>NW_019174258.1:12128002-12318645 GCF_002260705.1 Seriola dumerili | reverse complement strand
ACACACACACACACACACACACACACACACAGCATAAAGAAAGTGCAAAATAGGATGGAAAGTGTGTATATGTGTGTATGAGAGAGGGTTTGGCCATAATCCTCCCCACAGCTACTGCACCTACGTTGTTCCCTGTAATGGTTTTAGGAGATTATTTCTTCTGGGAATAGCATAGCTCCATTCTCTGCTTCTGTGTTTTGCCATGTTTGTGAATGAGCCATTTTGATAGATCAGGGTGGAAGTCACTCACTGTAGAGTAGGCCTACATATTGGCTTAGAGACGGATTTATTCTGCAGAGCCTTTCACTTTGTTGCTGGCCTGGATACTGCATTTATTTTATCTGAGCAGTTGTGTGTGTGTGTGTGTGTGTGTGTGTGTGTGTGTGTGCATGTGCGTGTGTGTGTGTGTGTGTGTGTGTGTGTGTGCGGTGGTTATGTGAAGGAGGGTGGTGGGTGTGCCCATCAGAACTAGCATCAGGGGACGTCGCATAGCGCAGTGGGTTACGCAGGTGCCCCATATATAGAGGCTACAGTCCTCGCTGCAGGTGGCCCCCGGTTCGACTCCCGCATTGGACGGCCCTTTTCTGTGTGTCATTCCCCCTCTCTCTGCCTCCCCATTTCCTGTCTCTCTACTGTCCTGTCCATTAAAGGCACAAAAAGCCCAAAAAATTCTTTAAAAAAAAAGAACTAGCATCAGGGTGTAAATTACAGTTTATTGATGTTCCTGTAAGTGTTTGTGTGAGTATTAGTTGTGCATATGGGCATGTCTGAGCTCCCATCAGTGTGTAAGCAGTATGTAATGGGGCGGGCTTGTGTGCATGGTTGTGGTATTGAGTGTGAATCTTTATATAAACCAATGCGGTTGTCATGACATTGATAGACGGCATTCATTCTGTATTGAAAGTGTTGTGACAAAGTTACCAAGCCAGCCATGTTGTAGCCTCTGGGAAGAAATCTCAGTAAGAGAAAAGAATCTCTTAAGAGAATCTTTCAAGCCTCTCAGCTTCTGTCAGACATTTTAACTGAGAGGGGGAAATTGACTGTCATATTTCACTGCATTAACAAGTGAAGTGTGTGTGATGGCACAGCTTACCCTGGCTGTTCTCTCTCAGCCGACAAGGTAGCAGTACAAATGTATATTTTTAAAGGTTTTCTTCTGTTCCCTCTTTCGACACTATAGTAAATCGTCTCTGTGGGCTTTGGGCAAGTTTGGAAAAGCTCGTTTCACAGTCCGCTGGTTCCTTGCTAGAATAGGAACAGGGCCACATATCAATGGAGGTAGCCAGTGAAGATTTGGCTCCAACCCCACACAGTCCCGTCTGTCCCACCCCTCTGAAAGGGACACTCTGACATTGTGCATTTTGCCACAAATATTAAGAAACATACGGTAAAGTTGTGCTCTCATGTAAAGGAACATTACAAACATTTAATCAATATGAATTTTCAGCAACACACAGATTATAAATGTATTAATTTAATATTGCCATCACTGCTGTAACACCTGTCTTAGCGAAATGACTCTTCAGAATGCTCTAATAATTAAGATTATATTAGAAACACCACAATCAAACGATTTCAGTATCTTCATCGTCATTGGTCGGCTGTATTTTCTAACTCTTTTAATAGTTTTACTGATAACTTTGAAGCTTTGCATGGACTGATGTCCAGTTATTTTTCCTCTCTGTTTATTCCTTGTGAACCCTTGTTCTTTTCAGCCTTTGTTCTTCAGGCAGACACCTCCTAGCTATTCCCGCATTGTTGTGAGAGGCTAATGGTGACCAAGCTTTTGCTGTCAGGGCTGCACAGCTTTGGGATGACCTTCCTGAGGATCCCAGCCTCACAGAATTAGTATCATATTTGAAGCATTAACACAAAGTTTTATGTAGAGGTCTGCACAGGGCAGTCTAACCCACAGATACAAGAGACCTGCAGCAGGTGCTGGCAATATGGGTTCTTTATCCAAGGCTGCAGGGGGACTCCTGGCTGTCATGCTGTAATACAAGGTCATGATGCAGGCTGGATAGCCTCCTGTTCGTGTGCTGTAGCTCACCACACTAACGAAATGTATATTCCATGTATCCCTGTTGCCTCTTATACTTATATTGTTTTTCTTGTTTACTTATGAGTAGGGCTGGGCGATATGGCCAAAACTTTTATCACGATAAATGCCACATTGTTATTTCTTTGAGGTTTAAAGGCTGATTTTTGCTCCTGAGTAAAAGTTGACGAAACCAGACGGTCAATTGAGGTTTTAGACTGTTCTATTTAATCAGAACATGATAAACGCTTGCCAAACAACAGAACATTTAAAAACTCTGAGGAACAAACATTCAAAATAAATTAAAAAAAAATAAATGATAAAACATGCATGATTAAAATCAAAATCCTTTTCAGTCCTTTTTACTCAACAAAGAAAATAAAAAATTAAGTTTTGCAGTGTAATACAGCACACATGAAACATGGCTCAGACTAATAAATAGACAAAGAAGATTTGCACTGGGTACTGGCCTGGCGCTCATCAAGGGTTCACTAATACTCGTTTGGGCCTGTAATTTCTTACTTTCTGTGTTCTAACGGCTGATATTGTTTGAAATGATGAAACAGGTTTGTGGTGTTGCCTGTCTTTGATGGTATATGTCTCTGGCACAATTTGCAGTGCACATTAGTTCTGCTTTTTCTGCGCTCTGTGTCGCTCATTTCGCTTTATTTGCTTACTCCGCTCCAACTTCAAGCCCGTCAGCCACTGCGTGCGTCTGTAAATAATATCACGTGCTGGCCTGCATTTATACCTCTCACTGTGCATCCTAGCTTGCGCCATGCAGACCTCTATTTCTGTGACATCATTGACCATTCGTGATTCAGTTTTGGACGTGCTATAAGCATGGAAATTAATTATATCAAACATTTACTGAACATTTTTAATGTTTCTATAGAGGAAAATAATTTCACGATAATTATTGCTATCGTTTTATTGCCCAGCCCTACTTATGACTTATATCTCTCAGTATTGTCACAGTCGTACTTTCACAGTTTTGTAAAGATTTTTTTCCAACATTGTACTCGGTTGAAATTATTCTCAAGTGTTGCACAAAGCACAAAGCTGAGAACTATGACTTTATTTACACCTGTTATTGAAATGCGTCTCGTAACCAGATTTCATAGGATTTTAATCTGATCACATTTACACCTGGTATTGTCCAGTGTCCACAATGACATCTGATGGATGCCCAATCGCTCTGTCCACCTCAGGTCACACCCTTCTCTCATTTGCCTGTTCTTGGTGTCAATGAGACAGCTCTTATAGACAGAGCCTATTATATAGACCATTGAATATTGGATTATTTTTTTTGTATCAGCTGCTGTGATCACTTGAAATTTTAAAGATTTGGCTAATTATGTGACTGAATGTCCAGCTTGTATCAGTGTGTTCACACTACATGTAATTTCTGTTTTCGTAGCATTAAAGCAGCAGCAGATATCAATAGATTGAACTTAAGGGTCTGCATATTTTCAGAATAACCTTATTGCCTCGCGCCTCTCTGCTCTATGCTTGCTGTGAGGGAGGCAACCCCCCAATGTCTGTTGGAGGCAAAGTATCTGTTTCACTGGTGACGGCTGTGACATTTGCTTCAGAATGCCAAAGGCCCTCCTTCTGTCCAAGTGAAGCATGGATCAGTCCAAGGGTTAGAGACGTAGCGAGCAAATCGATGCAAACAGACGAACACAGAGGGCTTGACTGATAGGCTGCAGTATGACTTATAGCAGGGCTATGGACAAATATACACAAGTCACTCACAAACACAGCAAATGCACGTGAACATACATTGTGCTTTCATCCTTCTCATTTTGCCTCACCTCACTCAGACTCCATCTCACACACACAACAACATAAACACACTCAAAGTGGACATTTGTTCTTCAACCCTTAAAAACAGAGCAATGAGATCAGTCGGCATGGCGGCCTTCCCTGAGCCCATCTCTCCACCAACCCCGAGGGGATAGAGCCTGCAACTGTATGTCTGCATGTGTGCGTATTTTAGCATTTGTATGTGTGTATGTGTGTGTCTTTGACAGCCGACGGGGGATAGGAGTCACAGCTTGTTTGCTGAGTAACAGGCTAACAAATAACCTGCTCAGGGGCATTAGAGACATGAAGAAAAGAGAGGCCGAGAGTAAGCCCTGTCTGTCTCTCACTCTCTCTCTTTTTTTCTATCACTTTATTGCAGTGTTTCTCTACCGCTTTCTTTTTTTCCCTCATTTCTCTCGGTTCCTCTGTCCATCCTCTCATGTTTAACTTTTACATTTTTTATTTTTTCAGCAAAATTTCACTTTATGTTGCCGTACCAACACACACACACACACACACGCACACACACAACCTTAATGGCTTGGAGAGTGGTGATGATGAGTGAGCTGACAGTACACATGCACAAACACACACAGCATAGCTTATCTGACATTAATGCTGCAGCCATGTTGCCGGCTGTCAGATCCACTCTGCACTGCAGCCTGGATAAACCGCTGCTACTGCTGCTCTAAGGTCTTTTACAGGTACAAGGATGGGGGTGTAATGCTGCTGCTGCTGCTGCTGCTGTTACTGTTGTTGGCCTCAGATTGCCTTTCTAGACTAAAGAAAGAATGGACAGGGGCTGGATATTGTAGTGTGAGGGAGGAGTAGGCAGTAGAAGGTTTTAGGAAAAAGAAGGAGAGAGGAGAAGTTTAAATAGGAGGCAAGTTGTCTTTTATATACATATATATTTTAATAAATCACTAAGTCTCTCTTTTCTGTTTTTTCATCCTAAATCCAAGAAATGAATGCCATCTTCTGGCATGCACAAAATGAATAGTCAGTGGAGGTGCATTGTTAGTATGTTCGTCTACTGTATATATTATGTCTGATATGTGCAAAATTGCAAAATCCTCATTCGCTGCTGTGCAGATTACACAGAGAAGCACAGAACTACAAAAACAGTTTTAAAAAAAGTTTAGAAAGGAGGTCCAGAGATTATGTTTGCTGTTTGCTTCTGTAAAGGCATGCAACTTCAAGAGACTGAGAAGTCTAAGAGATCCTCTCTTAATATATCACCTCACCGCCCTCACCTCTGTATGACACAGTGCAAGGAAGCAGCTGAGGGGATGGACAACAGAGAAGCCAGGAAGAGAGATGAGTTCAGTTAAGAAAGAGTCATTCAGTCATCCAATTCCATTATATAGTCTCAGCACCATCCACTGCAATGGGATCAACAATCGTGGCTTTCTCCACTAGCAGTTAGGTCCTCTCTCATCTTCACAACTATCTTCACTCTTATGTTACCATGCAGCCACTGCAGAAAGTAGCATGCACAGTGTCTTCAGAAAGTATTCCCTCCACTGTTTAAACACTTTATTGTGTTTTAGAATTCATTTTGAATTGATAGGATTTCCATCAACCCACATTAAATATTCCACAATGACAAAGTGGTTTAGAAATTTTTTCAAATCAAGAACTGAATCTTTCATTATACAAATGAGTATAATAAGTATGCACATCCTTAATGCAGCAATTACAGCTTCAAGTGTTCTTGGTTAAGTCTTTACAAACTTTGCACACCTGGATTTGGCCAGTTTATCCCATTCTTCCTGGCAGATCCTCTCAAGGTCCATCAAATTAGATGGGAAGCATCTGTGAACTGCCGTCTTCAGGCAGATGTTCTACAGGGTTAAAGTCAGAGCTTTGACTGGACCACTCAAAGGTACTTGTACCAAAGCCAATCCAACGTTTTCTTGGCTGTATGCTGAAAGGTGAACCATTGCCCCAGTGTCAGGTTGTTTGCACTCTGGCGCAGGTTTTTCGTCAAGGACCTCTCTGTATTTGGCTTCATTCATCCTTCCTTCAATAATTACCAGTCTCCCTGTCCCTGATGCGGAGGAAACCCCCCCCCCCAGAATGATGCTGCCAGCACCATGTTTCACTTCAGGGACATTATTAGCCAGGTGATGAGCAGTGCCTGGTGTTTGCCAGACATAGTGCTTGGAGGTCTGCCTAAAAAGTTGAATCTTTCAAGTTCATGTATATTGTATCTTGTATGAAGAGTGTGAATACTGTATATGTAGGTATTCAGTATATGGGATGACTCTGACCTGCTTGGTCTTGTGAGTCAGTGCTGTGGCCTAAACAAGGCCTGGCAGCTCCATAAACGCACACTAGCACTTTTAATAAACTGCTAATTGGGAGCTCACAAGCGCAGTCTGGCAGAGTAAAATGACTGCTCATTTTGATGAACATCGATGAGGCTTGCAGTTTCGACACTGCTGAGAGCAGTGGTCACATGGAAAGGATGGTGTGTGTGGGATAGTATGGCATAGTGTGTACACTGTACACAGGTGTGTGTGTGTGTGTGTGTGTGTGTGTGCTTGCACGCTTGCACGCACATGTCTGTAGTGGCAAGCATGAGAGTAACGGGGAATTAGTGGACAGAGTAATTAGCTAAAACTTGACACCATCTCTCTCCCTTCTCTTTCCTGCCTCTGTCGCCCTCTGCTCTTTTACACAATTTGGGGTTGCAGTTTCATTGTTCTTTAACAATCTATTTCCTTATGAAAGAACATCACATGACACTATGGAGAATAGGAGCAGTTAGTTAATCACCACATCGATGTAAAAATCACACTAGTTTTAGTAAAATTGTCCATTTAACATGTTGTAAGTTAACAGAAAAAATCAATGTGTCACATTTTAAAGGCCACGTATTTTACACTTTTCCTGTGTTTTACATTTAAGTGTTGATGCATAAGTAGATATTTACAGTATGTGGTTTTAAGAACCAAAGACCATCTCATTGTAGTTTTACATCGCCTCTCTCAAGCTTCTCTCTGGAGCTCTACTATCAACAGGTCAGTGAGCCAATCAGAAGCGAGGAGGCTCTTAATCTCTCCTTTGATTGGCTGACTTTTTTCTGAGTGATCGAATAAGAATATAGCAGATTTCAGCTAAACACTTGGAAGTGGGAAGTAGAGTGGGTCCAGGTGGGCGGGGCTTGGTGACTGCTTTGTTGTGACATCACAAAGTTACAGAAGTCCTGACGGCTGGTTTTAAGGCTCAGTTTCTGAATACAGGCTGTGTGCATTTCTCTGTGGACTGAGCGCTTTGATACTTTCACAGTATTAATATAGAACCTAGACCTGCTTTAAAATAAAACTACACATGGACATCTACCTTTATACAATATGGGACCTTTAAGGATGTTGTCATGTTTGGTGACATTTTACTGAAAACTGAAACGATCAATGAGGGACTTAATTAGGCTCTTAAAAGGCAGAACCCATAAATGTTTTGACCATTTAGATTAGAGTTATATTGAACTGTATATTGAAGAGTGTGAATCATAGGTGTTCTGAGTGTCTGGCACCAGAATACATTTGAAGATATAGGCCTGGTTTTCTTACTGCAAATTTTTTATATTATGCCCTCATACACCAAAATTAGTGAATATAAGCAGATATTTTAAACGCAGGGAAATCCACTAAAAAGGTGATTGACTCACTTCACATTGCCAGATGTGTTTGCCTTTCTGTTTGGAGGGGACACACACACACACACACACACACACACAACTGCTAGGAGCAATGTCATCACATGCAGTTACAGATCACACACACAGACGCAGATTCAAAGAGCGAGCTGCTAGCTGTCGTGCAGAATGGTAAAATTGATCCGCTGTGCGGGTTAGCGCTCCTGTAAATATCGGAGCTTCTGTGAGAGACGCTTCGATTGGTGATTGTGTGTTTTAAAAAGTTATTTTGGTTCTGCACTCACAGTTGCATCCCCGAGCGCAGCACACTGTCAGCGAAAGGTGTAGCCGTGATGTTTTGGTTTAACAGCACCATGCTGTGCAGGTGGAAGGTCTGTTTACAGTTGTTTGTGCTTTGAAAGATGTCATGGCATGGAAAAGGGTCGAAAATTAGTGTGTTCACCTTGGTGTTGCGTTAACATAACCCCACCTGATTGAAGCCTGCGCCAATAAATATTTTGGTGGTGTGGCTGCCCTTTCGTTGGGTCACAAATTGTGCCTATAATGCGCTCATCCACTTATACCGAGGTACAGACCTGTGACTGTTCTCAGCTCTGCTTCTGGGTCACAACACTTCTTGATCCATAGCAATGATGCTACTGTCCTGGGCTACACAGTATGGCAGATAAGGGGGGTACACGTGTGCAGAGAGAAGAAGATAGAGGGAAGGTGATAGGGAGACAAAGCAAGGAGATAGTAAAGGCTGTCGCCTGCTGCTGTCTATTCTCCTCAGTGTCAGAGTTCTCCTTCCCTGCTGAGGCTTAGCACCCGCCTAGCATCACCCTATCTGTTTATACAGAGGCTAATAGGAAGCCTGGTCTTTATCCCCACACTGCGGCTCAACATAATGGAATAGAGAGACATAATGCTGCTTGAGTCAAACAGTCAGTGGAGGCCTATAAATTGCTTCCAATCCCCTTAACAAATCTGATGGAGAGGCTATGAATAACTCAAGGACTGCTCATCTCCCCACGCTCTTCTTCTTCTTCTTCTTCTCTTCTCTTCTCTTCTCTTCTCTTCTCTTCTCTTCTCTTCTCAAAAGCAGTCTAAGCATGAGTATCAACTTGAATTAACTCGCTTTGCCTCACTGTTTTAATCAGGAAGTGCCAGCTTATATTTACAAGACTGATCTATTGAAAGTTCAGCTTGAAGATCCCAAAAAGACATCTTATGCTTGCAGCAAAACCAGGCACTGTGATGGAAAGTATGGAAAAAAATTGTTTCCCTATGAATTCTGCTTTTGGATAAGGATAACATAGACTTTATTCAGTCTCATGATGTGAAGTGACTTGTTGAAATAACTTGACCTGATGGAGAGCACCCTTCATTTAATTTCCCCTTTATTTCTTGAGGAAGTTCTGTCTGTCTGTCATTCTCTCCCATGAGCATCTAAATCATGTCCCAACAGTTGATTGAAACTGGGTTATGAAAATGTTGAGCTCTGATATTTTTGCTTTACATTAGAAGCCCTTACTACCAGGAGGAGAAAAGAAACTGACTAGATTTCTTCCACTGGGTGTTGGTAGAATGCAATGAGTGTTATGTGTGAAAATCTATTAGCCCGTTTCCACTGCATGGTACCAGGTCAACTCCATTCAACTGCACTTGCCTTTTTTTTTTTTTTGGTTTTCCATCGGGTAAAAGTTTTGAATAGTAGCACTCACTGTTGCATTGTTACATTTCTGTTACATTTCCCACAAAATCACACCATGGTCAACTGAGGAGGTGAGGAGGCAGATGTATCACCATTTTGTATCCCTTCGGTATACTCCATTGTTCATGTGTTTGTCTTGTTGAAGATGATGTCACAATGGCTTTGTGCATCTTCTCTATAGTAACAACATCGCGTTGAGGGGGTACTAATGCAGTGGAAAAAGAAGCACCTGGTAACAAAAGCAAGTAGAGTCGAATAGATTCGAGTAGAGTTACTATGCGGTGGAAAAGCGCTAAATATGTGACGCTATACACATAGCTTAGTATGAACATAGAACAAGAATTACACAATAAATTAGTGACAGCAGTTTGCACCATACAGGGTAGTTAGAACATAGTCAAGATAGAACTTAAAATGTTCCTTTCCAACTGAATGTTAGAAAGATCGAAGACACTAACGATTAAACTTAAATTTCTTTTGTTACTACAACAAGAGCACAATGTCTGCTGCAGACAACATCACTTAACATATATGATGACTACTGAAATGTTTGATGAATGATCTATGAATTGTTAATTAGGTGATATTATATGATCACACATCAAATACATCATGCTGTCTTTTCAAAGATACAAAATAAAACCGAAAGCAGCTTTGTTTCAGGTCTCTTACGGCCAGCTTGTGGGTTTTCCATCAATTTTTTCATCTTGCCAAGTCCATGAGCGTGCACATGGACAAATAGATAACACTTTATTAATCCCAAAAGGAAATTACCCTGTGGGGACATCCATGTGTTGGCCGAAATTTGAAACTTCATTTGTTCAACCAAATCCAATAAACAAAGGGAGCTCTTCTTTGTTGGGTCAGGGGTTCGCCATCCTGTTTTCTATTGCGCATGTGTGGATTTGGATTGCATACACATACCCCCGATTGTAGTACGTACAGAAGTGCGGGTGCCGTTTGCGTGTAACTCCGCAGCTGTCTACGTCCGTCCAAGAGTATGATCAAGGCTTTGCTTTCAGTCAGTAGTGTCCTTTTCTCCCATATTACCTGAATTCAGTCCTGTGACAGAGTTGTAGTGTAGCACACCCACCTTTCCCAGTTAATATCAAGCTCATCTGTGTCCTAATAGAAACAGCATAGAACCGATCAAACGTGTGCAGCATGCTGATATTTGTCCTAATAGAAACAGCACAGAGACTCACAGTATTTCCCCAGTTGTGCAGCGTGCTGGTCTGTGCTTTGCAGTTCACCTTGTTGTGCTATTTGTGTTAATGTACTTGAACTGTGGCAGTTGTTGCTCTTAACATCCTATTATTAGCAATAGTCACACTTGCAATTATTGTGTTAGTGTGAAAGGACTGGCTGATTTTAGATGATTAGCTGGATCGCAACCCAATGACAAAGAAATTCACATGCAGATGCACACACAGAAATTTCAATAATGTGCTGAAATCAGCCATGCAGTGTGAGGGTGGGTGTTCATGGGTTTATGCAGGCTGCTCATCATGTACTTGTTCATGTGGGTGTGACTGTGTGATTTTTGAAGTGTCATTGTAGGAAAGAGACAGTTTAACAAAACTAAAAAAAAAAAAAAAATCTGAAAGTGCAGAGCAGGGGAACATAGAAAAGTAATCAAGTGATTATAGATTGCCTCTCTTGCAATTAAAGGATTAGCATGCTTTTGCTTTGTAGTGATTTGTTTTTTTAACCCTGTTATATGTATTCAGATGCACCTTGAAAACTGGATGGCCTTAGCATCTGGTATCAGTCACTTTCTTCCTCTCAGTCTCCCTCTGCCATGTGTTTTTCAATGCCCAGCCTTCACAGTTAGCATGTCTTTAATTATCCGGCAACATGACATACCACTTAGAGCTCTGAATCCCTGTTGCTGTTATGCAACCCCACCCACCCACACACAAACACATTTATATACCTCAATTATGTATGCATCTTCCCCAGAGTATGACAGCTCTATTAGCTTATGCTTTAAATGTGTGTATGCACTCATAATGCAGAGGGCCAGATCAGTGGTGTCGCTGGATCGTTTTAGGTTTGGATGTCTGTAGAATACTTGTTGTTAATGTAAAGGTAATAAAAGAAACTCAGTGTATGACACAGCATCCAAAACAAATGTAATAGCCGGTTCTGTTTTTCCAGGCTCAGAGACATTTTTTTATGCGTTTTTAAATTTGTATCTGAAATTACCGGTAGCAGCATAATAAACATCACCAAGTGAAAACAGTTTCCTCAAATATAGACACATGTCAAAACACAGTTACAACAAGACTAGATCAAAACCTAGTATATGGATGGACCATGTATGGTCAATGTGCAAAAATGAGGACATAGTTCAAAGTGGTTGTGGAACCGCTGTAAACAACTACTTTCAATGGAAAGTTGCTAAACGTTGTTAGATGGCATAATATGCTTTGATATCATTGCGTCATATTTGCATTCTGTCAGTTTCAGCCCTTTAAATGTTTGCTTCTTTCCTACTCTCTGTCCTGTTCTCATTTACATGTTTTTCTGTTTTTGTTGTCAGACAACGGCCCAAGCATGAAATAGTGACTGAAACACGGCCCACTACCAGTTAACATGTAGTCACATCCATGTTATTTCCAAGCTTCTAAAATCCTGATTTTATAACTGCGACATCGTCTGATAAAATCACCAAACACATGAAATAAAGACAGAGACTGTGCTGTGATTTCAGCTATATTGTAAAATGATCACTCAGAGGGAAAGGTAGACACAACAGAAATGATTTCTTATTTTGTGCTTCTCACTTGTGGGGCATTAGTAGTGACCTTCTTCTATAGAAAGAAGCCAAAAAGCATTGAAAGATACAAGGAATCTAAGCAGTAGGTACATTCTTAATAGTAAATGAGTGAACAAAGAAACTAAGAACAAGAATTTAGTACAGAATCAAGATCAAATACACAGAACATTTAAAATAGTAACAAAAATAATTATTTTAAAGTGTCTAATGGACATGATGTTGATATGCTTTCCAGGGACACTATGCACTGATCAGAGCGCAACCTACACATTCCACTCAGAGACATTGGTAGGAAGGATTCCAAATCACACCTTCAGAATAATCAGTGCAATTTTAAATTCAAATCCTATTCATACTGGTGGCCAAAGAAATACAGCTGAGATGGGGCTTCTGTTGCTGCAATTTTGTTATTTTTGTCAAGAGGCTGGTAGCAGCTTTTTGGACTAATGGAAGTGTGGATCTAGCCCTAAAATTATGCAAATTAAAGCGTATCAAAGGAATATTTTGGAAAAAACAATCAGGCCTATGAAGCCTATGTTTCAAGCCATGTTGGCAGTTCACAACATTACAGCTGTGTTCCTGCTTGTCTTTTTCTACTGAGCCATGAGGTTATAGGATTAGCTGGCTTTGATGGTTGTGTTGGTCAGCACCAATCATACAGGTCTAACAGGATTACTGGTGGCTCGTTATGATACTGGGACAGCCACAGTGCCTGCTTTAGGTTACTGTGTGACCTCACAATCACCTCTTGAAAAAAAGTCCTGTATTTCCTACCGTCACTTTCATCGCTGTGTAACAGTTTTGTTGCAGGATGGGAAATTGTAGGGAGATTTTGCCTACTGTTTCAGTAGGGGATTGAGTGTGGGGACTGGGTGACCTGGTTTGAACTATGTTGGAGCATGTCGTTTTCTTGATACTGAAAAAGTCCATGAATCTCCATTAGTGAGACCTTAGCACCCATCCAGATGTGTCCTAAGGCAATATAACCTTGCATCCAGTGCTTGGCTCAGTCTTGAAAGAATACTCCAGCTGTCAGACTCATAGTTGACACCAAAGATGAAGATAAAAATCGTTGCAACAGAAACGGAGATATTGTCTTTTTTTCCCAAGCATTCTCCTCCCTTTCAAAACCTGGCGTCTTTATTACTCACAATTCAACTTGACCACCGTTTGTTCCGTCAAAGATTCATGTGGAATGCTAGTAGCAGCTTAATTGACCTTCACCCGCAATCAGAAATGAGGAGTGGGTTACAGAGGTCTGGTTACCTGGTATCTGGTTTCTAACTCCACATCCCCAGAGTTTGTTCACTTTCACACATAGGCTTCAATGCCAACTGACCCTGCATCACCTGAGGCAGGTTTTCAGACTTCACGCAGAGCCCTCCGGGGCTGCAATAGGCTTAATACCCTTTTTCAAATAATGCAGTAGCACTCTCCAAGACCTGTAAACACACTTTGATGTGTAAAATTGATGGAGTACCCCTTTAACTGAGACGATGCCCCCTGTGGTGCTAGCAGGCTGCTCCCCCAATCCCACAGTGGCAGTTCCCAAAGGCTACGTCCGCAAAACTACGTTTTAGTTTTACACCTCTTTTGCTACATTTGATACTGTCCATACTACTGCTGGGATTTTGAGTCCCTAAAACAGAGACTTTTGGGTTGTGTTGTAGTCTGGGCGGGCAGAAATTAGAGCCCTTTGGAAACGATGACCTAGACACCCACAGTCGCTCCCTGACTGGGTCTTACCAGCCTTGACTACCAGTGGTGAATGCAACATGTTTAACAAATTGCAAGCGTTGACCTTGTTGTCTTTGCTAGCAGCTTTTGTGCAGTAAAATTCATTTTTAACCCTACAACTGTCTTTGCTGTTCCTACTTTGTAGTATTTTGCAACTAACCAACTGCAGTGGACAATCCGCCTCCTGTTTTAGCCGGTATGTGCATGCCCAATGTACATGAACGGTCATGTTATATGCATTATAAGGTGTGATAGTACGGATGGAGATCATTTCTGATACAAAGCTAAAATGGTCATCTGGATGGAGATTGTTTTAAATTGAAAACGTAGTAATGTGGATGTAGCCAAAGACTATGCTTTGTAGAGACCTGACAAGGCACTCAGCAGTTTTTAAATCAGTCAGCTGGGTCAGTTTGGATGATTTGTGGTGTAGTGTTTTTAGTAAAAGACACATATTTCTGAACTTGCTAAAAAATCTTATTTACACCTTTAACTGGCTTCTCCTCCTGAGCAACGGCAGCTCAGACTCTTGAGTGTCATAGCAGTAAGAGCCAGCCACTCTACCGAACTGACAGAAAAAAAACATTACTTTTTGGAAACAAAAATACAATCTAAAGTGTCAATAAGTTTTCCAGAAAATTAAATTCAAACATTGAGCAAAAATAGTTGAATATTTTTATATGTTTATGAATGAGGATTTTTCGGATGACTGAAAAAGTGTCCAAGAATAATAAGGATATAAATATGACTGTAGTTGTGTGCTTTGCTGAGGTGAGCACACTAATTTGAAACTGAAATGAAACCAGGGTAAAGCAGGGCAAAACAGATAAAGTACTTAATTACACAAAGGACTTTCACTTAGTATCCACTCTGTTTCTCTTCTGTTTGATTCCTATTGTTCCTCTTTACAATATCTCTTTTAACTTGATGAGTCCCTAAAAGGCCCTTGGCGACCCAGTAAAAGTCCCAGGAACAGTAAAACTGTGTTAAAGTGAGTGATGGTGGAAGCAGTTAGGTTTATATTGATAGCTAGCAGCGCTTTATGAGACTGTGTAGGATACTTTCTGGCAGGGACCCTGAAGAAGGGAGGGGAGAGTAGAGGAAGACAATGCACTGAAGGAGGATACAGCCAGAAGAGTCACATTAAAATGACCTTATTGTTTAGTTTACCAAAGGGAATTGGCTTTTCTGTGTGTACATATTCCCCTTGATGCACTCCTAAAATGCACTGCTTCTCAAGTCACAGCAGCCAGTAAGGCCATGTGTGGTGTGTGTGCAAGGAGAAAGCAGGTTGAAGTTTAATGTGCTGCTTAAGGGGGCTTTCCACTTTGAAATCATCAGTTTACACCCTCAATGTACAGCCTAACAGTGGTGAGATTCAAGCCAGCAAAGAGAATAGCCAGGCAGTTTCAAGTTTGACCGGCATTTAGTAGCAGACTAGAGGAAGAGAAGTTTGGCAGCAGTGAACTTGGGGAAAAAAAAATTGAGGCAAGTGGTGAGATGAGGAGCGATGAGAGGAAGGGCCCCCACAGCGAGAATGTCAAGTGTTTACAAGATGAAGATCTCTCTGTGCATGTCTCCGCTCCTCTGTCTACCCCATGCTTTCACTGACACACCGCCATCGCACCTAATCAGCCAATCACAGCTGAATTCTGTCTAAGAGGCCTGATTGGCTGATTACCCAAGCTCATCAACACACCACCCGGCGCGACTCCAGACACACACAGTAACACAGGCAAGCACATACTAAGCAGTTTGCAAATTACTTAGTGTATCCTGTTGTGTGTGTGTGTGTGTGTGTGTGTGTGTGTGTGTGTGTGTGTGTGTGTGTGTGTGTGTGTGTGTGTGTGTGTGTGTGTGTGTGTGCGCGCGCGTGGGCATATATGCATAATCTGTGCATGCATTTGTTATCTTCTTTGCATTTGTAAAATGTCTGCGTGGGCAACATGTCTGCAAGTCCACAAAGTTTTAAAAAGATGAAGTTGAACTGTTGAGCATCTTAAAAGTAGTTTTACTTTGTAATTGAGTCTTAAATATTATTTCAGATGGGTGTGTGTGTGTGTGTGTGTGTGTGTGTGTGTGCGTGCATGCGTGCGTGTGTGCGTGCGTGCGTGCGTGTGTACGTCTGTGTGCGTATGTGTGTGTGTGTGTGTGTGTGTTGGCGTGCGTGCGTGCGTGCGTGCGTGCGTGCGTATACGTCTGTGTGCGTATGTGTGTTTGTATGTGTGTGTGTGGGGGCACAGTAGTATAGGAAAAAAAAATTTGCCCAGCAGCTATAATTTAGGTTTATTTGTATAACCACCATCTTTTCCGGTGAGTAAACACAAAGGCACAGCCTCAAATTACATTTTTACAAATATGATAATTTATACAAAATATTATAATCATCCTAGTAGCTGTTAATTAAACCGCAAATGTATGTACAATGTAATGTACATCTGGTAAAAGTCTGTACCATATGAAATCCATCATAAGTTGTAACACTAAATTAACTGATGGAAAAGTGCTGGGTAGGAGAGTGGGTTTCAGTGTTCTACAGGAGGACATGCCATGGTGAGAAGTACAAATGTACAAATGAGACTTTGGATAGGAAGTGCGAAGCATGAAACACATGTTCTTTAAAACCTAGATAAAAATAATTGTTAACTCGAGCTTTCTTACATGAGCTGGCACGACGTTCCTGGAGAGTAGAGGTCTTTTCTTAGGGTCTGGGGTTGACTGCAGTTGAACCCTATGATAGCATTTCAGAGCACATCTGTGAGAGTACAAGGGCTGGTTTAAATTGGTGTGCTCAAATAGACACATTTCTCAGTCAATGCAGTGTTTGACACTTGTAATAAGTGAAATGTTTTTATTATTCATTTTATTTTATTATCTCTATCATTTTTTTCACTTTAGTGCTGCAGCATTTTAAACTTACTATATTGCATCTGTCATTACACACAACCTTCATTCTTCCTGTTGTTATTGCTCGACCCTTTCTTCCCTCCATTCATCCCCCCATCCATTATCATTTGTATTTACCCATGCAGAGCATAGCAACACGTGCAGTAAAGCAGGACCCTAAGGCAGATCAATGTCAATATTTATTTCATGTCCAATTAGTGGGGCAGAACCACAGTCCAGTGAATGCAGTGGTGAAAGTAAACGTCCTCTCACAGAGGCTCACAGAAACCACATTACAAGTGCAGCCTGCAGCCTAAGCTCCAGCAGCAAGGAATATGAGTACAAGCGCAGGTTATAGGATTCCAATAGAGCGAGCTACAGGCAGTACCAGGGGGTGAAGCCTCCAGAAAGCAGAGTGAAAAAAGTGAATCCTGTTGCTTTCAGTGGGAGATCCCCCACTATCCTTTTACCGTTTCTTCACCTGTTTTTCTTCTACTGCTTTAAGAAGCCAGTTCATCTTTATCCCACCTATTCTCTATATCGAAGAATCACTGCTGCCAGAGTTAAAGAGAAAGGTCAGGAGATGTCAAAGTCTGTCCTACTTATCACCAACCAAGCTTTAAAATATGTCACGTTTCCACCGTTATGTTTTGTTGTTTTATTATATTATTTTATTTTATTTATATTTTTTTTAACTTAAGCTAATCTATTTGAGTGTTAAAATACTTTTTATAGTGCCAAAGCATTTGTCAAACATTGCAATGAAGAGGGCAAAATAAAGTAAACAACAATAAAGTTTGCTTCTGTATGAATAAGGCAACATTAGCAATCTGAGCAGTAACTGATTTTTTTTAATTGATCTTGCACAGTGTATATTTTAATTTGCTGCCGTTCCCCCTAATCTACAGCATTTCTTCATCATAGCTCAATAATCTCTGCTACATGTTTATTATAATTGCAAGATGAACCGATGCATCACCTAATGAATTGCACCCTTTGTTCTCTCTCTCTGTCCTCCCCAACCCAGATTTATTCCTGACAACTAAAGGCCCAGCATTTGAGACCTGGATCAGTAAGGTAAATATCTAAATATCGTCATTTTAAGAATCCAGTCCAGTTCTGTCAGGGCAGCCAGGAGTGAGTCACTTCACACCTCGGTACCTGTGCAGCAGGATGCATGATCACTGTGTGGTAAATAAGTAGTAGTTTGTTGACTGTTAGTGCTCATATACTCTCTTTTATAACAACATATCCAATTCCTCCTATATAAAGTTTATAACATTGGAGAAATATGGCTGCAACAATCATTTTCATATTGACTGATTTGTAGTCTATTAGGACAAATACAACAGAAAAGTTTAGCAGTAGTAACAACACTAGTGATGTTCAAAATAGCTTACTGTATCTGACCACTGTTCCGAATCCCGATAAGGTAATTCCTCATATTTGAGAGGCTGAAAAAAAATTCAAACAGGTGTGTCAAACATTTTTTAGGGATTTGGAGGTATGATTGCCAACTGATGGGTCAAGGTCTCGAAACCGGACCGTGATTCACGAGCATTCGGGTCTTACTTTGCAACTTCCTAGTGAGCAGCAGCACTACAACCGATACTGTACTACTTGTCTACTAATGCTGTTGTGAGTCAAGTGACCATAGTGGTCTTTAGTCAGACTCTATTGCTCGTAGCAGAAACGAAAGAGTCCGATGATTACTTCCTGGCAACAATTCTTCATTGTTAAGGTGTATGTTTAGATTTAAAGTCATCTGGGCTCAGCCACTGGTTGCCATTAACAAAAGAACTACGATTTGGCCACCGATCGGATGGATATGTGTACCTTTGTTAAATGCAACCAAGGGTATTCAACCTAGTGTTGAAACAGTGATGACCAACCCACCACCGCTTTATTTTCCTTAATGTAACAAACTGATCTGCAAAGCTTTGGTGATCTTGGGGGTGCAGGGCTGTTGGTACTGCTGCAAGTCTAGTTAATATTCTGGGAGAGCAGAGAGGGGAGACCATGGCTCTGGGTTTTTATCGAAGGGGCCTATTTGAAATTCAGCAGGTCGAGGCACAAACTGAACAGTAGTCTATCTTATCACAGAGAGGGGGTACAGGAGAAAGGGAGGGGATGAGGTAAGGAAGAAGAGAGAAACAGAGGGAGATTGAAGGATTTGTCAGAGACAGAATGTGTATAAGGGAAGAGAGAGACCAAGCAGGAGCAAAACAGAGCAAATAAACTGCCATGGCCAAAGACCGGTAGGATGTGTGACGGGTGGCAGGAATGTTGATCAGGTGGAGGATGAAGGAAGGGAATTTCCAATGGGAAACAACAAGATTATTTTGAATTCCAAGCTCTTTTTTAACCTTTGTGTTTTTAGTCATGTTTGTTGACAGTCTGTCTGTCAGTTAGAAGAATTTTTCAAAACCTTGTTCGGTGGAAAGCCCATAGTCATATATTTGTAGCCATGCCAGCAGCATGGCTCTAGAGATGGCAATGTTGGTATGTCAGTAGGCTGGTATACTACTGACAACATTGTGTTGGACTGCCATGAAATTTGGAACAGATATTGATGGCACCAAGGTGACAAATCCATCTGACTTTGGTAATCCTCTTTTTGTTTTTCCTTTAGTGCCATCAAGACGCTGACTTTTGTGATTCAGAGTTAAATATCTATTGACTGAATTCCCATTCAATTTGGTACATTTGAGATCCTTTGAGGATAAATTTGAATGACTTTGAGGATCCTCTGGGTTTTCCTCTATCACTCAAACATTTTTGGCATTTTATTGAAATATCTCATGATCTCCAGATGATGATTTATGAAAATCTTTATTCTGTGACCTTTCATCTCCTGCCATCAAAATTTCTGGTCATCACTCATGACATTCTTGCACTTAGTCTAGTATGATCACTTTGAGCATCCATGCTGGCATATGCATTTAGCTTACAGCGCCGCTGTGCTAAAGCTGCTAGCCTAGCTATAGACTGTTTTTGATAGCAGGACAGAGTGTTTTGCTATTTTGTCATAAATTACTGAACTCACTTCAATAAGAAAGAAAGGTAACACGTGTATCCGATGATTCTTTCAGATCTGTCAGATCTGTATCTAGATGCAAACTAAAAATGTCTAAACATTTTCTATTATTAAAAAAAAAAAAAAAAATTCCACCTTGGCACTCTTGGGGTGCTTTTTCTTTCAACCTTAAGCCTTTGTTTATCTCCCATTAAGCAATGTAGAAAATGTGGAATTAGCAGGTAGATGACAGAGTGGTACTTTGCCTCAGTAAAAATAGAGTCATTCAACATCAAAGATTTGTTTCGTCTCTATAAGGAAACACAGGTAATCTTCTTAAGCTCATAACAAGCCTGGTTGCAAATATGTAATATTTTTAATAGTGGATCTGCACATTTGTCTCCCTGACTCTGTGTGAAGTGCTCTTTTGTTTTGCTTTGTGTCATTTATTTATTATAATTCATTTATCTCTCAATCTTTTATTAGTTCTTCCCTTCGTAGTAAGGGTCAATATCTCAGTCAGTGTGTCTTGTGATTCTTAGCACTGTTCCAACTGCTAATTGCCTGATAAAGTTTCATTGTTTGCTGAAGTGGAGCTTTGAGGAGGAGCGAGGGATTTGGGAGGAAGACAAAGTGAACACACCCAGTTAGACACATGATGAGTTTTAGCTTTGTCAGTAAAAATCTGGTCCTCTGCAGTTTATCTGTAGCACTCCATCTCGTTTCTCTCCTTCAGTCCATGATAAAACGCCCAATGCTTTCCTTTCATCTTGCCACATTCTTGGCACCTTTCTCTCCTTCTTTCTTTAAATTGACGAGCAAGTGCTCACATCCACTTGAATAAATTTGGAAATACTCTTCATCCAAAGGCATCTGGCATACCTGGCCATGTAAGGACACAGACATGCTCGCACATATATACACAAACACACAAGACCAAGCCATTACCCAGCATCCTCAGAGCATTAGACCCCTGTTAATCCCACTGCGGTCTTCGGTTCAATGCGGCTGCATCTATCGGTCACAGGCCAGCACACTCCTCTTTCTCCAGCACTCTGTTTTAATTACTTTTCTCTGTTTTCTTTCCCTCTAAGTCTCCTTCTATGCCTCCCCGTTCCTCTGTTTTCCTGTGATTACACAAGAGAGTGCAGTCACAGAAGGGAGGAAAAACAACAGGCCAGAGAGATGAGTGAATAGAGGTGTTTTCATTGGCCAGCTGGTGGAGCCAGGGGATTTTAAAGGTCAATTCTATAAAGGCTGATGTAATAATTTTGTTCATTAGTGAGCGATATTCTTTCCAGTCACTCCCTTACACATACCTCTGGTCACACACATAAACATATAGACATACTGCAGTCGGCTACAGAGGTCAGTTTACATGGGAGGAACAAAAACTATTTCATAGTGTACATTTGAAACACATGAGCATTTTCCTTCCTTGGGCACTCAACCGTAGGACGGGGATATACTTCACACAGGAAAACAATGAAATGGCCACCTGCAAAATGGCTCATTTCATGCTAATTTGGCTTTGTCATAACTATTACAAATGTTCCCTCCAGGCCTAAAAGCATAATACACTTATAATAAAGTGGTTACATGAGCATAGGCTTTACCTCATAGAGAGCAACAAAATACCAAGATTCTGCATAAAAGTATACAAAACTCTTGAAGAAACTTGAAGATGATTTATTTATAGTTTCTAATGATTATAATGCATCTTTCATCAGGATAACATCATGTGATCAGTGCCACATACAGCCTCTACATCTGTATGAGGTGTCATACTTTATTGCAGGTTAGTATTTAGTGGAAAAAAGTTAAGGCTTCTTCAACAGTAGAAGATATCTTTTGTTGTCACCTTGATCAGCTTTAGTGGGTCACAGCATCCTGTTTTGCTATCTTTTTCATTTGAAAAGCAGTTGATCCTGAGCAGGATAGCTATATGCTAAATATTAATACACTGCATGTCTACAGTCTCACACGCATGGGCACTTTGAGTAGCTCCAACCCTTAATCCCACTCTTCCCAGCAAAAAACAAAACAAAAACATTTGCCGACCCAAAATGTCATGCATCGCTGCACAAAACTTGATATAAACACATTTTTCCCATCAGCGTTTTCATTTCTTCTGCACAATATTGGTTCACTGTGTTGTTTTTAGCCATGTTTAAAAACCAGTTGCCCCAGGACAGAGTCATTTTCCTGCACTTTCGTGCTGTAAAATGTCTTACACCTCCACAAATATATGTCTTTCAGCTGCGCTGTTTGGCAAGGTGTGTGTGCATGTGTGTACATGTGTGTGCACGTGTGGTACATGTTTGTATTGGGTGTGATGTGAACAGAGGGCAAGAATAATAACAAGACCTATAATCCTTTCATCTTCACACATCAATCAGCTGTGCTCAAACGCACGCGCACACACGAGCACCCGTATACACAGCGTTTTAATCTGACATCTTGCAATCAGGCAACCAGCACCAGTCAATCACACTGACTAAGATCTCATCCTCAACACACAGAGTTAAGACCGTATTGCTGTGTGTGTGTGTGTGTGCGTGTGTGTGCGTGTGTGCGTGTGTGTGTGTGAATGGAAGCTTTTGATCTAATGCATTAATTCTCTCTGCTTTTGAACAGATCAGCTTCACAGTGTGTCATTTCCTTTTCCATGGTTCCACGTCCATACGCGCATACATTAAAGAAAGCAGGAAGGGGTTACATACAGTATAAGTATGTCCCTCTACATTTCATTAACTTTACATTTTTTCTTAATTATACAAAATTTGAGGTTTTTATGAGAGGTCACTCAAAAGTATAATAAAAATAAATAAATAAATCATGATATTTGATTCAAAACATGGGTTCACATTGGGCTACCATGCACGTATTTGTGTGTGTCTGTGTGTGTGTTACACTAATTCCCTGGAAGGTTTGTTTGCACATTCAATACACAGCAGTTACAGAACCAATAATTCTTTACAAATTAAACAAATGTATCCACTACCAGTGATAGCCTGAATCTTTGGCTGATGGATTTCTTGTAAGTCACCAAAATCATTGCCTTTAAATTTGAGCTTCATTGGCATTCAAAGTATCAAACATGCTGCAAATAATTAACCTCTGAAAGCACTTGATTTGTGTGCTTTGAATAATTGAAACAAAATGTAATATTGGACTAAATGTACTGACTAGCCTGCATCTGCAAAACGTCGCACACAGAATACCAACTCACCAGCAGCATTTCAGGAGACATCATATGACTAAGTCTTCAGTTTGAAGGCTGTGAAGCCCAGTGGTTTACTGTGGTTTTGCAGAGGCAGCACTTTTCAAAACCAATAAATGGACATTTAATACTATCAAATGTTATGTATGATTTGTCCACATATCTAGTGCTTAATCATTTTTCTGCCACCAATCTACTGCAGATAATTACTGCAGAAACTGCATTTGGGTTTTTATTGTTTCAGCCACAGTCAGCATATTTTAGATTTCTGTGATTAGCAGAGGCTGAAGTCAAAACAAATGAATCCTCATGACATTCAGAAATAATTTCTTCATTCATTTAAAGTATCTGTAAATGCAGCTCATTGCATGGTTTTTCTGTAACTGTGCAAAAACTTTTGAAAAACATTGATCTTTCCAAACTGAAGCGTTTTTTGCTCTGCACTTCTAAAGACTACGTATTAGATAGAGTGTATGCCAACATTTTCTTTATCACTGCACTTACTACTCATCTCCTAGTTATTAAAGTGCTTTGCTTATCCCAGAAACGTAAAACACTTTTCCTGCAAAAGATATTTTTTCCCCCCAGGATACCCACATTGCTCCAGGTAACAAGAACATTTACCAATATACAGGATGTGATGTCCCAGTTTCAGTAAGGGTATCTCTGTACTATTGTTCATTCAACTTCCCCTTATCACTGACCAGTCACCCTGTCCCTCCAGCTGAAAACCACCCCTACAGCATGATGCTGCCACCACCATGCTTCACTGTGGGCATGATATTGGGCAGGTGCTGGGTGGTGCCTGGTTTCCTCCAGACATGTGCTAGAATTGAGGCCAAACAGTTCAATCTTGGTTTCATCAGATCAGAGAATCTTGTTTCTCACAGGCTGAGAGTCCTTTAGGGGCTTTTTTTGCAAACTCTCCCTGTCTCTCTTCTTCTCATAAATCACTAATGTTGGCATCAGCAGGCAACAGTTTCCCGCTGCACAGCAGACTCACATCTGTTCCTACATACACATGCACACACGAACACACACACACACACACATATCACACACACCCTCTACCCCCCTCCCCCTCACTAATATCTTATTTCCTCTTCTTTTCTCCTCCTCCTTATCCCTTCCCCTCTGTAAAGGGCACCCCACACCGTTGGCATTCAACGTTTGTTGAAACACTCACAACCATTGTTTTCTATGTAAGCCCACACACCAGCAGCATCAAGAGGCACATAAACCTGTGATGACACGCCATGTCAAGATATGCCACAGCACTTTTTCCCCACTGGAAAAGCAGTGAAAATGCATGGATACAGTACAGCAGATGTGTGGTGTGTGGCTACAACCATCAAACCACACAGCTGTATGTGATGCAGCCTCATTGTGTTACCATTAAAGGCAACAGACAACTAAAGATATAGCTATAGCTGAAAAGAATCAATTCATTAATTAGTTGATCGACAGAAACTTAAGGAACAGAAAATCTGTAACAATTTTGAAATCATCATTGAGCCATTTTTTGAGTTAAAAAATGAGTATTTTTGCTGCTTTTCTTCATCAGACAGTATATCAAATCAAAATCTTCAGGTTTGAACAAAGCAAACAAACACATTTGAAAACATGTGCTTGGAATCTGGTTAATTGAAGTGGGCCCTTTTCACTGTTTTTCTGATGTTTTATTGACCAAAAAAAAACTAACTGATTTCTTAATGAAGAAAATAATCATCAGTTGCAACGCTAAGATCAGTTAGTGCTGACGTGATTAGTTGATTGCGAAATGTAATCAGCTGTGATTTTAATAATCATTTAACTGACTGAGTAAATGTTTAAACAAAGGGCAAAACAATCGCTGGTTCCAATTTCTCACTTTTGAGAATTTATTTTTTTTCTTTTTATGTCAGTTGTACATTTGAGCATTTTGTAGATGTTATAAACCCAACATTCGCTCATGAGCAAGTTAAAAGGTATTTTTTAGTTTTAACTTTTAATGAAAAAGTAATTTGTAGATTAATCTACAACATCATTAACATTTTACTTCAATATACTAAAAACTTCAGTAAATGTTGCAATGACCTGAGTTTAGCTGCATGTAAAAGAATAAGAACACACTTTAAATTTTGAATGGGTAGCCTGAATAAAATGCTCCCTCTAAGTGGGGGGAAAAAAAAGTAAAAAAATAAAAGATTCATATCCCTTTAATCTTCACATTTTGAGATTTGATCTGAGCAGATAATATGATTCTTTCTCTTTTTGGCAACAGTATATATATATATATATACAGTATTTGAAGATACTATACAATCACTACATCATTTAGTATAAATCACTTGTAATTGTCCAGACGCTGCTGTGAATATTCAGACTATTCAGAACCTTGCAGCTGTGGTTGTCCAGCATCTGATATAATCACTGCATATATGCAGCTCCTGACAGCGAAGTTTCTGCACATGTATGCATTTCTCATGCATATACTGCACACAGACACACAAAAGCCATTCTTTGTAACTCAGTTTCTATAGTCCATCGGAGGCCCCATGATCCTTGATCCTATAGAGTAAAAGCATAGAGCCAGAATGTTAATTTTTACACCTCTGTTCTCTGTCTTCCTCACACTTGATCCACTGGATCTGTGACATTATACGCCACAGTTACTGAATTGAAGTTTACTTATTCATGACTCTTGAAGAAAACAGCATTCCAGTAGTTATAATATGTATGAGCATATATGAAACTGCATAATCTCTCTCTCTCCCTTCTTTTCTCTCTCTCTTTGTCTACATAATGGTTACTCTCTCAGAATGGGAACTTCACCAAAGCTGAAGTCATGCCAGCGAAGCCACCAGCCAGCGTCATTGGACAGTCCTCCTTTGTCGATTTCGGTGAGAATGACAAACATTTGTTATTTGCTGTCATTTTTTCCCAGTGTCCTTGTGGGTGGTTGTGACAGACTAACAGAGAGATCCATGTTAAACATAGCACTGGCATGTACGCTGGAGATTTGGTTTGTAATCAGAGTCAGAATGCATAAAGTCAAAAACACATCAAGTCAGTGTTGAAGTGCACTCAAGATACTCAGAGTTGTACCGGGCCAGATTATACTGTAAAGTGCTATGCCCCATATATCTGTATGTGTGCATGTGTGTGGCAGATTCATCCCTGTCCTTTAAGCTCGCTCTGCATTTGAAGCTGTGGAACTTCAAAAGCTTCCAAATACGACTGTCTGGTCTTTTTGGCTTTAGACTTTTCACTATAGCCCTCTCATCACAACTTTCTTTCCGCACACAAACACCAGCCATGCTCACCCCCTTACCAGACAGTCTAATCTTACTCATGAACACACAGTTGCAGACACACACTGTGATACACACACTCAATCCCACATGCAGCCAGATTTTTGTGAACATCTTATCCCCTTAAACAATCTTGGCCCATGGTATTCATTGTTCAGCTCAGCTTTACATTTATCCTCAGCAAATCTCTGCTGGCTCTCTAATCTCCAGGCTGCAGCCTGTGCGCCACAAAGTGGCCCCTCGTCGCTCTTGTCAGAGCAAGCACCTTAGCCAGGGGACGGGGAAAGTTGTGGTGGCTACTTATGCTTGTTTTTCAGGGTAAATTCTAGTGAGATAAACAATCTGATGATATACAACAGTCTGGCTTTAGTAGAGGCTGAAAGAGAGAATTGGATGAGCTATATTCCTCTCTCTCTCAGCTTATGCTTTCAAGATGGACAATGTGCTGTACCTCCAGGTGCTATAATGTAGCTGGTCAGGTGCCAAAAGAAGATTGACTGTACTGAGCCCCCTCCATTTTAAAAGTTAGTCACTCTGAAACTTAATTCAATGAAATGTTAAGCTGTGACATGCTAAAACATAGTGTGACAGTAGCACAAGTAGAGAGGAGTCATGGAGTCAGCAAATTGACTCAGTAATGTCACAGTAATGTTTCAGAACTGGCACAGCAATATCCAAATTTAAGTTTGATAACTTTATCCATCTGTAACCAGCATAAGGCAATGGTGATACCAGATCCTGAGGCCTATTCGCACCAGAAATTGGCACAAATTCATCCACACACAATATGTGCTTATAGAAGTGTCGTGTCACACACAAACGACTGTCACTGACGAGCTAACTGCTAAAACTCGGCTCTCAGTTAGCAACCTATCTCAAGAGACATATATCTGTACCATTGACTCTTGTCTCATAACTGCCTGCAAACCATCCATGTCTCTTTGTGGAGCAGTTTATAGTCAGACAGAGGAGGATTAACATAAGAGTGGCGTGTGCAGCACAGCTAATAAGCTACAATGTTCATGTCTTGGACTCTCCAGCTTTATATTGCCCTTAAAGTTAAACGCTGTCAAGACTGTTTGCAGTCGGTCAAAGGAGAGAGTTCTCATGTTAAAGTTCATCAGAGTTGAATTTCAGTGCAAAGGATCTGGACAGATTTACTTCACCTCTGCCAGCAAACCTACTGACCTACCATTCCACTGAAATTAGTAATTTTTGACCATAAAAATTCAAAGTTTTAGATGCTGATGTGACTACGTGTACTGAATTCAGCAAGGGGGCATTTTATTGCTTAAAAAAATCAACTTTTCATTTGTAAGAGGGAAGATTGTTTTAGTGTTTATTTTCAAAGTTACATAAACTTATTAATCTGCAAGACTTTTATTTTTAGTTTAGTAGTTCATTTTGTCTAATGTCTGTGGTGATTTTACATGACACTTCTCAGAGATCACTTATACACCCAACATCATATCATATTCTTTCTCATTGAGAGAGGAAAGTTAGGTTGTTGTTGAAAAATCTGCACATTTTAATGTAATTCAAGAGAAGCAACACAGGACTGCTTGATGTCTCAAGGGGAAAGACTGCAGTGTGTCCTCCTTCTGAACAACCAAACCCAGATGGACAAAGCATCACTTCGTATGAACTGGAATAGGATTCTTCCTACCAGAAATAGCAATATAAAACTACTGACATTCATTTGTATGAAAATTATTGTGAATAATGTATGTATAATTATCATCGTGATCAAGATAAATAGTTCAGAAAAGAAATCAGAAAATTCACATATATCATAACAAGTTTACAGCATTTTCTGGTTTGCTACTCTTGCCTTTTTCTCTTTTCTTTTTTTTTTTTTTTTTCTCATAACATTAAGACCCTTATCACTCAGTTTGAGCTATGTGCTGTCCTTAGATGTGCAATGTTGGATGCATTTTAATTAACTTTTGGTCTGGTGTGGCTCTCATGCACATGAGCACACACACACAGGCACACACAAGCTTCGCACTGATAAACACATCCTTATTGGCAAGATTAATCTGTTAATCTCATTGCAGCTAGGGGTGTCCATCAAATATTTAGTGAACAAACTTCCCCTTCCCAAATTGGCAATAATGTATGAGCCAGAGGGGAAATGACCTATATGCTGTGGGTGTGTGTGTGTGGCTGTGTGTGTGTCATGAGGGAATCTGTGTGACAGCGTGTGTGTGTGTGTGTGTGTGTGTGTGTATGTGTATGTAATTTGCTTGCGAACGTGTATGTATTTAATTTATCATCTCTGGGGGCGGTGATCTTTTTTTGTTTAAATCTCAAGCTTATCTCGACAAAAACTTTTTCATTTCTTTAATCCTTTTTCTCTCTCTTTTTTTTTTTTTCTTTCCTCCTTCGGCTCGGAAATGTCATTTCAAGACGTTGCCCTCGTTAGCTGGGGATTGAAGCCTTTGAGGGTCATGCTTCTAATAATCTGCCAAATTCTGGCAGAGAGATGCCTTTGCCGGATGTAATGTTTTTTTGTTCTATTTTGTCTGCTTCGCTCGGTCCCTCCTCAGCTGTCGCTGTCTATCTTTATTACTCGTGATCTATTGTATATTTGCTATCTACAGCTTACTCGCTTTTTATGCTTGCTTTCATTCTCCTCCCTCGATTCTTCATCTGAACAGTTTTAGGTGTTACTGGATCTTCACATTTTATTACATTGTTGCTTGCTGTTTTTTAGACCCTTTTTCTTCTAGGATGTTGAGCATTCATCATAGCCTTCCTAGTCACTATTCACTCTGCTTAAAAGATACATAATTTGTCATGATGAGTATTGAACCATATATAGAACAATAATATATAATACTATGTAAAAACGTTATCATATGGGTGTAATAAGCAATAATTGAATCGCTGTATGCAGTTGGTGCTAGATTACATCAGACACACTATATCAAATAATGTCAGACTATTATTTGAAACAAATTCATCACCCTAACTATGTCTCTTAGTCTTTGTCTGTATTTCTAATTCCCATATCGTTAGGCGGAGACGGAGAGAGATGCTCTGTGCCAACAAGAGTGGAGTTAGGGTTTGTTATAAAATCAGTAGGGCTGAATGGGAGACTCTGTATGAGTCAGAAAAGACTGGCAAGAGATGCACATAAAATTGAAAAAAAAAAAAAACCCTGCACTCTTAGGTAGAAACTCTTTGAATATTTTAATGGCTCACGTCCAGAGGATGCATTTCAGCCTGAAGCAAGCAACGTTCTTTCCTGTATAATCTGTTTAAAGTAGAAACACAAACACACACATGCACAAAGCTCAAGTGAACACAGAAATGATACAATGGACACTTTTCCTCAGTGTATTCAAGTCCAAATCTGAATAACCATTATGTATGTTATGTATGCAGCAAGGAGAATAAAAAGGCATATATGAAGTTGATCGTCACAAAAGGTCGTTTCTTAGTTAAAATGGTCTGAGAAACTATAGCGATAGTCCTGCACATGTGTTGTACATACAGTTGTCCAGTTGACAGTCAGTTTGTTAAAATACACCTCTTGTATTTAAGGGCTTCTGAACTCATTTTATGTGTAAGTATATGAGCAATGAACAACAACATTCAAAACTATACGTAATGTAATCTATGCGAGGCGAACAAAACAAAAGGACGCATTTAAATAATTTTTTTTTTTTAATTAGCAGCATTGCTCAACGAATGGCATGGTTGGTTGCTTGGATGGTCTAGACTAAGATAAATTGCCATGAAATTTGAAAGGTTGACAGTTTTGGTTTTTAGTGAAATGTCTTAAGTATTAATGGATTACTGTTGAGTCTGGTACAGATATTCATGATTCCCAGTTGATGAATCCTAATGACTTTAGAGATTCCCTGACTTTTCATCATTAGGTTGCCCTTTATGGTTTTGAGTGCAACAGCCCAACAGTTACTGGACAGATGGCTGTGAAACCTGGTACAGATATTCATGCCATCCTCAGGATAAAATTGGAATTCTCCATTGATTATTAGAAGGAGTAGAGCATGCAGACGCTTGCATTTTGCTCAACACATCGTTGTGTCTAACTTCAGCTTCACAGAGCTGCTAGCATGGATGTATCATTGATCCCTCTTGTAGCTAACAATAAGTTACCTTTTGTAAGCTGCTAATAAATGTCTTGCATATTTCTGACACAGTCAGCCTAACCGTTCAAGTACATACTTGAAGTGACATTAAAATGTTCAAAAAAAATTCCCAAGTTGAAGTTCTGAGTGGTTTCATACACAGCCCTGAACAGAAGTTTTACAACACCCCCATTTTTCCAGTTTTATTGAAATCTTAAGCAAATCCAGTGAATAACCTTAAACAGTGCTAATCCTATATAGAGAATTATGAGGCAGCTGCCACCGTATGATTTCTATCAGTATTTTCTAACAATATATCACTCAGTGGATTTCTGTCATTTGTAATTGATCCTACAGCGTTATGCCAATGTGTTGGGGTTTCCTCTTTGGCCAAAACTGCTAAACAGGAAGAAAGGAGCTGCAGTTTTCCTCAAGGAATTCCCTCCATCTGTTTTTTCTGTAAAGCAGAAATGCAGTGCCCTAATATATTGTGTCTGTTCAAACAGGTGAATACTGTTTCTTTCACAGCCTAGCACAGTTCACATTTCTCAAAGAGGAGAAGAAACAGTGCAGACAGTGATTATTGTAGGTGATAGTGAAAGGTCTGCTCCATTCCCTTTTGGCTAGGCCCTATTCCTCCACATTATCACTGTTTAATGTGTGTTATCATCAGTACTTCAGTCAAATGTTTCCATTAATTTCTTAGGTTTTACATTGGTTGTGAGATGAGGTTTATCTTTGTTTACTAGGTTTGTTGTCTGTTGGAAGGGTCAGCCCGCTTTGTATAGTTTCAGTTCTTTCTGTGTTCGTCAGGGAACAACAGAATAATAGATTGTTTACAATTGTGTGGTGTTCTGTATGCTTATGCCCCCCAAACACACATCTGAGTGGGTGGTATGTTCAAGTTAGCTGAGGAGGAAAAGGTAAAATGCCATTCAGTGTTCAATAGGGAGGAGAGTAGGTAGCAGCTTGCTGTGAGGCTGCAGTTTTTGTGGTTGTTATGGCTTGAGCACATACTCTAGCCTGCCGACCTACTATTTGGCGATACCCCTCTAAAGGTTTCCAGTGCCCAAATACCACTGCTGCCCTTTACATGGCGTGGCAGTTAAGTAATATTTTAATGTTACTGACGAGATGCTGTGAATTTGGACAGGTGAGGGAAAGGATCAGATGCAGAGTTCAAGACAGGACGAGGAAAAAATAATTTTTTTTTTAATTTTTTCAATTAATCATTTAATATAGTTTTTAAAATGTCATGACTTTGTGAAAAATGCACGAGATGACATCTCCTAAATTGTTTATTATTGTCCTTTTGGAAATTCCTTGGGATTCACTAGAGCTCCTACAATGCTTGCTTGTAAACACTATGAGCAAGTTGAAGGCACGGTACACATGTATATGTATGCACATGATCAGGATCTTAGCACATCTGCCTCATTTAGAGCCAAAACCCTGTTTAAATTGTTGCAAAGGTAAACAGGCCAAGGTAAGAAATCAATCAATAAATAGATAGGTTAGTGTCAACAAAAACTGAAAACCATGTCAATTACATAGAAAACAGGCCTTTAATAGGGAGTAAAAAACTTGAAAGGTAAGGCAAACCATTCCTACAGCTGTCCCAACTTTTGTTGATGACTTACAAACCCCCATACTGTAAATAAAGATGGCCGTAGCCTCCATGACGTCACCGATAGGTTCTAAAGAGTGGTTTTGAAACTCAGAGTGGGCTGCTGAGCTGTTGCCATCTTAGCGTTACCTGACTCTACCTAACTCCTGGCTAATTCAAAAGGGGGTTCAGTATCTTACCCAAACAAACTTCAATACATGGCCTGGAGGATCCGGGAATCGAACCTCTAACCTTCTGATTAGTGGAGGACATGCTCTACTTCCTCCGTACCTAGCTAGTTAAAGAGCTATAAGAAAGAATACTAGAATTTCACTCACAATACTGTGCTACAGAAAGTAGTGCTGTACATTACATTGCAATCAGAATTGGTGAAAAAAAGGCAAGTAACAAAGCAGGACAGACTGGTTGGTCAGGGGTATGTCTTACAGCAAGATAATGAGCCAAAACATTAGAAGAAAAGAACCAAACGGTGGCTTCACACGATGGAAGATCAGCACAGTCTCCAGACTTAAACCCCATGGAGCTGGTTTGGGATGAACTTGACAGAAGGTGAAATCAAAGAAACTAGCAAGTGCATCCCCTTTTTGGGAATTTCTTCAACAGTATTGGGATGAACAATAATTCATTTCCATAGAGAAAGAAAGTCACGAGTGTGTCCAGCTGCTGAATGAGTCCAAAATTTAGACTAAATGTAGGATTTAAAATTTCATGAGTCCTGATTCCTGAGAACATATGAAGGACACCTTACAGTAAAGAATGCAACCAAATACAAAAAAAAAAAAAACACAGGCTTTGAATTGTTTTTTAATTATTTATGGTTGTTTTGAATCAAGCTTATCTGACACAGTTACAAAAAATAACAATCATAAAAATTGATAATAATAACTGGAATACACTGTTTGTTGGGTTGAATTAAATTGTGCAGGTGTTGCTGTTTTTGTTGTTTTACATGTATTTGTTCTTTATCTACAATTTAAAATTTTCCTCTTTTCCACCAATCTGTTGACATTATCATTCAGTGTTTGTCTCTCTGTGTGTTGCCATCACATGAGCTCTGACCGGCTTCTCCCTCGGCTAATTAAAGAACACATCTAGGCTTTCCCGAAAAGCCTTGAAGGAATGACCGCAGAGAGGCCGAATGAAGGAGAGGAGAGAAAGAGTGAGGGGGAATAGCACACTTCAAAGATGATGTGAACAGAGATAGAGAAGAGGATAAAAAATATAAATATATGCCGAAGTTAATGATCTGGAGAGGAAGGAGGACAAGATGGCAGGGATGATAATGAAGGAATTAAGGAAAGGAGGAGGAGAGGAGAGATGAGATGGACCAGAGAGCAGCATTGCATCCCTCTGTGATCTGAAGTGGGAATTATTTCCATCACACATCTCACTGTCCATTTCGCTCCATCCTTCTACCTCTACTTTTATCTAGCCGTCTCCCACTACATGTTCTTCGTCGTTTCTCCACCTCCCTCTACATTTTCCCTGTATCTGTCTTGTTCTCTGTTTCTTTAAGTTCAAATGTATATATTTTTATTTGAAATATATAATAATATACAGTGAAAACGGCAGCTATCGTAATTTTAACCATACAGTACAATGAAATTGATATTATATTGATTGATGGAAATTGATATTTAACAACACTGGCTGCTGAGTGTCATCCCAGTTTGATTAAGTCCATATTTTTGCAGGCTGTTAGGTAGATTCCAGCAAGTTCTGCAGCTCTGCCTCATTTCTACCTGAAAAATGTTTTATTTAGCTTTATCAAGGAACATTTAGTAAGCTGCAGCCACTTTAGATTTACAGAAGCAGCTTAGTTTCAAGTTTGCACACCAGTTATAAATCTTGACAGCTATATTTAATAAGGCCTGCCTGTCTGTTTGGCAAACAGGATCATTACAGTAGTCACAGAATTTCACAGTCAACTATAATAGAATTAAAACTATTTGAGTTTCGCATTTAGATCTTGTAGTGAAGTCTGACCTGGGGTCTTCAGCAGCTGGAAGGTTTCATTCGTGGGAGCAGCCGGGCTTCCTGCCTGAGCATCTCTCAGCATGTGATGTATTTGCAGTATCTATCTAGTATCTTAAGGATCGTTACTAATGGGTCATGTGCCACTTTACTATCATATCACATCTTTGAAGATTTCAAAGAAAATATTGATGTCAATTTGAATGTGATTTTTGACAATAATGAAAGACAATACATGCATTCTCACTGTCTCTGTACATTCACATGGCAAAAAGAGTTTCCGAGCCAAATGTGAGTGAAAAGCTTTGACGACTTTATTTCCCTTGATCAGTATTTTGGCATTTTTTAAGTTGTATCTTTTTTGGTGACCAACTCTGGCAGAACTCAGCTTTGACTCAAGCTCAATTCCTTTGCTTTTTGATTTTGTCCTATAATTTAAGGAAAAAAATATATTTGAAAATCCCTCCTTTAGCAGATAAAAATTCACTGATGTTGTATTTCGTTAATGTAATCTTATAGCTGAACCTGGATGATCTGTCACACCAGCACTAGGTTCAGTGCTATACTCGTGGCAATTTTTCATCCAAGATATGGACATTTCACTATTCACCTGTCCCTCTGTTTTTGCCACTAATGTCCCAGATACAGGACTGACCTGACCTCAGAACACACATGGCCGACATTATAAATACTGTAAACACCAAAAACAGTTAGAATTCATTTGGATCTATAAGTGTCAAGTCTGTTTTACCGATCTGTTGAAAGTTATCTGCTTGAGTAGCCTCCACAGGCAGCACACATTGGCTGAACTTGCAGTGTGTGTGTGTGTGTGTGTGTGTGTGTGTGTGTGTGTGTGTGTGTGTGTGTGTGTGTGTGTGTGTGTGTGCGCGCTTGTGTGTGTGTGTGTGCGCTTGTGTACGTGTGTGTGTGTGTGTGTGTGTGTGCGCGCGCTTGTGTACGTGTGTGTGTGTGTGTGTGTGTGTGTGTGTGTACATGTGTATGTGCTTGTGTACGTGTATGTTCATGGATGCGTGACGGGAATACGCCTGTGTTTGTGTGTGAGCAGTTCTGTTTCCAGTTCTAGACTCTTAATAGATGCACAGCATATGCCAGACAAAACAGGCCCATCTGCCTTATCACTGAGGTAATTGCATTTTTCAAAGTGACAGCGGCCGATGCATAATTCATCATTAGGTAAAGCACAACAAAGTCCCACAACCAAGTGTGTCAGCTAGCTTCAATGCAGGTAGGATGGAGGGAGGCTGCTCTGCGACCAGCAGCTCACGAAGATAGGGAGATTTTTCAGACAGCGAGACGGGAGTGTGTTTGGAAGTGATATTTAAAATCGGCAAGGCTGTCATCATGCTGTGTGTGTGTATGTCTATGTGAGAGAGTTGGTGTGTGTGTGTAGGTAAGCCAGCATGTTAACAGGACAGTGTATTTCTCTCTGCTCTCCCCCCTAGGCGTTTTTTCTTCCACTCATCTTATTATATTGTTACATCCAACCTCTCCTCCTCTCCATCTTTTCCGTGTGCCTCATTCTCTCCTCAACCTCTGCACACCTTTCACACTATTTTTTTTTTACATTCATTTTCCTTTGTTTTCAGCTGTCTTGTCATGTTTTCAGCCAGTGCTTTTTCAGTTTCGGATTCTCCATCAGTGTCTCTCTGTCTCAGACTCCTGCAGAAATGGATTTACCTGTACCTGTTAAAGAAGAGGTAGTGGTGTGCCGCCTGGCTAGTTAAGATTACAGTAAGTTGTGTGAGCAGTATCACACAACAGCATACATCTGCAGTTATGTTAAAGACATCCCTTCAGACCATATTAATGAAGTAAAAATGCAGCAGTGGGAAAAAATAAAATCTCCCAATCAAGCACCATTTTGTGATATCTCTTGCATTTAGAAATATTCCAATCCAAATGCAAATGATCAACTCTCCTGGGTTTACAGTTTCCTGGTGCAGATATTAATTTGCACATTTTAATATGCAATTTGATGCAAATTGCAAAGTACATCTGACACAAAAGTGTCCTTCATTGAAAGTAAAAACCACATCTCCTTTCTTTCTTATTCCAATATCTGCTGCACAGTAATTATGCACAAGTAGTACTCTCAATTATAAGGATCCACCCACAGTGCCCACACACTAATTAACTCTTTATTTTTGAATTAATTAAAAAATTTCATAGTGTTGCACACTACATGTGTTGTATATTCAAAAGGAAAAACACAACTTCTCTTTTGTGTTTGTATTAACCTTTACAATAAACCAAAGGTTTTCAAACTGTAAGGCATCCTTCCCCCGGGGGTTAGGGGAGATTTAAGGAGGGGTGAGAGTGAGGTAGAGATGAGGTGAAAGGGACAGGTGCATACTGGAAGTTAGTTATTTTAGTTTGCCTGTTGATTAGCCATGCTCGCCAACACAATCAACAGTTCGAGCTACGCTCTGAATGAGACACTTAGCGCTTTATTGCTGCAAATTGCCTCAAATTTCATACTCCTTCTGAGTCAAACTCAGTGAAATCTGAACACACAGACATGATGCACATATTTTTAAATCTAGTGTGACTCTCACTTCCCAAGGATATCACCATATCTGTCAGACACTCTTTATGACTGCAAAATTTGCCTGAGAATTATTTCATTTTTACATTTTTGTCAGTATCAAAGTAATCCAGTGATAGTTGTCAAATACAAATAGCCCCCTTTAAATATTCATAGACTGCACTGTTAGCTCCTCTTGTATGTTTACTTAAGCTCTGTCCCAAATCCAATACATACTAATTCCAAGCAGGTTTTGAATATGTAGCGTGTTTACACTGGTAAAGTGACAAAATGAAGTATTCTCTAACCATACAGTGTGCATACAAAATACCATTGATTTCTGAGTGCCTGTAACATCATCAGCCTAATTAATGCAGCTGAGCAATCAGCTGACACACCTGATCTTTATTAGCTATTAGGTACTTTACCTGTCCCCGAGTAGAACTGGGTGTCTTTCTAACAGGAGCCGCTATTGGCTAATACAGCTTATGTTTATAGTGTCAGTTTGCCAAAATTCAAACAAATAAAGGCTTAATTGGGCCGCAAGTTGTAGCCCACATCTAACTAACTGACTCAATAGCAACACTCACTGAGAACTTTATTAGAAACACCTGTTCACATACTTTTTCTTGCAGTTATCCAATCAATTAACCAATCATGTGACAGCAGTGCATTAAATCATGCAGATTCAGGTCAGAGGCTTCAGTTAATGTTCACGTCAAACAAACTAAAATGTAATCTCAGTGTCTTTGACTGTGGCATGGTTGTCGGCTGGCTAGTGTTTCTGAAGCTGTTGATCTCCTGAGATTTTCACACAAAAACAGTCTGCAGAGTTTTCACTCAGAATGATGTGAAAAACAAAACACATCCAGTGAGGGGCAGTTCTGCAGACAGAAACGACTTGTTGATGAGAGGTCAGAAGAGAATGGCCAGACTTGTTGGAGCTGACAGAAAGGCTACAGCTCCTCAGATAACCACTCTTTAGGCTGCAGTGGGTGCAGGCTCACCAAAGCACACCACAGTTGAAGACTGGAGAAAATGTAGACTGGTGAATCTGGATTTCTGCTGAGGCGCAAAGATGGTAGAGTCAGAATTTGGCATCGATAGCATATTATGCAGTATTGTCCAAAGGTTTTAGGCACTTTAGATGTTTAGAATCTTATTCATCATGTGATATCATCAGGGAGGCCTGTGTGTCATGTGATATGGAATTTAGGTCGCCAACGGCCTCCTTCCTCTGCCGCCGTGTTCTGAAATTTGTAAATACATTGATGGTGTAATGATAGTCACTCCCCTTCCGCTACGTAGCCAAGATGGCAACTGTTGAGGGTGAGAAGCGTCCAAAGTTTTACACTCAACTTTTTGGTTGTTTTGAGTGCACCATCCGGGTACTTGAAGTGCACTGCATGTTGCCGTACACTCAAAATATCAAGTGTAAATACGGACGTTCGTGAATTGAAACACAGCATCTGTCTTCAAGGACAAGACCTATGTCATACCACACACATTCCTCCCACTCTATTATCTTTAGCGCACACACTTGTGACACACACAAAGCTCTGCTCTATCAGATCATAGGGTTCATAATGAGACACGGGCTCCTGGCAGCATTCCACCATGTGCGTTTGTGCATATACATATTGTGATTTGCATTGTTATTGGCGCCGTGCTGTCGTCTATGAATGCCAATGTGTCACAATATCAGTACAGTCTTTTTTTCATTCTCTCGTCTGTTGTTGTCTTTAGTTATTTTCTTTTCTATTTTCCCTCCTTCCTCTGCCCCGTCCTTCCCCCGGCCTTCCTTCTCGCAGCCTTCTTCGTTTCAACCCTGCGTGCAGTTTCCTCCCTCTGCGACGCTCTCAGCCAATCTCCATCACACCATGCATCTTCAGCGGGAGGGAGAGATGAAAAACGGGAAGGAGGGAGGGAGAGAGGGAGACAATAAGGGTGAATAAAGAGGAGGAGAAATGGACGAAACGGTGGTATTAAGACTGAGGAGGGAGAGAGAGAGAGAGTGACTGTCAGAGGAGTGAGCTAGAAGAGGAGGAAGAGAAACAGAGAGGAGTAGGGCGAGAGAGGAGACAGGTGAAGGAGAGCATAATGGGAATAAAAGAGAGACGGATGAATAGATAGATGAAAAAAGGTATTCATGGAGGAAAGGACAGGTGGGACAGAGTGAGGGAACGGTACTGTGTGTGGAACAGAGCTGACAATAAGCATCAGAGACAGAATGGCAAGTGATAACCTCTGTAGGACTGAATTAGCACTCATTCTGTCTCTCTCTCCATCTCTGCCTGCTTCTTTGTTCTTCTCCTTGCAGACACCTCACTATCAACACATCCCGTCTCTATCTGCACTGTTCACGGTGCACATGATGCTCATACACAGTATGTAAGGTTGTTTCCATCACCCCCACACTAATGCAGCTAATTAGAACACATTGCCTACATCTAAACGCTTTGTCTTGAAAAATATAGCTTTTTTTTTTTGGTTCCAACCAATACAGTTTGTTACAGTTTGTTACAATCTGTTACGGTATGTTCTGCAGTAGATATTTGCAGCAGCCCTGCAGCCTCCCATTTAGAATGTAGACAGGCTGGCAGAGAGCAAAATAGTGTTCACAAGTATTGCACTCCCATAAAGTCTGGGGACTTGCAACAAAACAAACAAAAAAAATGAATGGTCAGAATGAAAGCAGACGAGCTCAGTCTGACTTTTCGTTAGACTCTCCCTTCCATGTAGATGCCTACTTTGCTCAAACTCCACACCTCCACTTTGTAACACAGGATCTCTGTTTAAAACCTGTAGCCAGGAAACCCCATGATTAGCAAACTGATCTTCAGATGGAAAATTGGTAGAGTGCCTATTTTATAGTTTGTCAGTAGAAATAAAATTTATCAATGACAAGTTTGATCTTTGCTTTGTCGTCTATTTAATCAGGTACTAAACATTTAATGGGCACAGCTTTTCTTCAGTTCATACCCTGCAAATCTATTACTTGGGGTTTTAAGACATCACTTCAGGCTAACAAAAATAAGATATTCTTCCTTGAAGGCCAAGTACAAGATCTGCTGCAAACCAGACATGTCGTTTCATTACTGCAGTAATGTGTCTCCTTTAAATTGTGTCAAACACTTCCCTGAAAATGGACACAATTAAAAATGAATGAATTGTCGTCTGCACTTTTAAGAGATTTCCTCATTCCACATTCCACCATTAACTGTTTCTCTCTGTCTCTCTTTTTCTGTCCGTACTGCAAATACGTCTTTAGTCTTTACACTCATTTTCCTCCAGCCTTTTAAAGAAAACTGACGAGAAACAAGTGCCTTTTGAAAGCAGCATGAAGGAAAATCTGTCTGCTGTATTCTCTTTCCTTACAGCCACATTTAGTTTTGACCTGTGTTTTCATTTTACTTTTTGATTTCCTAATTTTGATATTACATTTTGACGAAGTCAGGATATGATGGGTTGTGTGAGCATATGTTTTGTACAAGGATATTTCTATCTAGGCATCTAAGTATCATTTTAAATGTGTTTCCGTCAGCCATTGACTTCGAGAATATCGGAAAAGAAACATTTGGAAACAAGTCCTGACAGACACTTCAATATTTTTATTTTATTTTTTAAAGATGATATATTTTTAAAATTGAATAGTACATCAATAGTATTAAGTACAAGTACAAGGACTTGTTGACTTATCATCCTCTGCAGTGTATCTCATTATCTCCTTCACTTTTACTCCCCCTTTCTGCCTCTCACTTAGTTGCCCCTGACAGCCACATTCAGTTTCTTCTCCTCCCATTCTTTGTACTGTCATTCATCATCAGTGTCATTCAGGTTTCCCCCTCCACATGGCACAACATCTGCTTGGGAGTGTTGCACTTGCCCAGTTGAAAAAGATTCAGATACACATTCAGAGATGTGATGAGAAGCCTAGAAGCAGTTTCACCTCTGTATGTCTGGTGTCAACACCTGAACACAGTGCATGTAGCGTTAACGCCATAATTTAGAATTTACTCTCGTTGAAATGGGGCACCAGTCCTCTTGGAGGACAACAATGAATTACCTCATCGCCAAATTTATCAATCTTATATTGGAAGCCATGACTTCTCGATTTAATGGATTTCGAGTCTTTGCGTCAAAAGAATACAACAGGACAACAACTGGGTGTAAATAAAGGAGTTTATTAACTAAACTACTATCTACAGAGTAAATGCAAGGTGTAATAATCATAAAGTTGAAAATAATAATGAAATTAGCAGTGTGATGAGTTGGCAATGGAGGGAGAGAATATGTTATGGCTATACACTATGGCTATACAGCTAATGATACTACATCTACGAATTAGGTCTGATGATTAAATATTGCTATATTTCGACATCAACCCAGTCATGAGCAGAGTGTTAAGACCGGCCTACTGTGAGTTGCGCTGTAGCTGAAGACCCTCGGCTGGAACCCAGGTGGCTGTGGTTGCCATGGTAACCCTGGAGACGCGGGATCTAGGTGGATTCTCCTGGAGGCCGTGTCCCGTTATCACAATGACGGATTCTGCCGGTGTCTCAGCGATTCAGCTCTGGTGGAGTTTGTCAGGAGACTTTCTGTCTCGGGCACTCTTGATTTCTGCTCAGCTTCTCTGGAGGCGGTCGTGCCGAGGTGTCTCTGCTGGTGTCTCTTGTGGGTTGATGCGAAATAACTCTAATGCTCTTCACTTTGGCTGGATAACTTTAGAGAAGACTGGCGTTGACCAGATGACTCTAAAGTTGTCAAAATCTTCAAAAAGGAAAACTTGATAATAATTAAAAGTTACAAAATTACTCTGAGGCACTTCTGTTGCTTTGGTTCCGTTGGTCTTGACTTGGCTTATAAAAATAAAAGATCGAGCATGTCGACAAAAATGACGTTACTTGGAGCTTGTGGCAAAGAAAAATAAAAGACGCGAAAAGTACAAAAAAAAGAGCCATGAGTTTGTGGCTAGCAGCTTAGAGCTAAGAGTTTACATGGCTACAGAGCCGGGCTTTGAGCCGGGACTCTGAACTATGAGCAAAGTTCTAGCTTCTAGTTGCATTGTTTTTCTAGCTTCAGCTTCTCAGCCTCTAGCTTTTAGCTTCGTTTCTCGCATCTTCTTCCTTCTTAGCATCTCGCCGAGTTTATAATTTTTTCGCGCTTCTAACCTTTCTGACTTCTGGCTTCTGCACTCTGTGAATTGATCACAACTGTTTTATCCCCTGGGGGCTGGCGCATGTTTCAGGGGCATCACCCGTCATCTCCTGTGTTTCCACTTGGAGAAGAGAGTAATTTTCCACTGAATTTTGGAATAATTTAATTCTAGAGTTTACTTATAAACTCGCACATCCGTCTTCCACCATGACCACAAAACATTAAGTGAAATAACATATAAAACTAGCACTAATAATGGCAGAGAGGAGTAATAGGAGTGTTGATTTCATATTAAATCCTTTAAACCTGGAATTAATCATGATACAAGTGGTTAATTGATTAAACAACAATATAAACATTTCCTAAAGCTAATAGTCTATACATGTGGATTACACAGCAGTTCTTTGACTGTAATAGTAATAATAATATGGACATTCTGGATGTCATGTAGTGTGTGTTACCTCGTGTGAAGGATGCTGACAGTACGGTCACATGAAGGACATTGTCTTCAAATCTACATGTTACATTTCAAACATTCTATGGGATAGAAGTTTGGGATTAAACTATTGCATAGGAACATCTCATGAGTTACAGAACAGCTAGATATTTAATTATACATTCTTCCTTAGATCTGTGTCTGTGAAGAGAGTTCTGCTGGTCACTACCCAGGACTGGGATGTGGGTTGTAGTTTATGACTCTTATCTAGAGAGGGAGAGAGGAAGAGAGGTTGGTGTGTGTGTTCATGCATGGCACAGAGAGGCCAGGATTCACACCTTAGTGTTAATCAGTCCTTTTGGTGTTACTTGTGCTATATAAGAAACAATCAAATATCATTAGACAAAGTCTTAATGTTACAAACTGGAGATTTTGCCTATATTCTCCAGTTGCCTGGTGTCCATTGGTTGATCCTCTGGAGCTGACCCTTTGACCTTTGGTCTGGTTCTGTGTCTCTCTGGCATGCTAAAAGCATGGTCTGTTTGTGGAAGAGGGGTCCTTTGTCTCTGTTTTCTATCAATTTGATAGTTTGATGGTGGGAAGAGTCGCAAAATGTCAATTGTGGGTCCGTAACTCTGCATGTCCTTACAATGAACTTCCTTAATGGCTTGTGACTGATGCCAGGCCAGGTATGTATGCCACATGCGTGTGCAGTGAACTAGCCACTGAGTGAGGTTAACGATGACATCACTCAGTTTAGGTGTCCCAGTAAGCCACGACAATGAGCATGCGTGCTGCATACGAGGGTGCTGCATCCTTTTATAAACACAGAAACTAAAGTCCTTTAGAAGACAAAAATGTCATCAGTCCTGATCATAACAACCAAATATTCATTCATTTCACCCTTTAAATGCCACTTTGTTTAAAATGCCACTGTTTTTTATGAATCATTTTCCATACACTTAATGCTAAGGGTAAGTTTTTTGTTTGGATTATCATGAGAACCACTTGCTCTCACCTCATGGATTTGCAATCACATACACAATGTATGGACACAGGTACACCCTACAAAGATGCAGACACACACACACACACACACACACACACACACACCAACACTCCCACATTTTAGTTGTGTACATTTATTCCAGTGGCCTACAGTGCTCCATAATACAGAAGCAATGTCCCTAGTGGGCACCAGGAAAATGTATTTGCGCCATCAGCCAAATATGACTTCATCTGGCGGAAAATAGTAAAAACTACAATGTTGGAGCCAAGACTTCTGGATAAAAGCCTATGTGTGATTTTTATTATTAGTTTATGCTGTAATGGCAGTGGGTGTGACTGTAATTTGTATACACAGTGTGTTACAGACATATTAATAAGGGGTGAGGTAAAAATTTTAAATAAAATTCCCCCCCTAAAAAAACATAATGAAAAGGACAATAATGGTAAATGGCCCTAAAGATGGACAAGGGTTAAACTCTTAATTGCAATACAGAGCTTGTGAGTGTAATTAAATACACCTGTGATCTTCCTGCTTTGACAGGTCAAAGTGTCTGCAGTGGAAAAACGTCTGTAACTCACAAGAAAAGCTGCAGATTAAAGGAACATACCATCGTCTTAGTAACCAATAACATCCAACATTATAAATGAGTTTATGTAATTGATATTATCTGTTATAAACCTGAATTTACTCATATTTAGTTGTAACACAATTTTCAGTAAATAAAATGTCTCTGTCCTATTCCTTCAAACTGAGAATAAAACAAGTGTCATCGAGCTGGATGTTAAACAAAGTCGAAATTTAAGTAAAAAAAATCGAACAGGTCTGACATGAACCAACACGAGAAAGAAAATGAGGAAATGTATATTTTGTGTAAAAATCAGCACTACAACTGATTATGATCTTCATTATTGATCGATTTACAGATTATTTTCTCAATAAATTGAGGATGGTTTGGTCCAAAAAAATATTAGTTAATTGCAAAACATGCTGCTCACAATCCTTTAACAGTCAAAAACCCCAAAACATTCAATTTACTATCACAGAGGTTTAAAAAAACAAAAAATATTCACTTCTGAGGAACGAGACCAGCAAATTTTATTTTATTTTGCTTAAGACATGATTAAAATGATTAATTGATTATCAAAATAGTTGCCGAATAATTATCTGGCAGCTGATTGATCAACTAATCATTTCAGGTCTAGTAATAATCATGGTTATCAAAGTAAATGTAACCATCGATAGGTCCTTCTGAATTTTGACAAAATCTCTGATTGTTTCCGACGCAATTTGAGCAATTGCACTCACCACACCCTCCGACTTTACTAACACAGGAAGAAGGATTTTATTCATGTTTATATATGTGCTTTCATTGACCTGACGCACCCGATGGTTTATTACTCAGAACCATACGGAAAAGCTTAGATGGAAATTGTTTGGAAAAAGGCACTTTCAAAAAAATTCTTGGCAGGTGATTGGGCAAACCATCTGTCTGTCACTGTCTCTCACTGGTTCAATCAACCAATCAGATTCTGCAAATTCTTCACATTTTTCTCATGAGCCAGTAAATCAAACTCTTGCCAAAACTAGTTTGTAGAAGAGCGAAAAAAAATCCATCGAGAAAAGCCTTCAGTGCCATATGTACTCTGCTCTTCTTTCAATGAAGAAATACTGTCCAGTTCTGATGGTACAGCATCATCTGCACCAACCTCTTCAGGGGGCCACAATTGTTGTCAACAGTCGCTTTTCGCTGTTGTCACACCTAAGACACGCCCGGAGCTGCAAGTAGTTCCTCCCTCATACCACGCTGATTAGTTCAATCCACTCTGGTTCAGCCGCAAGCCAATAGCTTGGAGCCTGTCAAGATGGATTGTCACTTACTTTTTTTCATTATACTGTAGTGGATATGTGCAGCTCAAATCAAGTAAAGCATTTTTGAAGCACTATGTTTTCTCTCAGCCATGTTTTCTGGCTTCACACAGTTGAAGGCCTGAAGACATAGGAAAACAACAAGTAGATCACATTCTCGTGGATGTAAATGTGAAAAGGAATTTATGATTCAGTCAACATCACATAATGAGGTATTGTTTTGTCATTTGAAGTGCGTGCGTGCGTGCGTGCGTGCGTGCGTGCGTGCGTGCGTGCGTGCGTGCGTGCGTGCAAGCGTGCGAGCAAGCAAGCGAAGCTGAACCTGGTGATCTGAAGTGTTTGTGCTTTGAAGAGCTGTTGTTTTGATTTGGGAGGCTCTGTCCCTGTTTGTACATTAGATGCAGCCTGCATGTATTATGATAATAATAATTAAGAGCGATGAAAATCAGTGGAGAAAATGATACTTCAAGTCAACTGACATTATTAAAAGGCATCAAAGAGACAAGTGCTGGTGGATGTGTGTTTGCTCATAGGAAACAAGCAGGTGTTCCTGTGATCCAACTCACACATGGAAAAAACAGGAACGATTGTCTTTGTGCCAGAAACTGAGCTGTGCTCAAAGTCGACTCTAGAACAAATCTGAAGTATTGTGATGAAGTGAAAATATTAAAATAGCACAGTTTTAGAAAACAAAGGATCACGCTTTCCACTGTTTCAATCCAGCAATGTTGCTTTGCGAACTAATTCTCTCTCTGATTCTGGCAGATGGTGACGGCTACCAGGACCACCTCCTCCCCGTGTGTCTGGATGACAAGTGTCATCGCAGTGCCATCTACTTGGCCAAGTCTGGCTCAAAAGAGGTACATAATACACACACGACCACACTGACAGATGTGATACAAGTCTTTCTGATGAATTAGCCTTTCCTATTCAGTTACACCACTTTATTTTTTTGGCTGGACCACAACAGCGGGGGCCAGACGGTAGGTGTGCGCTGTGTGAGAAACTAAATAAGAAAGACATTCTGTCGCTTTTAACTTTCTCTCAGACTGATCATTTAACAAGTAAATATAGCCGAAATCACAGCAGTCTTTGTCATTAATTTATGTGTGGTGATTTTGTCAGACGACGTCATGGTTATAAAATCGGGATTTTATTAGTACAGAGCAGCAAGTCTCAAAAATATACAATAGTACAATATACAGGTACTATTGGGAGCATGTTTATTCTTTGAAAATTATTTTACACCGGAAAAAAACAACAGCACAGAGCTGGGGGGGGGATCATTGCAGAGAACAAAGTGTGCAAAATAAAAATAGTTGTCGTATCAATACAAAATGTCAAAAAAATGTTTTGTCAAAATTAAACCAACAACTGACGGTTTGCTGGTTTTTCTTTTCTTAACAATAAAGTAAACTGAATGTCTTTTGGTTGGACAAAATAAGGCATTTGATGACATCACCTTGAGCTCTAGGGAAATGTAATGGTCATTTGAACTTTTTTTTTGTCATATACACCAACATTTAATTAATTGATGAAGAAAATGATCTCTAATTTGATCATGTGAATAATTGTTACTGTACGGTCCACCTCTATACTGAAGTGAACAACATGAAAAAATTGTTGGACTCAATTCAAATCTAGTCAACAAATCCTCATACCCATGCAACAAACAGGTTGCTCTTCAGTGACTCTCACAACTCATACACTGTATAACCGTTTAAAGAACGACTCACTGATCTTCTGCCTCTGTGTTTACTGGCTGGTTAAGTTTTAAGTATTACGAATAAGATTAGCACAGAGTCATGGTTAAGGTTGAGGTTAAAAGTCACCGCCGTCATCGCTAAAAAGAAAAGTTCAGTGGTAGCGGGAGAAGCTGCGTGAACTACAGTCTGACGTTACCTCTGCCGTTGCTACTTTGAGAGGATGGTAACTGCTCTCATGACTGAAAGAGGTCTTGTTGTTTTAAGGGTTTGTTGAAACAACTAATGCCTTCTTTTCTTGCCTCCACTCCATTTTCCTTTATGTTCTTTAAGACTTATGAAAGACCACCGCACCAGAGTTTCCATTGCAATACCACAGCTACTGTTTCTGTGCACAGTGGCTGTCTATTTCAGGAAGGCATTAAACACGCGGCTCACTGCGGGGGGCTCTTGCTTAGAAAGATATCGGCGCTGATCCAGTGGATGTCATTTTGTTTGCAGAGCCATGCGAGATAGAACCAACAGATACACGCACACGCATGCAGTCCCATCCAATTAATGTATACTGAGAAATGAATATATGTGTGTGGACATGTTCACTCTCAGTTGCTCTTACATGAACACACACACACACACACACACACACACACACACACACACACACTCTCCACCCCCACCACCTACGTACCATCTTGTGTAATTCTTTTCAGTTGCATCCTACCAGTTGGCAGGAGACCCCACTCCTTTTTCTTCCTTCCTGCCACCAGAGAACTAGCTTCCACTTTCTTTCAATCCAAAATAGAAATATTACAGGCTTATCTGCATGTCCGCCCCCACATACACATGTACACACAAAAAGACACGCACACTGAGACGCACAGACGCACGCTCCCCATGGACATGCCTTCTTTTGTTTGCCTGTCAGAAACCAAAAATAAAAAAAAAAAGGTGATTGAAGGAAGAAGTGAAAGGAAGAATGTAGAAGGGACGGGGAGGGGAGGCAGAGAGAGGAAGACTTATAGGCACTGACGGATAAAGTGAACACATGTTGTCTTCTGTGTCGCTCTGTGTTTGAGAGACAGTCATCACTGTCAAAGACAGAGACGGGAGGGAAGGGTGGGCGGAGAGAGAGGAGGAAACAGTCTTTCTAAGCTTCTGCGCTTTCATGGAACGGCGGTAACAATATACAATCATAATGATAACCTCCGTCTGCAGAAGCCAACACACCATACATCACAGTATTGATCCCATCAGTTCATCATTATTTGTGGTGCAAACACTTTCTTAGCTGTAATTATGATCTTACGTCACATGCGTGTTGGTGTGTGTGTGTGGGTGTGTGGCTCCATTGCATCGGCTCCGCAGCCATGTTAACCCCAGTCCCTAGTCAGCAGATGTCTCCCCTAGAGATATCTGCCCACTGACACTGATGGAGAAAATCGAGGGTGGGGTGGAGGAGGGAAGTGTAACAGATAGAGAAAATAGAAGGGGGGAGAAGGGAGAGAAATGGAAAGAAAAGAGAGCTTGATGTCAGAAAGAAGAAGAAAGAAATATTGTGAGGGAGGGAGGAAGAGGAGGTGGAGGGAAGGGAAGGGAAGATTAGAGGAAGGAAGGAAGAGAGGGCAAAAAGAAAAATCTTTCTGTTGTCCCTTCATTTCCACTTTGAGAGGAACATCCCATCAGACGGAATGAGGGCGGAGAAGCAGAAAAGAGGAGTGGAGAGTGAATAGGGCTAGTGATATGTATACAGGCAACGACATGGTGAGATGCCTTTGGGTGTGCATGGAAGTCCCGCTGAGCAGAAACTAGTGTGTGTCTGTAGCTCATCTCCAAACAGCAATTCATTCCGTCCTTCCCGCAGTCTCAGCCACAGCTCTGCCTCTGCCTCTGCAGCAGCTCCGGGGCCTTTAGTTCACCATATTGGAGGAAACCGCAGGTGGCTCCCAACACCTCTCGGCTTCATTCCCCGTTCTTACAGACACACACTGTTCACATTTATTGCACTCTGGACCGCCCTTTTTCTCTGCTCTTACATTCTGTAACACAGTTGGATATTACTGCAGACAAAAGTGTGATTATGTGGCTGTGGGTGCTACATCTGTCAAGCAAATTGCAGCAAAGAAAACAAACAAAATATTAGCAGAAAGACCCTCTGAACATCAGAGAGCACTTTCACAAGAAAAGGCTTGGAATTCGTCCAGGCACTTTGCAAGTGAGTGTATATTTAAGGCCACGGCTCATTTCCAGTACAGGAATGTTTATGTGGTGGAGCTGAGCAATATTGCTAAATAACATCTCGGTATTTTAAGCCTTGATGAAATGGCTTTACAAATGGATTTTTTTAATCAAAACAATAATTTAGACCAACCACCCTCTATTAAATGCCTTTAGATTTACACAGACCATTATGAACTTCCTATTACTGAACAGTTTTTTAGACTTCAAATTATTTTCTACACAAAATAGAGCTGAAATATAACCTGTGGGTCCAAATAAAGCTAAGTAGTTGCTTTACACAGCAGAATACTGCAACATACTGTTATGAACAACACTAATTAGTACAGGGAGCCCATCTACGCAGTTGGAGTTGTTTCCCTCATTCCCTCAGTACACCTACTACTGCTGCCGTAGTTAATTTCTTAAGTCAACAGTTTGGTGCATAGTCAAATTGAGAGGATTTGGCAAGGGATGAACAATCAATAAAGTGAACCTTATCCGCTCTCTTTCTAACTTGCACATACGACCAGCAACATCACAGCAACGACATGGAATATTTTGTTTTGTTGGGAAAGTGAAGAGTTGAAGATTTATACGTCATAATTTTACCGTAGATTATGCAGAACTGCTCAAAAGGATTGGACATGAAAAAGTAAAGTGAGGAGGCTTTCAAAAATAATGCCATGAATAGTATTTATTTATCATAGAAAAGAGCAGTAAACAGAAGAAAACCTCAGTGATATCAATATTTAGCGTAACCACCCTGTAAGTGTACCCCGAGGTACTCTTACAGTTTTTCAAGGTACTTGGCAGGTACGTTGTTCAAGCGACTTGGAGAACTTGCCACAGATCCTCTGAGGGTTCAGGCTGTCTCAGTGTCTTCTTGTATAATCCCAGTCTGACTCCATGATGTTGAGATCAGGCTCTGTGGGGGCCAGACCATCTGTTGCAGCACTCCTCATTCTTCTTCTTGCTGAACATAGAAACACCAAATAAATAAGAACAACAATCTAATCCGTCTGCTTTTTGTAGTATTTCCCACAAAGAACATACTATAAATATTCTCTGTATTTTCTAGTAGTTCAGTCTGTGTGTGTGTTGTGAAACAGCCATAGCGGTACTCGGTGCTGAGAACAGTTCCGATGCAGCTTTCTCCAGCACCAGGGAGTGACTGACCCCACATGGTCACTGTTTGGCCACAGGCCCACATTCCCTAGTTCTCTGGCAAAAAGACACAGTCAATAACTGATTAGCTTTGAGCATGTTGTTACTGTTCTTTTGTGCTGGCTAATGTTGACTGGTGTCTGAAGACAAAAACAAAGAAGCTGTACACAAACTAATGCCCTTACTGTCACTGATAGGCCTTACGCAATACATTGGAAGAATGGCGCACACACTTTTATTGTGCATTATTGTTATTATTCGTTTAATAAATGTGGTCTGGTGGGTTTTTTTTATATCCTTCTGTGGAAACAAGCTTACTTCCATAGGAGAACAAGAATAAAAAAGAACAAGTGCAACACTGATAGTATTGAGTTGACCTGGTCTATAAATATTTCTGAATTGCAATTACATTTGTTTTTGTATGCACATTTCTGTGTATATTTGCTCTCTTGTGAAAATGCCTACCATGCACACATGCTTAACACACATACCGCCCCCATGAAGACTGAGCCAGCTGCCCACTGTTGCTGCCCAGACAGTGTAAGGGCAGCCAGTGTGAGCCAGACAGCTTCCTCCCAGTCATCCCAGTCAGCCGGTCAGTCAGTGGTCAAAGAGGTGACACTGACAGCAGGTAGCAACGTCCCTACCCTGCCCAGCTGACACAAAGACATATGGTCTCACTCCATCTCTGGCTCTGGACTGCTTTTTTACCAGGAGAAACTACGACCTTATTTCCACCTGATAATGAAATACAATCTGTATCTTGGTGTTTTGGAGAAGGACATGTCATTGTAATGCGTGTTGGTACACACATAGTTAGTCAATGCAGATGTCATCAGCACAGACAGAGGCTCCATTCCGATGGACAGAAACATTTTGAAGGTTAGAAACGTGGAAACAAGACCAATACAGGCAGGAAATTCATCACAGTGAGCCGTAATATCATCACTCTGCAGTAACAACACTTAAACCTTTAGACGAACCACGTAGACAGCCAAGGACCACCTCTGCAGCTGCAATGCATACATAGTTAGAAAAGAGTAGAATAGATTATGTTCACTTAAAAGCACAAAATGTATGAGAAATACATTGTAATTACTTTAGTTCTGCTCTGTGAACCCTCCTGTGTTTTCTATATGCAAGCCATAATGAGGTTTAAGAGGTCCATGTAACTGACCAAACAAGGGTAATCATACACACTGTTATGTTGCAAGCTTGCTCACACATAAGAGATCTGGGGAAGTGAACCTTAATGCCTTTCTTAACAATAAGTTTGACATGATGAGCAAACAGTAAATAGCTTGACTGGAGAAACGGATGCTTATACACAATGAGATGAGAAGATTGATACCACTGTGGATGCTAAATATAAAGATAGAGTCGGCAAGGGATTAGCTTAGCTAAGCATGAAGGTGGCAGCCATGTAACCGTCCTTATTCTCACAAAAAAAGTTTAAAAAAGAGTTGAAATAATAAACATCCTTTATCAATTCCCCATATTTCCTATATTCTCCCACTTGGCTACTTTTACAAATCCTTTGTAGAATGTCAAACTAACACCTCAGTGTGATTTTGAAAGTCAGTCCTCATTTGCATTCATCTCCGCTTTCTCTGCAAAGTGTTTCCACTTTTTCCTCTCTCTACCTATCTTTGGAAGTCGTATTTCCTGTTACTATTTGTATCATATTTCATTAAGTCCAGTGTGTTATGAAGAAGAAGTCTGGTACCACTGGGCCTTTTTATTAGGATAATACTGACAGAAAACTACTTCATCTTCTTATTCACTCTTATTGAAAATACTGACTGAATTAGTAACAAATTCTGTGCCTGCAAACTTTATTTTAGTGTTGAATATTTCAGACATTGCATCACGTAAAATGCTAACATACATCTAGATCAAAGCCAGGATCATTCTTTGCCCATGATTATAGCAAGACCAGCCAGCCTTCCACTTTGCTGTATTGAAGTCATCTTCTCTTCCCACCCACTCCTCCAGTGTGCAAACCCATGCTGTCTTTCAGTGCCAGTTCTAATGTGATGAGCATTACAGTCATTATATCACTGGGATCATAAAAAGCTATTGCTTCATTACACGCCTGATTTTTTTTTCCCCCTTTATTTTATTGCCTTGGACAGGCTTGTTGTCTGTTGATGTTACAGCACCTCCCCTCATCACCCCATAAACCCCACCACCACCTCCCACCTCAACCGCAGGCCGCCCACATTTTAATTTCTTGGCCTAATGAAGCGGGAGCTCTCTCCACCAAGTTGAATCAATGGGAGTCTCTGAGCATACCGTCGCTTTTTTCGCTTTAGTCGTCAGTGAAGCCAGGAGAGCGATTTTATGTTGAGGGGGTTTGTGTTTGTGCCCCTTCTGGTCTGTATGTGTGTTTTTATATGCACGCTTCCATGTTTTGTGCATGCGTGTGCGTGTGTGTGTGTGTGTGCACGCGCGTGTGTGTGCGTGTGTGGTTGTGTGTGCGTGTGTGGTTGTGTGTGCGTGTGTGGTTGTGTGTGCATGCGAGCATGTGCCACAATAAGCTGTCTGCACACATGGTCTGTGTTTTCCCGCTGTTCAGTAAAAAGCCATTTGTATGCGGGATCCTTCTCTTCACTGCCATTTAAGGTATCAGATTACCTCACGAGCACAAATCCCATCATTGTCTTCATTTCCATTAACTAGGTCATTTGGATCTCTGCGCTAACACACCTACACACACACACACACACACTCACACTCAATTTGTTTCTCAATATGTTAATATGTTGACATTTGAACAAGCGAACGTCAGGGTGGAGTTATACTGACTTAGGAGCACTCTTTTTGACTAGCAGGACACTGGGCCACAGATTAATCCATATAGACACACACTTGATATTGGTCAAACACTCGGCTAAATTTAGTGATTAAATTTCAAAACTTCTGGAGTAAGGAAGGAGTAACTGCTTCATGATTTATTTAAGGAGTTCCTATGTCAGGTTGGTTATTCATTGCAGCTTCTCAAATAAAAAAAATGATTTGATCAGATTAGAATTTAATATCTAATATATTTAATATCCTCTGTAACGCCCATATGATTTCCCACACAATACTGCTGAGCAATAAAAACAAAACGCAGGGTAAACACTGTCTGATCCAGCTGAGGGAAAATGCTGCACATGACTGTTTTTCCCCCTCCGCTTGATTGGAAAAGACTGATCTTTTGACTTCCACCCTTACCACTGCGCTTTGTGTTAGGTGTCTGCTAATTTACCATCTTTCATCATGTGCTTTTGTTCTGCCATATGTTCACACAATATGATTATCACATATCATTGTCATTAGGTAATGTAGGAAACAGTATAATGTATCAATTATAGCGAGGCAGATGTGATAATGCATTACTTCAGTTTCAGGCTTAATCTCGGGCTCCTGCTTGATTAAGCATCTCTCTTCTATATGTCTGAGTGAGTGCATGCATGTGCGCAGGTGTGCATGTATAGTTTTGATATCATCATTCCAGTCTGTGCTTCTTTATTTTACTTTCATCATCCTTTTCCCTGTACCTCTGCTCTTCTCCCATGCTGTGTTTAAGGGATGAACATTAATTAGAGACTAAAGATGGCATCTCTAATTTTATCAGCAGCTATCTTGCCATCACGGAACCTACAAATGAACCTCTTAAACCCAATGCACGACAGTGTGTTTGCGTGTCTGCGTTTTTTCACAGTGTTGACGAGATGCTGTTGGTATTCTCCGTGCTCTTCCTCTCTCTTCCTCTAATCAACATTAGAAAAAAAGAGCAGCAGACAGTACACTGATTGCCTCAGGGTAAACACCAGCACAGTGGTCTGCTGATAAGGCTGGCGGCCAGCAAAGGCCTCACTCTGTCCTGAGAGAGAATGTCATGGCAGCGCTGAGCACAGACCAAAGGACTCCAGCGTAAAAGATAACTCACCAGTGGATTAATTTGCCTTGCAGACTAAAGAGCAAAAAAGATTGAAGATGTAGCTGGTATCTGAAAACATGACCACCTGCTCTGTGAGAGTAACTGCTGACATGGGAACTAATGTGTAGTTAATACAACATCTTTTCCCGTTCATAGTAGCACACCTTGAATGTGTGTATTCTTATGTATTGCTTTTTATATTCAATAGGTAGTGGATTTTGGATTGAAGCCAAAGGTCATTTGGATTGTAACGCAGGGATTGAGCTGTCAGTCATACAAACTACTTCCATGTCTTTGTCATGTTTGTCCCTGGCATTTTTTCAGCAAGTTGAAAATGGTTCCACTTCTGTCAGTTTGTACAAATGTGAAGGTTTCTGTGTGTCAGCGTCTAGCATTGTGTTTACTGGCCACAAATGGGCTGGCAGCAGGGTCTCAGGTCTCCCCCTCCTCACTTCTCTCTGCCAGCCACAGCACAGTGGTCATTTCCAGCACTCCCATCCACTGTGAATAGAAGTAATCACAGCCATGTTTTACGCCCATATGGCAGGCAGTCAGCCTTTCAAATCACATTGCAACATCACTCAACAGTCATTTAATGAGAGCTTGACTGCGCAGCGCTGCATTAAAGCTCCAAGTTCATTCTTATCCTCTGAAAAATATTCAACCTGGGTCTTTATCACTCAACTGGTTTTATGACACCATCTGTATGTAGAGAAGCATAATAACTATCATTGCCCGCTGCTTACACTGAGTCTGTCCATCAGACTCCCAGTCCAAACCTTACCACCTAAACTTCACTATTTCTGTATGAGGTCATAAATGGAAAGGAAGGTTAGAGTTTGATTAAAATAGATTTTTATATTTTTTATTGTAATGTAATATCAAAAGATACCGCCTTTCAAAATCAAACAGAAAAGGGTTTTGTGAAGGCTAAATTGGATATAAACAAAGGTGCACCTGGCAGACCAGGCAAATGTTTGGGACCCCAGAGGGCAAAAGGGCCCCCCTCCTATTGGCACATTGTGCAATGTTGACATAGTGTGCACAGCTGGTTTTGAGGTAACTTACATCAGTGACATCACGACACGATGAATTTCACACTAATTGGTGATAGGCCTTGGTTGTCTTTCTCAGACATGCTGGTCATATTAAGAGCTATTAGTAGCATTTCTGGTGAGTGTCTCTCTGGTGACTCTCCCCTGCACCTGCTCGCTCTGTTTAACATTCATGAATAGTTCAAACCTCCAGCATCTGGCCATGCGCCTCTCTATGAGACACAAACACACACACACACACACACACACACACACACACACACACACACTAGGGATCTACACTGGTAGTTTAGTTCAGTTTTGAGTCTCAAAATATATTTTTGGCTGGAACGCAACAGCAGGACCAGCCATATAATTGCAAATGCCTGTGACTGACTGACTGAGTGGGTGATTGTTGTTGAGTGATCATATTTCTACCATAGGTTAGGTGAGTTTAAGTTTCCCTATTGGTTGTTGCTCTTTCAAAATGAATTGGCGGCAACAGTTTCTATTAAGGGGGCATTTACAACCTGCGCTGTTGCCAGCTAGCTAGATTTAGAGACTAACAAGACTAGGAATAAACTCAGCCGAGGGCTACACCTCCTGTTACAGGCAGTCACCTTGTGGTCCTGTTTTTACGGCTGTTCAGCAGCAGCAGGTAGAGGTACTAGGTGCCACCTCCTATCTTGAGAAATAAGGGATGCCACTCCCCATGAGATTTTACATTCTACATGTGCAGGACCAAACTATAATTTGATTCCATTAGACTAATGAAGACTAAGTATTTGGTTCACATAGTGCACCAGCCAGATACTGTACTGAATGGTGATACATGCTACTCAGGATTTGCCTCTCATGATGGCGTTAGTGTGAATAAGAGACAATCATAGTCTCTCCCTCCTTGCAACACCTCCCTCTCTTATATTATGTGTAATTCACAGGAGTCCTGGCTAACAATTCAAACAAATGACATTAATGAAAGCAGAGAGACGAGTATGTCTGTCACTGGTTGAAACTCCATTAAAATGAATTTACTGGGAATATATGGGCAGTTACAATAAATCTTTCCTCTGCAAAATGAAAAGTAATAGCTCTTATTTTCCAGCTCCAGTCACCAGAGTTTGGAGGAATTGCAGGAAGACAGAGTGCAGGAGACTAGACTAAAATGGAGAGTCAAGGCTTTAACTAGTGCAAGTGTACTTGAGAAATGCTAAGTGAAAGAGTATTCATATTAAGTGAGGTGATAATGGTCTGAGTGAGGTTCTTTAAAGCACTGTCTTCACAGTGTAGTTTGTTTTTATGTTGTTTACTGAGTGTAGTTTGACTGTTTCCCACTGTAAACATCAGTTGGTAGTAACTTTAGAACAAGACCCCCTCGAGGGCCCTATTACCTCAACATTTGAATTGTCAAGATGAAGGAACAAAGCCTTATTTGTGTTTGGTTAACAGAGTGGGAGAGCTTCTTCACTATCTGTATTTGATGTGTAAAGAGAGTAGCATCGTGTAGTTTATTAATAGGCATAGTGTCTATTTATAATGAAGCTGTAATTTGTTGCCGTTATACATCAAATTTAGACTGGTTTCTTTGATTATCTTTTCTTTAGTTCTCATTAGTTAAGTCATATTTTGGTGATTTATTTGGCTTTGCTTTGTGGCGGTACTTCACACCAAGGAGAGGAGTTGCTAAATTGAGGATTTACAAGTAAATCCCAGCAATTAATGTGATTTGCATTTTACTTCTCAAGTAAATGCTTTTTTAAACGTAATTGTGAAAAGTGTTGTTGCTGGTAAGTTCAAAGACTACAAATAATTGCTTTTGGGTGGACAATTTAGGTTTGATTTTGACTGCAGTGTTTCAGTTTCAAAGAGAATCCTTAAACTTACCAACATGAGATCATCAAGGAGCAGCATTAAATGCCCTGAAAGGGGTAAGTTTGTACATTTGGATTACATGAAAACATTTAAATATAGGCAAGCATTTGTTATGAGTTTGAAATGACTCTCTTTTAGTTTGTCATCTTGGTAAAAAAATCCATTATGTTGGTTTACTGTACATACTGTAGGTGTATGAGCACCATGCTGCACTGTTAGCAATTTGATCCGTGTTTGTGTTGCAGTGCAAGTGGCACGGTAAAAAGTTCTTCTTACCTTATTAACATGTAGGTTTGAGCTTCATTCTGACTGCATTATTGCCTTGATGTCTTTACCTGAACAGTTTACCTGTGGCTGGGTATTTTCATTCCATTCCTTCCAACACCCTGACCAGTTTTTATTCAACAAAGAGTTAGTAGTAGGTTTCTAACATTGGTGAATAAATCAACACTTCAAGTAGCACTTCAAAACTTAAATTGCTTGAATACAGAAATGATGAATATGGGATTATATGTTGTTATATGTTGTACATTGCATTTAGTATTTGTTTTTATTTTGTAGTGTTTGAATCTAACTACCCAGAAATGACTGTATTACTGTGCCAGTGTAAAAAAAAAAAAAAGACATTGTGACAACAGTATGATCAAGCACAAACACATCTCAACAAGTTTATTGGCCCTCAAATTGACTTTGTTATCTGAGAATCTGCAAAAATAAAAAGTAATTTCATTTATTACTTGACTTTTTCTTTGTACTAATGAAGTGATGCACCTTATTTTCACCTTGTTCCATTTCAGAACTTTGATACTAATTTCTAAAGAAGTACGAACAACATGATTCTGAACATTCAGTAGAAGAAGGTTTAAGACTAGAATGAAACTAAATGATTTTTTGACACTGCATTTAGGTTATTATCATCCACTGTCTCTTTTATCCTTCACTCTTCTCCTGTCCTCTATTTTCCCTGTTATTGTGTCAAGTGTTGTGCTGGTTAATTCTGATTGATGAGTAATTGTTTTGGGATGTTGTTGCAGTGGGTACCAGTGCTGTCAGATTTCCAGCGGAGGGAAACAGTTTGGAGCTTTGTGCCAGGGACACCCAGCCAACCCCTGGCTCTTCACCTCGGGGACTACAACCTGGACGGCTTCCCTGATGCCCTGGTTGTCCTCCGCAACAGCAGCGGCAGGTAGGGGGAAAAATACACACACTCTCACCTAAGCTCCACAGGAGTCTTCAAATGGGGTCATGTTTGTTGGTGTGGTGTCTTGAAGAAAAAGTACTTGTGTAAGGGCGACATTTGTAGATAATGTTTTTGTTATTATCGTAATCATTTTGGACTATACTCATACACAAGTGTTGGTGTTCCTCTAAGACCCTTATTTAAGATAATGTCTAGTAAATAAATGAGATATTGCTGAATTTAAACTAATCCTTATTTGGCAAATGATCCCCTGGAATCCAGTCAAGTAGGTCTCTGAACCCCACTCCAACTAATCATTTCAGCACTATGCCTCACTTGATGAGCCATCGCTGCAGAGGCACACGGTGTCAGCATGTGCAGGTCCAGGGCCTGCACATGTAGCACACAGTGACATACAAACAGGATTTGCATTGTTATTACTCCAGTTTCAGGAAACTAATAATCACAGATTTCATGCAAATCCATGTTCTCTCAATTCTCACAAACACTTGCTTCATTTTGTAACCTACATTTGAGTTTGTCACGTAACATTACCCATTTTGATGAGATTATACTAACTATAGTATTCCCGCAGAAACACAAAATTGAATTGATCGGAACCTAATAACTCAAGATGCATACTTAAATGGCTTATGCAAATCTGTTTAGCTTTCAACACTAGGAATGTTTATTTTTTTCAAAGATGGCACATGGGGGATGAATTTACTCATTAAATTACTGTGAAATTACTGTACTTGCAATGACACGTTCTCATGCTGGGGAAAAAAAAATGGTCTCCATTACAAACAGTTGCCCCATTGATATACTGACTGGGCAGTAATAAAACAAAGTAGCATAAAGAAATATAATGATTTAAAAGAATACATCCTATTTGGCCTACACATGTTAATGCTGATACACACAAAATAATTTGACTTGTATCATGTGTTTAAAAATAATCCTTGAAGAACAACTCTCATCCTCATACTGACGGAATAGCAGTAGTTTTCAAAGGTAGATTAATTAAATCTTCTCATTAATAAATCATAAGATATTAGCTGAGGCATAAATTAGACATAAATTAATGTGATTGCTGACAGTTTGACATTAATGACACTGTCCTTAGCTGCAGAATATGTAGATTTAAAATGATTTGCACTGGGCAGTCAGAATCTGTGACATTGTAGTATAATAAAGAAGAGATTACCATCCAGTCTGCTAGAGCACTGACTGGGAGAGAAGACAGCTAAGGTGAGTGTGTTCTTCAGTTTACAGACATGACAACTGATAAGCCAGCCCTTTAAAAATCATTACAGCATGTGCCAGGACATAAGCACCATGGACACTTGGAAATATGTGTGTGTGTGTGTGTGTGTGTTTTTGTGTGTTTTTGTGTGTGTTGGAGGACCTGTGTGGATTATCTGGCCCCAGAGATGAAGATAAGATATCTGAAAGGGTCAGGGCTGTGACTGTCTATGCATACTGATTGTTGCATGTGTGTGTGCGTGCGTGCGTGCGTGCGTGCGTGCGTGCGTGCGTGCGTGCGTGCGTGCGTGCGTGTACGCGTGCGTCTTCTTTAGAGTGTCTGAGTGCTTGTTCTGTCAGAAATAGTAAGTGTTGATGAACAGCTTCAAAAGACTTACACACACACATACACACATACATACATTTGAACCATGCTCTCTTCTCCAGGCTCAATAATCACTAGTAAGTCGGTAAGGCTTAACTCTTTGTGGTCACCCTCATCTAGAAATGACTTCTGTCTCACCAGCTCTAATCATACAAGCTATAGCTTCTCTCTTTATTCCCTCCCTTTCCTCCATTTGCTTCTCATTTTAAGCCTGAGCATTGTAATCCTGTACTTGGCCATGGTTATTGCGGAACTCCTTCCGCATAAAAACTGACTCCAGTAGTAACATTTAAAATCACATCATCAGCATATGTAGGAAGGAGGAGGATGGAGGGAGAAGGAATGGAGAGATGAAAGGAGGTCAGGGTGATGGGAAAGAAGGATGGTTTAAAGGTCAGAGCAGTCTCTTTAGATGCTTTCTGTTTTGAATCCCTGAAGCAGTACATCTAGACCTCTTAACTACCACCGATGTGCACCAGAGCAACGTACGTACCCTCCAAATGGTATCAGCGGTTTGACTGGGAACTTCTTTGTTGTGCTCCTACAAGTCAATGTATAAGGTCATGGTCATGCCGATGTGCATTGCTTCTTTTTAGTGAACGCACAAGGTTTCAGAGGTCATGTTTGAGTGATGAGATGTGCTTGTTTTTGTTTTTGTTAAGACATTTCATTAAATGCCTCTTGTCGACTTTGGATTCAGCAGCGCTCTGCAGTCCGTCCTGCAGTGGGCTTCATTTTGTCTTTGATTTCCTTCTAACCACATGCTCTCTGCTTACCAAATATTTGTGCAGCCCATAGCTGGTTTACTTTAAGTCCCATTCCCTCTCCATCCCTCTCCTTCTTTCACTCTCTCCTCCATCTCCTCTCCTTCGTCCTTCCAACTGGTTATTTATAGCTCCCTTTCAGATAAAAGTCCTGCTAGACTGTGTCACTCCTCCTCCCAGCAAAACAAATGCCTTTTTAAGTATTCAAAATAGGAAGACGAAAGGAGAGAGGGTGTGAGATGAGAGTAATCGGGTGGAATCAGTGGAACAATGAACAGATGGAGGGAGCAGAAGGAATAAATAGAGAGTTGGGAGGTCATTTAGAGCTGGGATAGGCTGAAGTCTAGAAAGAAAAAGAAAAAAAAAAGACACCAGAATTTGAAAATACAGCCACCCTCCCGCAGCTCTCGCGGGCACATGTATGTGCTTCATACACGCACGCAACACAACTCAGACAAAGCAAAGAGCCTTTGGCTATGATTAGCAGAAGGCTAAACTATTAGCAACATTAAACGCAGCTACTCGTTGCCTGCTTTCATGGTAAATCTATCTACACAACCATCCACTACAACACATTTGATATTACAGGAAAATGGAGTTAGCGTTAGAAGTACAAGTTTTCTCCATCTCTAAAACGCTGCACCGATTCTGACGCGTATCTATCTCAAGGGACATGGACATTGATGAGTGCCCACCCCAGCTTTAAGAACACGTGAAGTCATATTCTAATACAGCTCCATTTTCAAAGGCACAGCTTTGGCAAAACTAGTGATTTGGTTGTATTACCTCAGAAGGAAATATCTGTATTTTGATTGCCCTACTTGTTTTCCTTCTTACTGTACAAGATCTTACAACTGCTTGAAGGTCATATATGCACTGGGCTGCCTTTTTTTGAAGGTGTAACAATATACTACATACAGCAGCTTCAGAAGGTTTTTCAGACACCTTGACCTTTTTGCACGTTATGTTATACATCTGATTTTAAATGGATATAATTGCCATTGATACATCAGGGAAAGGGTATAAAACTGTTTCTAAAGCTTTGAGTGTTCAGGTGCACAATGACCTCAATAATTGTGAAACGGAAGAAGTTTGCAACCCCAGGACTCTTCCTAGATTTGGGCATCCGGCCATACTGAGCAGCTGGGCAAGAAGGGCCTTGGTCACGGAGGTGACCAAGAACCCACCAGTCACTCTAACAGAGCATCAGAAGTCCTCTGTAGAGAAGGGAGAACCTGCTGGGTCGACCACCTCAGCAGCACTCCATCAATCAGGCCTTTATCATAGAGCAGCTAGATGGACAGCCCGCTTGGACTTTGCAAAGCGCCATTTAAAGGACTCAGAGCTTGATGCAAAAGATTCTCTGGTGTAATGAGACAAGAATTCAACTTTCTAAGCAGAATAAACTGTCTGCAAACTAGAGACACTGCTCATCAACCGGCTAAAAGAAATCCCTGCAGTGAAGCATGTTTGTGGCAGCATCATGCTGTGGGGGGCTTCTCAGCTGCAGGGAGACTGGTCACAATTGAGTAACTGATAAATGCAGCCAAATACAGAGAGGCTCCAGAGTGCACTCGACCTGAGAGTGGGGCGATGGTTCACCTTTCAGCACGACAGTGACCTGAAGCACACAGCCAAGACAACATGGAGTGTCTCTGACAAGTCTCTGACTGCCCTTGAGTGGCCCAGCCAAAGCCCAGACTTAAGCCCCATAATTTCAGGTGCCAACATAAGTTAGAGATAAAGACAGTGTATCCAGTAGATGATGGAGGGACCCACCTGTCCTAAAGTAAAAGAGTCACATGTTCATGGCTCTTCAGTTGCCTGTCATTCTGCAGTGTTCTCCGTCTTTGAAAGTTGCTTGTGTCAGTTTTGTCGTATAGATTATCAGTTTTCTTTGGAGCGTGTGTACTAAAGTTGCAATTTCAGTTGACTGAAGTTGAAGTTTAAATTGCTGAAAGTGGTGCATAGGTTGTTACCGCCACTCATATTACCCAGTTTAATTGCCATTGTTGTGGTGTAACTGTACTGCAGGCATACTCACTGTAGGATGTTGTCAGTCAGCAACAGGCAGTAGCACTATAGATATAGAATGAATCTGAAGTGACTTGAAACTATAAAGCTGCTACACTGTTCTTGTAAAAACAGTCTGCTTAATAGTCACATTAGGAGGATATTTACGGCTGTTTGGAAACAGTCCTTAGGAACTGCAGGACAGATGTAGGGCGTGTGTGTGTGTGTGTCTTGTGTCCATGTGTATTTATGTGTTCATATTTGTGTTGTGTGTGATGTCCATCGACAGCTTCTAAAACTACACTCCTCAGGGTCCACATTATATCCAGGTCACAGGACAGACGGCGCCTCCAGACACTCTCTCTGTCTCTCTCTTGCTCGGTTTCGCACACACATGCTCACACAGGCGAACATTGTTAAATCACAACAAAGAATATAAGGCTGTTGCTCCCTGCTGGAACGAGACCCTATAGGTGTTTCCGTGTATGCAGATAAACAAGCATTTGGGATCTTGAGGAGACGAGCGGTGACACAGTGAAAGTGAAAGAGATACAGACTTGGAAAGAGAATGGCAGTGTGAAGCATCAGTGCGAGAAGCCTTCTGCATGAAGCCTGATGATAAGATGTAGTTCTTTCAGGTGCAGATGACACAGCATGGCATGGCCCTGCACGGCATATACTATGTATGCACCAGATTTTTAACTCTCTCCAGGCAAAACAGAGACTGCACAGATGTCTGAGTATTCATGTGCTTCTTTGAACATTTGACATCAACAAAGCTTCTGAATTGTCCTTCACTGAAAGGCTGCATTTATGCACCATTTGCAATCACAATAACACCATATAGTTAAATACTTCTTTTTCTTTGTTATTACTCACAGTTAGTTTCTACAAAACATTTATCAACAGTACAATTATAATTATATACAATTATCCCCAACTATTCAATTAACTGGAATTATGCAGCAGTGGCATCAGGCATTACAGTTGCTATTCAAGCCATTTGTATTCAATAATTGAATAGCCAAGGAAATTTAAACATTTACATCACAATTACCACTATGGTTTGATTTAAATGATCAATTGAGTTTATTAGTGTTACTGCTGTGCTGTGTTTAGAGAGAAATAGAACATGAATCACCTGTCTGATCTCCTCATCCTCCACGTCACCTCCACTGGATGATGAGTAACAGCTCACAAGGAAAAGATGGTCATTGAAAAAAACAAAAATATAATAATATAATATTATAATAATAATAATAATAATAATAATACACCAAGATGGAACTTCAACCCATATTAATGTTAGGGATATGTATAGACCGGTGTTTTAGGTTTAACAATGGATGTGCACGTGTACAGCTGTAATAACAGAATGTGGTTTGGATGAATTCCCCTGCCACAATCAGCAAGTTGCAGCAATACCTAATTAAGGAAGTAATCAACCTAGTACTTATTGTGACAATGCAGTCATATTATACAGAGTTGGTTTCATTTGGATATTTGCTAATATCACCAAGTGCCAGGAACAAGCTTGAGGCAAATGGTCTCAATGTAGTCAATGAATATTTTTCAGGAAAATCAAAAAACAGTTTCCCAGTTTTTACCTTCAGACCGTCAGATACATTTTCCACAAACTGCGAGAGACCTTTGTGGACACAAAGAAACATAGTGGCACAGTACATTCTACCTTAATGTAGCCACGAATAAATAGATAAATGTTGCTGCAGAGCACAGTGTCAAACCAAGTACATCAACATGTAAAGTGAAGCCAGATGCAATCAAAACCTATTACAGCTTCTCTTTCTTTTCTCTGCTTCCCTCCGAAGGTATAATACTTTCTTTTCACTGTACCATCATCAGCATTCATGCTGACAGTAAGAGGCTTTGAGAAGTGTCAAAGCTGCAGATGACATAAGACATACGGTTGTAATAGGGAAGTATTTACCGCCTGCTGCTACGGTGACCTGTAGATACATACAGTATTTTCTAGGAATAACATGACGGGTCACAATGACATTGCTGGTATGTACTGTGTGTGTGTGTGTGGGGTATAGGGTTGTATGTGTTAGCCATCATCCCTTATAGAATGGGATTATCCTCAGCAGTAATCATGTTTTTTCCCACTTCACTATATCACATCCATACACTGATTAAAAGGGCCATAGGTCAACTTTAATGTGTTATCTGCCTCCAGTGACTCGAATATAATTACGTGTGTGCATGTTTCTAATCACACATCAGCATGTGTTTCTCAAGCCATTGAAAACAGCAGTCAGATCACCTTCCAGGCAGCCTCGCTCTCAGCCAGATCAACACTCCTCCAGATCTGAGGCTTGTGGAAAGCCAAAGCTGTCATCATTCTCAGTGACCTTTAACCTCAGCAGATGAACACAGGTCAGATGAGACCAACAGATTACAATGAGCCATAGCTACATCATTGCCCACTCAGGCACTTGCACACAAAGACGATGGTTTAACACCCTTCAACTCACACGCACTGTTCATTTCTGAGGAAATCTGCAGTATATAAACACTCACATGAAGAAAGATGACTCATTGTCAGTGTGAGACAATGAGACTTATTCTTCATAATACATACAAAAAGTATTCCTTAATTTTATATTCAAATAGAATCATTTCCACTTCCTGCAAAAGGTGGATTTGTTGCTATTGCCTCAGGGTTTCGCCTTAGAAGCTGTTTGCCACCAGCATGTAGCAACCAGTTTCCAAGCAATTCTTCAACCTTACCTGTCCTGTCACTCTCAACATATGAAACCCTATGAAACTGACAATTTTCAAAGCGCATGAGTCGGTGAGCACCAACATGGCATGGCAATGACAAGCTCCGTCAGAGGAATCACGGTTACGCACCAGCAGCAAGAACTGATTCATTTTGAAGGATCCAGAAATTAGTGTGTGTTGTCTCCTTATGTGACTCCTTATCAAGCAGCTAAAATATTGAAATAATAAGACTGCTCTTTCTGAATCAGTGCATTTTCCTGGTATATATAATGCAGCTACCGGTGGCTGCAATAGATATTTGTCATCTACATGTTTCATTTTGGAAAGAATAATTCATTATTTTAATGCTTGTCTTACTTTTTCCAGGACTGCCTTCTTGTCTCTTAAGGGCTGAATAATTAAAAGTAATTAATAATGTATAACATACTCTAGTGCAGTTTTTTTTTTCTCAATATTTTGCAGCTTTAATATTGCCAGGGAATATGATTCTTTGGGTTTAGAGGAAGTGGGGTGTCAGTGATATTTTTGTTAGCTCTTTCATTGTATTATCTCTCTGTTTACTATAGACAGTCATGTGGTTACACCTGGATCACTGACCAAACATATCATTCATTAATGCAAATCACAATGTGATTTATATATTCCATTCCAGTGGTTTATCAAGGTGGAAACCAATATTAAGTTAAATCTCCCTACTGGCTTCAGTGTGTTCAAGGCAAAATGTGTCAATAAAGTTAAAGTATACAACATTTTACGAAGTATACTGGCTGGTTAAAAAAACTGATCCAGGTATCACTAAATTAATTTAATAAGTCTCGCTCATATAGACTCAGATGGAATTGTTTTCACTAGCCACTATTTTTTCCCTATAAAATGAAAGATCCTGGTTAAAAATCCTGGTCAAACAAATACAAATATGTTTCCGTTCAAACCATACTGATTAGTCTTTTCCCAAAAGTGACAGGCAGATATGTTGTGACTGAAGTATTTCGGTACATTTTTGTTAGACTGAGTCTCCTGATGTCTGTGTCTGGCTTTTTGAAGCTTCCTCACCTCTGTTCTAGTTTAACAACACTAGAAACCTCGGCCTGGAAAGAGTTTTGGACCCTTTGCCTGAAATATTTTAAACAGGTGGCAGACAGCATAGCTACATTTTTTCCCACCTGCTCAAATACCATTAGAGTACACCAAGCATGATACAGTCTCTGTTTCTTTATAGATTAAAGTGTTGAGTTTGTGTGCTGTGCTCTTTACAGAGATGCACCTTCTATGAGGTATTTTGTACCTGACCACCCACACTGTGTGTGTGTGTGTGTGTGTGTGTGTGTGTGTGTGTGTGTGTGTGTGTGTGTGTGTGTGTGTGTGTGTGTGTGTGTGTGTGTGTGTGTGTGTGTAGGTGGTGAGGTCCACAGGTATCCTCATGATTTGTTTGCTTGTGTCAGTAGTTAAAGGGCATTCGTATGTGTGCAGGTGTGGGGATTTTTACTTCAGTCAACTCTCCGACTGTGCTGTGCTGTTGCACTTGTAACTGTGCTACACTCTTCTCTGATAATAAAGTGTGTGAAGTGTTTTAGTTTGGTGTTTGTATTGAAGTGAAGAGTGTGGTATGAGCAGCAGTTAACTGCACTAACTGCCTCCCCCTGCTCTTTTAGCTCTGACCAGCTGATTTCAAAGGAAAAATTCTGATCTCAGACCCTTAAGTCCACCTCTAGGCTTTCAGACACACATATGAACAACAGGTTGTGACTGTTGCTGGAGAGGACACCTGCAGTAAGAAAAAAACTGAGTTTCTGGTGTGAGCAAAAGTGATTTCTGGAAAGTCTATGAGGCTACTGGTTGAGAGATTGGTATTTCTGTCTCTTGTGGATTTCTCCCTGCACCATCTGTGCAAAATCGTGACTCTAGAAGAAGCTTTTGCTGTTTAACACAACTTTTTTTATGGCAGATGTCTGGATAAATGATCATTTTCTGCTGGCGCATGGTATATCTGCTATGCTGAAAATGATTTCTCTCTCATATAGTCATGAGAATTTCCAAGTAACACAATGGATCCAATAGTGCAATATGCTTCAACAAAAGCTCTTTGTTTGAGGGTTCCTATAATGAATCACCATTATACTTAAAATGTGGCAAAAAAAATCTTGTAACCTAGAATTTGGAAAATCTTTGAGCATAAGTACTGACCATCTGCCTGCTCTCTCATTGTACGGATACAGAGAACAATCAGCTTGTGCACATTCCCTTGGTCTCGCTCATTCTCTCTCCCTCATTTTGTACATCAAAGCCGTAGTGTTTCCCTGAATACCACCAGAGATGCTCTCTCCATGGAAACACACAACTGCCGCCGTTCAGCATAAAGATAATAGCCCCTTCTTTGCTCACCCATTTACTTTGAAAATTAATTAAATCTTCCTTGTTAAGGTTTTAGGGCTCTCTGAGGGTTTGAGCATGAGACGGACCGTGTATGTTCAGTATATGCGTGCCGGAGAGAGATAGAGAGAGAGAGAGAGAGCGAGATGGGGAGAAAATACGTTTGTGTTGCCAAGGTTATGTGAAATATTGTAATGTCTGGAAAATGCTGCCGGGAGACGGGGAGGAGAGCTCCCTAAATGCATGAAAACCTCACCTCTGAGGTTCCAGTCAGCTGTAATCTGACTGTAGTGTGCAGAGGAGCAAGTCATCATACAACATTGTAGGCTACTTATTCAATCTTATTCTACAGTCTGAAGATAAATAATGGAATTCAAAATCCCTTAAAAGTCAGAAAAATCCCCAGATAATGGTGTAATGGGTCTTTGTTGCTTTCTTTCTCTCATAATTGCTTTTCTTCCTTGCTCTTCCATTTTTTGAGAGTATGGTAAAACAATAGTGACTACATGAAAATGTTCTGGGTTATTTGAATTTCCTAACACAATTAGATTTGTCAAGGCCAGGGCTTAACTGCACCACTTTTGCTCTTCCAAAATGATTTGTACTGCACTTTTCTTATTCCCCATCATTTAATCCTAGGTGTAGTGATCCTGAAAACAACCACTCAAGAACTAGATTAATGCAGCCAGATACACAGTGGAGCAACAAGTAAATACTGAGATCTATATGATGTCATTTCACCACTTCTCATAAATAAGCCCCAACAACATCTTTTAAAACTGGACATTTTTATTAAAAACAAAGCATAATTCTGCAAATACACTGCCTATTGCACCACTCAGAAACGGATTTAGATGCCCAGTCTCGGAGAAATGTGTCAGTATTGGGAGGACAGCTGCTATGGTTTTTGTTGGTTTTTTGTTTGTCAGCTGGAAGCAAATAAATCTTTTTGTAGGAGGTAGCATGACGCTGCTTTTGTGAGGCAGCCAATCACAGAGGAGATGAGCAGCCTGGTCTTCATTTATAACAGTGAAACAAATGTGATGATCTACATTTCTCTGGAGAAGCAGTGGTAGTTGTAGTTGTTTTGGCTCATTGTAAAGAGTCAGAGTGGAAGCACTTTCGGGCGCTAAGTCTTTGAGGGCTGTAGCACTGATGAAAGCGCCACATGCAGCCACCGCAGCTAATCATTAGGTAAACAAAGCACACATTTGATTTCCATATCAGCACAAAATGTGATCTCGGCTCGGCAGCGCCTTCATCCCAAAAAACATTTTTTAAATAAGCAGCATAGTGTGAGTGCAGAACTTCCTTTTTTTCCCAACCTTATTAGATTTAGTGAGCAATGTAATGACGTCGATGGAAAACAAAGCTCCTGCAGCATCTTAGAGCCCTCCGCTGTGATGACAATGACAAAAGCAACGTTTCCTTGAAGCAAACTCCGCTGTGCAGATGTCGTCAGACTACAAAACAATTTTTATATACTATGAATGTCTGACAGTGCAGCCAGAAGCCCAGCCACTCTCTTTTCTCAGGTAGGCTTCAAATTCACAGGAAGACACACACACAAACACACACTCTATTCATCCAATGCCCTCAGGGAGACAGAGAGTCCTGCTGGCTGTGAGTGTTTGATGTTACAGTGGTCCACCCCGGCTTCATAAGAGCCCCCCATTGCAGGAGAAATGGTCTAAATGTCACACTTCACCCTCCACTGGGCTGCTCGCCGTGCCTGTGTGTGTATGCAAGATTGTACATGCAACATGTAGCCATGCATGTAGCAGTATGTGGTGAAGGGGAGCTATTTCTGGAATATGAAATGAGGTCACAGATGGAGACAGCTGAACTTAAGTGATTTCTGTTGTATCTCATACCAATACATGGCAGCAGATCACAATGTGCTGTACACTGCTCACTACTGATTACTGGTGATTGTAAACACCACTGATTGGAACCATTAATGTCCATCAAGATGCACTTTCAGATGACACGAAGTGAAGTGTCTTTGGCAAGGAGCAGCGTGACTCAACAACAGGACAGGAAAACCCTTGGGAGATGTGGCACTCCCACAAACATGGCACATGCACTCACTTAAGTGTAGAACTCTTCAGGCTGTAGGTCAGCGAGTGTGTGACAGTAACAGCATAATGTAGTTAACCTCTTCTTGAAGTTGTTACCCAGCAAAATCACAACAAACGTCTCTATCCTCATCTCCTCTTTCTTTCTTACTCCATGCAATAAACATGCATTTTATAGCAGGAGAAAGCTTTATTCAGAAAAGTTCTTCTAAAGTCTCCGTCTTTCTGTCTCATCCTCACTGTTCTGCTTCTTTCTCTCCTCTAAGATTTTTATTTTTCCCCACTCATTGAAATACAAAGAGCTGGGTTAGTAGGACCGGGACAGTGTTATACTGAACTATCAGACCAGGTTTAGCTATGATGAGGCTTGGACTTACTCTTATGTTCAGGTTTGGCTCGGACTGAAGAATTTGGGCAAAATATGTAATTGCAGTTTTGTAATCGATATTGTGGTTGTGACATAAATCTTGGCTATAAATTTATAAATTTCTCTCCAGGCGTCAATTGATCTACAAACAAACATCTGCAAAACATCGAATAAACATATGGTTTCACATGAGAAGAGTTTTAGTTGTAATGACATTGAACAGTTACTGAACAGTTGTGTGTAGGGAAAGGGCGCTCCAGTCTTGAATCTCTGGATTCAGAGCTTTTAGCATGATAAGCTTAAAACTATGTGATCGACTGAACATTTTTTAGAACTTCTTATTTCCTTTTATCGGCATAGTCACATATTCAGATCTACAAAACAGGCATAAATATGTTAGGGGGCAGTCCATGGGTTTGTTTGTTTATTTGTTTGTTGTGTGTCATGTCAGGAGACTGTGTTGTTTTTGCGTCGACTTACCAGTTGACTTTCTGGCCTGCTTGCTGTGTGCAGTGTGCAAGTGCAGTGGCAACTCAAGCACAAGCTTGTACACATGAGTGCTTGCAGGCAGATTGCACATAGCCACACAGAAGAAACCACAGAAATTGTTGTAGACCACGCTATAAGTTATAAGTGACTAATGTCCATATCTTACTCAGAAAATCATTGTACGTAACGATGGCAAACACAAGTATTAGCATTCATTCATGATACATTTGTGAATCTTTTTTACTCTACCACTGGGTTAGCCTTCGCCTTTTATTATTATATGATTGTAAATAAAACTTATGTGACTTTTAGTTATTGGGATCACCAACCTCTAATAGAAAAAGAGTCATAAACAACCGGACACTTGTTCTTAGAAATTAATCAGTCTGATTTATGAGTGGTGGTATGCATCAATAAGAAGGTTCAAACGGATAATGAACCACATTATAATGCCTAATTAGCATCTTTGTGATGGACTGTAAATATGGTAGTGGAATTTGGTAGCAGTTAACATCATAGTACTGTAATGTTGACCTCTGTAGTAAATTCAGATTTAATGTGATAAACTGAGAGTTAAAGTCAGGACAACAGCTCATTCTGTCCCCAATCATTGATGTTCTTGGTTATGTAAAGCTCGCTGCTCTTCACCTTGTTGATGCCTTGATGACTTCACATTAAGTTTTAGTGTGTGTGTGTGTGTGTGTGTGTGTGTGTGTGTGTGTGTGTGTGTGTGTGTGTGTGTGTGGTGTGTGTGTGTGTGTGTGTGTGTGTGTGTGTGTGTGTGTCTCCATCTATCTGTATGCATCCCATTCAAGCAGCTTCCAAGAGCTTAGAGGGCTGTTGCTAGGCAATGCTATTAAAAAATCCATTCCTCTCTGTATGTTAGCTCTGTATGGTTGCTCTGTTTGTCTCCCGTTTTGTGTTGCTAATTCCACGGTAGAAACTGGAGTAGCGCAAGACATTTGCCTTGTTAGTCCTGCACAATGTTTTCTTTCGGAAGTGCCCCTTTCTCGTGGGAGGCCGCTTTGGCTTCAGATGACTTCCTAAACAGAAAAAAAATTAAGTGTCTTTCTAGGGAGCTGCTCAGTATTAGCATAATGAAAGAGGGTGTTTGCCATTTGATGATTAGTTTTAAAGAATGTCATTATGCCACATTCTGGTGTGCAGCGCTGCGGTGCTCGTACAGCAAAATCTGCGGAGGTGTGTATTTGTGCTTCATTAAACAGAAAGCTCATATGTTTCTTTGAAGTCATAATCTTCAGTGTCTTAATATAAATACATCTCTAGTTTGCTATCCTCTGTCATGTGTTGACATACATATGACTGTAGTAATTCCCTTATATCCAGGTTATGTAATGTTTTACATTAACTGCTCTGAGTATCCAGTGTCTGACAGGTATGACTTGGAATAAATCCTCTGCTGTACGTTGCATAGACCCGTTTAACTTTTCATATTTGTTTGAAATGGATTTAACCATATTAGTAGTCAAGTGTGAACCATTAGCACTAAACTGCAGTGAAATGCTGCACATGTTTAATCAGTCAGTGGTGGCCAGTGTACTCTTTTATGCTGCAGGCTGCTGGGGCAGCAGCATGTCGCACATGAACACATGGAGACTGGACAAGCTGGTCAAAAAGACTGGGTCTGTGCTTGGCAGAGTTGTGGAGAGACGCATCTTGGACAATACCAACCATCCTCTCCACAACATTCTGGCAGGACAGAACGTTTCATCTCACTGCGCTGCAGAACAGAAAGGTTGAGGAGATCCTTTGTTTCCACTGCCATCAGGCTATACAACACCTCAGCCAAAGGAAGTGGACTAATTTATTTGTTATTGTTTATTTATTATTAACTTAACTTTATTATTATTATTATTATCAACAATGAGCTAATGGACACATCTATCTATCTATCTATCTATCTATCTATCTATCTATCTATCTATCTATCTATCTATCTATCTAAACAAAGAACAGCTGAGGTTGGTGGAAGGAAATGTCATTAGTTTTGCAGGTTTTTGCCATGATTAAAACCATTTCACAAATTAAAATTTTGACGTTAGGGTTTATGAGAGTTAAGGGATTACTAGATTACTAAAATGATTACAGTTCACCATGAATGTCTGTACAAAATTTCATGACAATCCGTCTAATAGATGTTGATATATTTCAGTCTGGACTAAAGTGGTTGACCGATCAACATCCCTGGAGGCTTGCATGGCTAAAAACAAAAAAGCTATGGGCACATGGTGTCATTAATGTGTCAAAGTCTTGTTTTACTGTGTATAAACAGCAGACATCAGTGATCAAATGTGTATTCTTTGTTTGATTCCTGAAAAGCAGGTCCATCCAGCAAAAAGATGAATCATCCATCATAATCCCACAGAACTGAGACCATTTCTTTTTCTTTTTTTTTTTTGTCTTTTTAATTCCCATGTTCAGTTGAGTGTTTACATGCTGTCTGTTACTGAATCGGAAACTCAATCAGTCATTTTGGAAGTTTATTCCAGTGAAAACATTAGCAAAGCCAGTGTTAAGGCCACAGGGGTTGCAGTATTGTGGTGGCAGATGGGGACTTCAAGCCCAGTACCCAAATTCACACTCAGGCTTTTCCACAGATCTATCTCAGACTCCCACCAACCATCTCAACTACTCAGCTATTCAGTGTTGTTAGAGTCATTATTGTTTCCCAGCTGTGTTTACTGGCAAGCTAACAACACTAATCTAAGATTCATATGAACTGCATTACACGTGGAATTGTGACTAGTAACAATATTTTATTCTCTATCAGGAAAGTGATGGAAGTAGAATGGATGTAGTGCATCTTACTTGCTTTTTATGATTTTATTTTCTAGTGAAAATCTTGTTTTACATGATTGTAAAACAAACTTCTTTGTAAGTTATTGTTGTGGGTCTTGTGAACAAAAACACACACACAAGGACAGACTCAAAAGAAAGCGTACTGTCTGACCCACCAGAGTCGGTGTGGGACGAAGAAGCAGCCCAGGGACAGACAGGGAGAATGAAAGAGTGAGCAACGGCAGGCGGACCGTGAAGAGAAGTAACACTACCAAAGAATGTACTTTGACTTTGATTGTGTGTCATCGTGAGTCATCGCCTGTGTTCATCACCACAGCGGCTAGCAGAATGAGAAACCACAGCACCTCAGGGTCTTGACAACATATCGTTGTCTCCCTGTCACTTTGTTTTTGTATATACCTGCCCACTCCTTCCCTTCATTTACCTTTTGTCCGCGTCTCTTTCTCTCTCTGTAATGTTAATGTCAGTCTGTCAATAGTTTGGTGACTAGTTACACTATTGGTCAAATGTTTTCCAACACCACCGTTTTTCCAGTTTTCATTAAAATTGAAGGAGTTCAAATGTAAATCCAGTGATTAGCCTTAGATGGTACAAAGGCAAATGGTAAACTGCAATAAAAAAAAAATAAAATAAAAAAAATAGTGTATATCACCAAAAACTGAACATCAACTGTAAATTTGATAGAAAACAGGGATTAAGGGATTTTCAGGGATTTAATTGCTTTAATTGAAATTGCTTAACTTCCAACATTCCTGAAGCAACGGAAGTAAATGAAGTGTTGAAAGTTAATACAAACAATTCCTACAGCTACCCCAGCTTTTGTTGATTACTTACAAACTGTCATGGTCTGCCCCTGAATAGACTATTTATATAGACTTTATGTTTGGATTTTTAATTTGAAATTACTTACCTTGTGTGTCCACTGTCGTTTGGTTTTGCCTCCGCTGTAATTGTCTGTCCCGCTCTAATGTGTTTCACCTGTGTCTTGTGTGTATTTAAGTCTCTGTCTGTCGGTTCATCTGTTGTGTTCCAGCATGAATTACTTATTCAGTTTGACTCCTAGTGCTTCTCTTTGGTTTTTCTCATGGTTCCATGTGTTTCTGTTAGTTTCCCCTTTTATTTTCCTGACGTTTTTTGCCTTAGTTTTTGGTTCTTGGGCACCCAGATCGGATTTTTGGAGCTTTGTGAGGTCCAAAATGCTGGTGCACCCACATAAACACATTCTCAGACACACCATTTGCTTGCAAATTTCTATACCTAGAATTTATTTAAAACATTGTCTGTAAATAATACAGAACTGCAACTCCAATGTGTGTCATCTTACTGAAAAAACTAATAAGGGACAAGTCACTTTTTCAGTGTAAAAAATTAAAAGCGACACAGCAGCAGGCATCTTCTGCTTTCAACAGATTTTCTCAAAACTGCCTTCCTGCACACAAATGGCAAGTTTACCAACTCACTGGGAATAAACAAAAAACCTGAACATTTTTTCTGCAAGGATTCCACTTCTGCAATCTTTTCAGTGACTGGTGTGGGCCTGCTTTGTGTTGCAAATCTTCTCAAATCGTGCATGCAGCTGTGAGACTGCCACTCTTAGCCCATTTTCAGTGTCTACTTTTCATCTATATTTTTTTCTAAATTGAGGTAACTGCAGAATTCTCACACAGGTAGGATGTGTCAAAAGGATTGAATCTGGCCAGCGCTCTGCTGCCTAGCTGTGGGTAGTCCCTTTGTCTTGGTCTTAAACTGCAGCCTCATTGTTGAATCAGAGGTGTCATCAATGAGCTGTTCCTCTTCTGCAGTGCTGAAGTCAGCAGCTGGTGATGCACTGAAAGGGTCTTGGATCCAGTCATATGGTGCAGAATCCTGCACTGGGAAATACCTCTGAAAATGTTTTTGTAAGGTAGAGATAAGAGTTTTCACACATGGAATCACTGTGTTCTTGCAGCTTGACATTGATGAATGATTTCAGGCTCTCAATTAAGTCTATATTCCTCTCTTTCACTCGCTGCTCCCACATGTCTGCTTTTGTCGTGAATGATGTGGTTTTATCTGCCAGCTGTGGAGAGTGTGTGTTGGTGCTCTGCATCTGCACATTTAGTTCACTGAAGTATACAAGATTCATGACAAAGTTGTTATCGCTAAACTTGTGGGCAAATTCATTACCCTCTTCCTCCAAGAAGATTGTGATCTCATCCCACAATTTGAAAAGCCTCAAAACCTTCTCGTGTCATATCCATCTAGAATCACTGTGAAATAAAGCAGCTGTTTGATCGGATCCCGTCTCCTCGCACAGTGCGGAAAAACAACAACAAAAAAAAACTTTACTGTGGCAATAGCTCAGGACTCAGTAGATGGTAGCGCCTCTTGGTGTATCATATAGTGTGCACACTGCACACCGGGGGAAACACGCTTGAACTAGTGCTTGCAGCCTTTCTTGTTTCCCGCCATTGCCTGAGCCCCATCTGTGCAGATCACCACACAGTCCACAAATTTCAGATCAGCCTCTTTCAAGTAATTGCATCCCAAAATTTCAGACCACGCTGACTGTCCACACTGCAAGTATGCTGACTGCACATGTGCCAGGCAAGTGAGCTAGATGCTGTTTTAACGCCCCAAATGCATGTACTGTTTTTCATCCTTCATCCTATTCTGGTTAAGCAGTTGCATTTTTTTATTTTGTTTTTGGTTTTGTTTTGTTTTTTTGTTGTAGGGTCAAACAGACAGCACGAACAGGACAGGTTCTGCATACCACACTTCCACCACCAAGCTGAAACTCCTTAACCTAACAAATGCAAATCCATCATCACCTTCAGCAGACAACAGCCCAATACGCACCAAGCAGCCCAGTCTGTTATCAGGACAGGCTCATTTACAAACATGCAACCTGGAGATGAGTGTGCACCCATATTCACAAACACGCTCGCTCAGACTTTCTCCGAACTATAATATATGATACTGATAATAATAATAATATTCCAGCATTCCCTATCTCTACTGAGAATGATATAATAATGTACAGTTCTCTACTTTCACAAACTGCTTTAAAAGTAATAGGAAAAATATGTGAGTTAAAGAAAGTGTCTGACCAGGGAATGGTACATGAAGTACTGTATTAATGGTTGTCAAAACCCCCCTGGGTTTGGTCAAATGCCTTTCCATATCCTAAATTACTCAACAACAAAAAAAGCCCCTCACCGGAATGCATCTGAGAATTTGCTTGTTGACCAGTTGAAGGTTCTCCATCTGTTCACTCGCTCCTTGTCCTCCACACTGTATCTCCACATCGGCCTGGCCATCCAAACTCCACAAACATGCAAGTAAACATCCTTTGCTCAGGACACAGCTGGAGCCACAATCAAAATTGGCTTTAATCAAAATTTCCAGATTGCTACAACTTTTACAAGCTGCCCTGAGGTGACGGCCTGTTCTGCTCATTCAATCCATACCTTACAACATCAGCTTGGTTTTTCATTCATCATTTCATTGATGCCTGTTGTTGGAGTTGTTCGTGTTGGTGTTGTTTTTGGGTAATTGTTATAAAAAAATACCGTATTTCTCTGTTTTTCTTTATCACACGCCCAGAGGTTCTTTTTCCTCCATTATTTTTTTAGGCTTTAATAGCTTTAATTTAATCAAGTAGTGTAACAAGGTAGTAATTAGCTAAATTAAATAAAAAGTGCCTGGGCACACTAAAGATATTCTGATCAACAGACAGAGGGTTTGGGAAGTGGAGGAGGATAGTGGAGAGTTTTAGAAGAGGGATGGAAGGTAATTTTGTCAAGGAAAGAAGAGAGGAGTTTGCTGCTGTGTTTCCATCATCGGAGCGGAAAAGAGAATTATCAAATGCTTCCCCACCACGCTCTGTAAAAATACCACTTGAGTCTTGAGTTTTGATTGGCAGGCAAAAAACTGAAAATCTACAACAAAGGCTTATCGATGGATGGATGGATGGAGGTGGTGGGGGGGGGGTAGATGAAAGGAAAAGAGAAAAGGAAAGGATGGACATCAAGAAGGAGGTGGCCAGGTTAGAATAGCCTCTCAGCCTGAGGGAGATGAATGGACAGATGCGGGATGGATAGATGGGGGGAAGAGTGAAAGGTGGACAGGTAACCGTGGCCTCTCGAAGCGTTTTAGGTGGGGGGAGAGAAGGGTCATCGGCGTGATCAGCTGCTCAGGCTCCTGCCAGCAAACTGCCCCTCTGGAGGCCAATTAGAGGGGAGGTGGATAGAGCTGGAAACACTGGAGGACTTCCCACAGGCACGCACACACACACACACACACACACACACACACAGAAATACACACATCAGTGCTGACACCGGGTTCATACAATAATCGAACCCCCCAGGCACACACACACACACACATGCACACACACACAGACAGACATTAGTGCAGGCACAGGCTGACAGAGCACTAAAGGCATAGTTTTTGGTTTTAGTTCATATTTCATCATTTTCTCTGAGTTTAAGTGATTTTAGTGAGATTATCAATTCTTCTTCATCATAATAATAATAATCCGGTATTGGATTATTAGTGCTGCTGCTCCACAGATCACAGATGGCAATGACAGTTGGTTGTTTAGTCTGTCTGTCTGACATTCATGGTGCCCAGAGAATGGATCGTAGTGACTTTGGTGCCATGTCCTCCGGTGCCACCATGTAGTTCACATTTGTGGTTTTGAGTGTGATGTCTCTATAACTGTTGGATGTTTTGACAAAAAGCTGTTTCACTGTTTATACAGGCACCTGGCTATTTCTAAAGACAGACTTAAGAAATTGTGAACCTATCCTTAACACCCTTGGTAGTTGGCAAATAGTTGTGTTGTGTTATGTTTGGATTGTCCAAATAACATGTTGTTTATGGTAATAATGCTTCGATGTGTGTGTGTGTGTGTGTGTGTGTGTGTGTGTGTGTAGAACTTCTCTGTAGGTTTACAGTCATATCTGCTGCAGTCAACAAAAAACCATCAGATGTGAGGAGTTGTCTTTGTATTCTCTAGAGGTGTGTGTCTGTGACTGCATGCGTGTGTGTGTGTCTGTGTGTGTGTGTGTGTGAGATCCACCTCATGACCATGAGTTCATCTCCACCATCACCAACCCTGCAGTGCTTCTTATGATGTACAAAAATCTCAGAAAGGACACACACACACACACACACACACCCACACAAACCTAATGCCTTCTAAAGTTCAGCCTGAAACTTTGAAATGGTTGCATTTCTTTCTGCACATGTGTACAAACACACGCGCACGCACACACACACACACACACACAATGTCCCTGAGAAATTGTGACAAATTCCTGGAGTTGGAGGCCTGATTATCTCCCGTTGAGCCAATCTGACCATTAGCAGTGTGTGCTGACCGACAGGTGCTGCAGCGGCCACATTCTATGGGTTGCTGTGCTGTTACCTTTATGCCTAATGAGGAGGGGTGAAGGGTCTAGTGCAGACCCACTATTGATGGATTACAAAGAATGACCTTAAACCATCCTCCAACTAATACAACTAGCTTAAGTGAGTTAAACCAGCACAAGCCCCAGCCCCTCTGCTCATCTCCTTCCGTCCTGAAACACCAGCACGTCTACAGAGAAAATTGTAATCTCAACTGATACTGTTTTAATCTGTGTGCCTGAAGCATTATGTGTCCACTTTAGGAATTAATTAAATTCCAACACTTTCCTGCTGTGTTTTAAATACAGATGTTGTCATTATTGGCAGCTGAATCGAGGCTTCGCCCACTGAATGAGCATTTGTACATTTTAGCTGCCTGTACAATAACCTGATTATTGCAGAGTGCACTTACTCCTCATATTGCAAAAACAGCTTTTCTTTCCAGCTAAGTGTCAAGTAAAATGTAAGGGAACATTTGAAATGTTGCCACAAAATGAAAAAAAATGAATTTGTTTCCCTGAGTTGGGTGCAGCCAATGAATCAGTTTCTCCCAGGAAACAGAAAAAAACATTCAAGGTTTGATTATTAACTTGCTGTTGCCATTTATTGTGCTGCCTAAATGATAATACTGTAATACCCTGACTAATACCCAGGCTACTGTCACATTACCGGTCCAGTAATGTCACACTTCATGTTCATTATTTGAATTCCCATCGCTGTTAATACTGTATTTATAAAAAAAAACAAAAAAAACACCTCCCTATTTTTGTGTAAAAGCATGTGTAATATTTTAGAAGTTTTTTTTTTACTTTGCCCTCTCCATGCCACACTCCTACTGCCATGCATCATGTTATTGATAGAAACCCAGCGCTCATGCACACAGGCTGATGAACTGAAGGTCTTCTGTCCAAACCATCCCGCACTGACAATAGGCACTTAAACAGATGAACTGTGTCTGCTGTTGAATGTTGTTGGTTGTTCTATAAGCCATTAGATACTTCACGAAAAAATTACAATGATAAAATATAATAACAACAAAGCTAATTAACTTGCGCTCTGTTACTGTTTGTTCACTTAGCCATCATTTTTCCTAAAATCAAGGTGAGAGCGCTGGAGAGGCTTAAAAAGCACATTTCAAGTACCAATCTGACCACTTGGATTGCTTGGTTATGAAAAACAGCATATGGTATCTGCCTTATACTGTGCTCACTGAGGCCATGTTTTATACAGAGCTTACTTTGTGTGCGTCTGTGTGTGAGTTTACACTGTATATTGATGTAAGATACTTGTCATTATTGGCATCTCCAAATTTGCTGCTTTCACATGGAATTTTCTTCTGTTTTTGTCTGTGTATAGTTTCTTGGAAGACGAAGTAATAAGATTAGCCCTGTTACAATGTGTGGTTGGGACATGAAAAAAAAATCTGACTCGCAAAAAAAAATGTATCTGGCTCTTTGTCTCTATCCTCCTGTGTACCATACCTCAGTTTGAATTCTTCACAATCAAAGTCGACACAGTTTCGAGATGGATGACAGCATCATATTAATGACGGTTATCAATCAATCCACATTTCATCAAACTTTCTGCACATTTTTATATTTTTCTTTTTGTGCCTAAAGTCCCTCCTTTTCTGTCCCAGTGACAGCTCAGTATTTTGCCAAAAGTATGGCAGATTTTATGTTTTTCCAGCTCTGCCTCACACAGTCTTTCAAGTTTTTAAAGCAGACTAGCTGGCAGATGTCCCATCAGACTCATAGCTTGTGGTGTTACTTCACCTCCACTCCCAAGGCACTTGCACTGGCATAGTGTGGGGGGAAAAAAGAGTAATTTAAAATCCTGAGACAGGGAGGACTTTTGCGATTATTTTATTTTTAGTCCAGCTCCTGTGTTTTTCTTCTCTTTTTTTTTCAGGTCATCACCCCCACAGAGATCTAAGAACAGGTACAGAGAGCTATCTCCAAAGACAGAAAGACACATAGATAAAGAGGGGGATTCAATCTCCTCACAGATTCAAAGGGAGATGGTGACAAAGACTGAGCAAATACAACCGAGGCAGAGACGTAGAGGAAAAAAAGAGTCCAAGTGTGGTTTGGTTTTATATAGTCTCTAGTAAATATTTTGCCACTTGGCTACATCTGCAAAAAGAAGCCAAATACAGGGTGTGGTCACACAAAAAAGAACTTAATATTATATGTAGAAAAATGAACATAAGAATCATTTAACTTGTTGGTAGACAAAAGTAGATATTTCAGTGTCTCACTACAAATGTGTGCACACAAGATTGTGTGCCCTTGTGCTTTGCTGTGTGAGCAGCAAGGAATACTTTTCTTACATATGTGCAGCAGTGTAAGAGAGCAGTGCCTGTGGATGTTCCACTATCACAGATGCTTCCAGCGGTTCCAGCCCGAAGTAGCTCTCATTCTCTAAAACACTGATGCTCTTATTCTGAAAAGAAAAGAAAAAACACCTGAAAATTTGATGTGTAGGAGAATTTGAATTGGTGATGATAACCGAGTCTCTGTTAGAACTAGAAGCCAATCCCCAGAGAGTCACTATATACTGTGAAATCATTGATCGCTGTACGGTGAGGAAGGTTCTGTGCTGCTTTTTGCACAAAACCCTGACTGACGAATGTAATGTACATGATTGACAGTTAGACAGTCAACCAACTGCTTATGGACAATCTTCTCAATGACTGTGCTTGGAGATCAGCGATTGCTTCTAATTTCTAGAGGTAAAGGTCACAGTCGAGCCTCTTATAATAGTAGTAGTAAAACCACCTCACATCTACTGTATCACTGAGAGGCGACCATTTTGTTCGAGCTTCGTTACATTACATGAGTACATTAAAGATGAAGTAAATAGGAGTTGTGTTGACACTGAGTGATGACCAAGATGATTTTAAAGACAAAGGACTCTGTCTTACACCCAGTGCAAAGTGGCACCAAGCACAACAGTGTGTCTTTGCTCGTCTCAGACGGACGCAGTTGTCATTTTCCCAGCGTCTATTTTGTTTGAATAGCAATTTCACTTGCGCCCATCTGAGTGCCCACGGGTGTGCTGGTCTTAGGGTGTGGTCAGGTGCATTGTTGGAGCACTGCTATCTTGATCAAATGCGCTATTGACCAGCAAAAACCTGGTCTGAAGTCAGTGGTACAGTATTTCATTGTTATTTTAAGGGCACATTAACAAGAGAGTGTGTGCCTACATAGATATGTGCACATGCTGAACTGCACACACACAGACACATGCACACACACACACACACACATACTGACCAACACAACTCTGACTGCACTGTTTGTTGAGTGTAGGTGTCCCACTGACACTGAAATGGAGCGGAGGAGATCATAAAGACAGAATATATCGGTTTCTTAGGCTCCCCTCATGTCGTGGTTGTAAATAAAACTTTAGGCCCTAATTATATTTTCCCCAGGAAATGGGGGAAAACGGAAAAGTCAGAGAAAGAAAAAAGAGAGAGAGAGGGCTGCAAGCCATAAACAGCTGTTTCAGCTCTGCACACCTCCCTGCTCTGACACAGATTCATTTTCTCTGCAGAGAAGTGTTCTTGCTTACTACCTGGCAGATCCATAGTTACAATAACAATCTGCCAAGGTGTGAACACACCTGGCTTTTGAAGGGATTGGTGGATGGAACTCTGGTTTATTTCATGTTACCCACCCAAAACACGCCCGTGATTATTGAAGAGACTAAGTACAACCCCTCTAAACCAACCATTTTTTCCACCATTAAACCTGTAAAAGTGGATTTTACACACCATGAATGCACTTGCTCCATGTGCTTCAGACCATGCACTTAGATCATTAAAATAGAGCCCCATGTCTCATTTTCTGGTTTAAAGCTGTTTGCTTTGAAATATAAGAAATGTAATTTGGTTGTAAAAGTAAAGTAAATTCCACCATTTAAAGTTCAGAGACACTTTACTGTGCCCTATTTATTATCAGAAATACATATACTTAGATTCATCATTGGGATCTAAAACCAAACCACTACATCAGACTGAACTGAGAAATGTCCTGCTCAGCTGCTGGAGGGGATAGGTAAGTTTGCAAGGACCAGGGTCAGCCTCAGACTTGGTGTGAAGTATCAGCTGAGAGTGAGATGCCAGATCATAAATACCAACACACTGGCATGTTTATATCAGGTGACATGATTCAGCTGATAAACTTCCAGACTGATCAGCTGATCACATGAACATTTTTTCTGCTCTTTACAAGCTAGCACCATGCTCTATTGTCACCATCTAAGATGCTAATAACATGTATTCTTTTTCTCTCTCTCTCTCTCTCTCTCTCTCTCTCTCTCTCTCTCTCTCTCTCTCTCTCTCTCAGTGGTCAGCAGGCCTTCCTGTTGGAGAACGTGCCCTGTAACAACGTCAGTTGCCACAGTGTAGGAAGGATGTTCCACATTCACTGGGACCAGTCAGATTTGGGAGCCATCCAAAATGCTGTTATGGCAACGTTCTTTGATATCTATGAGGATGTGAGTAATTTTTGCTCAGTTAATGTATGTAGGTGCTTGCTTTGGTCATACATACACCATCCTTCTCTCTTCTTTCTCTTTGTGCCTTTCACATCTGTTTCTCCTCTAAACATCCATCTCCCTCAATTTCTCCTCTTCCTTATCCAATTAATGCACAGACATCAGCAGTGATACTGGTGTCAGACAGTTAATTATGCAGCTAAAATGACATCTCTTTATTTCTACAATATTATAACTTGATGCCAATTGGAGAATATAAATGTATAAATCTAACAGCACAAACAAGAATATTTGATTTCTCTAATGCAGAAAATTGGATTATGTGTTTTTTCTACACTGACGTAACCAAAAATAATTTAAGGTCATAATTTTTCCACTCATGCTCAGAAGCAATATTCTAGATTTGAACTGAGGACAATGTTGAGTTCAGTTTAGTGCTTGTTTGTCATCAGTAATGCAGTTAAAAGCACACTCAGTAGCTTGTGTGCAAGCCTATTTTATCATGTCTTTGCCGGCGATTGTATTCACAAGAACAGGCACTTATTTATCTTCTGTCTATGCTCCGGTGCTTTTGTGTTTTTCATACTTTATATGCATGCTGTTATTGTATACTTACCGTCTTTCTTTATGTTTTTCATCTTGGATTTCTATCCAGATATCTATAGTGATAATGGAGTGTGCATATGTTGTGTTTCATAGGTTCTGCTCACAGATTCTAATGCATATAGTACAGTAGCTCTTTTGCAATCTACTGTATGTGCTTGTCTTATCAGAATTAATTATAACTGCTTTTGTGGCCTGTCTGTTGGATTCTGCTCTCTCTCTCTCTCTCTCTCTCTCTCTCTCTCTCTCTCTCTCTCTCTCTCTCTTCATCCCTCGCTCTCTCACTCACCCTTGAGACAGAATTTTTAAATGGGAGCGAGAGATGTAGTGAGGACAAGAGAAAAGAGGAAGAATAGAGATGATAAGATAATGCTGGATCAGTCACCCAGTGTGTTACAGGGATAAAAATGTACATCAGAAGACACACACACCATGCTCTCATTGTCCCTTATCTGCATGCCTGTCTTCATTTGCAGGGTATATTAGACATGCTGGTTCTGAGCCAGGCAGCGGGCAAAAATGACTTGATCATCCATGCTTTAAAGAACAATTTTGAAGCTGATGCCTACTTCGTTAAAGTGATGGGTAAGTAACTGATTTGCCCTGTATGCTCTGCTCCTCCCTCCTCTCCACATACATAAACCAGTTTATTGAAGGGGCCACGTGTAGGAAGAAAAGGTCTTCTTCTTTTTCTTCCCAAGCTGTCCTCATCGTATTACACACACAACTGGAACTTGAATAATTTATGACTTAGTGTATGTTTTCTACTATAACAGCCCCTGCTACACCAATTAAAATCATCACTGAACATGAGCAGCTCTTTTCCCCAGACCGAGAAAACAGATGGTCATGACCATTATCTGTCATATTAGTGTGATTTTTTTAGTCCGGAGCTACTCAGTTGGGGGTGAAAAGGGGGATCTTCTGTGAGCTTTTTATTCTATTTCAGCTTAAATTAAAATGGCTACTGTCAGCACAAAACTGCTTTTGTAAATGCACCTTCTCCCAAAAGGTCATTTTAAATACTGCCTCAGACTTCTCTCCCAGCTTCTCTGGTAGAAACATGTATATTAATGTTAACAAAGATATTAATGCAGCAAAAATTAGCTATGACTCAAAAATGGTCGTGTTTAACTTGTTGTTCTTTCTCTTTACATGATATCAAATTTCCTTCTTTTTGTGTTAGCTGTTTATTATTATTATTATTAATTATTTATTTATTTATTTTCAAATTATTTATTTATTTTCAAATTATTATTTTTTAGAACCAATGTCTGGCTGAAAATGTGCGGCTCTCATTGTGAACTAGTACTGATTCTAAACTGAAATTAAAACCATGATTATTCATTAAGTTATGAACACAATGTAAAACTGTGATTAATAATGATTTACTGTTTTTTTTTTACTAAGCACAAATGTCTAACCATGTCGCCACGATATCCTGGGTTCAAAGCCAGACTGATATATCTGTTGCATGTCTTCCTCCTCCTCCTTTCCCCATGTTATCTCTCACTTTCCATTTTTGATTATCTGATAAAGATGACAGAAACCTATTCCATTCCTTCCTTCCTAACCTTATTCTGTTTATGCAGCTAAGAGGACTAAATGTTCACTAATTCTACAGAAACAGCACGTCGTCTGTGCTGTATGTTGTATTTGAGTCACAAATGATGTCTGACTAGATGCAACTGTAGCTTCAATATCTGTTCTCAACGCTCAGAAATAGTTTCATATATTTTTGGCACACAGCGTTCTTTTTTTTTTTTTTTTCTTAGTTAATAGATTTTATTTCGTTTATTTTTATTGTAACTGTTTGAGTAAAAATCAAGCCGTGTTCTTTTGAAGTCAAAATGTTGGTACAGCGTTAGTACCTAGTGACATATGAGGAAAGCAAAAATAGTTCCACTCTAGGGTGGGCCTTTGCACAGTTTAATCTGTCACTCTGCTCTGCTCATTAGTAGGAAAAGGATCATTGTTCATTTCTGTCTCAGCACAGTTGGCGAACGGTTGTTGTTTTGTCTTTTGGGAAGGGAGGGGTAACACTTGCTCCTCTGCTTTCAGAATCACACATACACTAGAAACACACACATAAATCATCACCATGCCGTTATAAGCACACAGCAGCACAAAATGTCTAATGCACTTACAATATGTATACTTACAATATTGACTGGCAAGTATTACGTATAAATTTGACCTGTTGAATAGATAATGCCTGGGATTGATGCACTTTATTCATTAAAAATTCTGACATTTTATTGTTGAGAATAAAGACAGTCCAAGTAACATTCAAGCAAATAGTTTTTAGTAGTAGCAAATACTTACAATACCTCTGGTGCACAATGATGTATGGACTGAACAGATTCAGTTTCATGAAACAAAAACAAAATCTGACTGTGGTGAAGTCATACTTGGTGTTTACCAAATTAAAAAATTCATTATTAATTAATTAAAAATTAAAGGGGCTATACGTAAATTTGGTTTCTTGCCAGGAGAAAGTGGCAGTGATTGTCGCTTGACAAGAGCTCCAGCCATCATTGCGTTTACAAGACAAGAGGTGGTGCTGCAGTGATTTGCTAGTGGAAAGTGAAGGGACGCGTCGCAGCTAGCTGGTTAGCGTGCTAATTTCAATTGAAGAAAAGACGTGATAAAGACAAGAGTTAATCTTGCTTTCAACCTCTAGAGACAGCTGTTGCTGAGTAAAGGAATTAAGTTTGATGCTGCACTAACAACGTTTCTTTAAGACTGGTAAGTTAAGAGCTGTTAATGCTAACACGGGCTATGTAGCAAAAGCAAAACTTATAAATAGCTCCTCTAATGTCAAAATGACAAAGAAGATTGGTGCATTAAATAGCCTCACCAGTCAGGTACTGTATATTTAATTGTGTTTGTGTGCATTTTTGTGTGTTAGTGTGCACCATAATGGTATAGTGCAAGATTTAGGACTAATACACCAGAAGAGTGATTCACAGGGAGGATGTCAAACAGCGAGATACCTTAAATGTGGGTCTAATGCAGGTGTTTGATGTGATACAGCAGGCAGCTCACCACTCCCTCGGCCACTTGAATGACACACTGCAGCCTTGCATCGAAATAGGAGCTGTGATGGATGATGTTACAGTGCTTTTAATGATGGGACTGGAGTGTTAGATGAGGGTTAGTTGCATCATGGTTTGCGGTGTACAGGGAGTAGGTCTAAATACACCCATTTCATAGCAGACATTTTGACTCGTTGAAGCAGGAGGAGGAAAAGGTGGCTGCGTTCCATTTAGGTGAGCCAGTTCCAGGGCTCTGGTATTGTCCATGCTCAATAATGGAGCCATTGTTAATATTATTTACACCAGTGCTTTTCCTGCTTTGACAAGTCAAAATGTCTGCCATGAAAAGGGCCTCTGGTGTCCCCAATGTCCCAAGTCCTGGCATGCATCTCAGCATTTGTGGGAAATTTGTTTTGAATGCTAGGTTGAGATAAATGCAGGGTCCTGGTGTAGGACCCAGTGGTTTCCAGGTCCCCAGCTAAGATCTGTGTGGAACACATCATGTAATTGTTGTGATCCTATACGGATGTGCATATGTCCATATAGGACTGAAGTATTTAGGGATTTTGCAATTTGCAATTTGCAAAAGTCCCTAATTTTGACTAGGCTATAAAGCACATTGTTACTAATGTCTTTAAAAGCTGTAGGAAGAGAAAGAGTTGTCCTGCGAGTGTTCATTTTGCTGGCTGTCATTTCAACTCTTGTGTAGTTAATTCATGCGAATTCCTGAAGTGGACCACACTAAAAATAATTCTTTTATTTTTTCTGACTATTTTGACAAATACTTGCATGACGTGACTGTAGTAATCAAGCGACTTGCCAATTATTTTTATTTTTTATCAAGGAAGTAACGCCACTTTGTTTCGCAATGCTGTTTGAAAAGATAAGAGTAGGTCAGAACCTAGTATATGGCTGGATCATGTATGCTTAATGTGTAAAATTGAGGACGTAATTGAAAATTGTTTTGAAACCACTGCAAACAACTGGCATCATGTCATATTTGCATTCTGCACACTGTCAGACGGTTTCAGTTCTTTATCTGTTTGCTTCTCTCCTACTCTGTGCTCACATATACAATATTTTAATACAGCTGAATTCCTAATTAAACTCTTCTCATTTACATGTTTTTTTCTGTTTATGTTTTCCGACAGTGGAACAAATTCAGTCACTATTTCATTAGTGATTGAAACACAGCCCATTAAGACTACATGTTAACCTCCGAGCCGTGTCCAAGCTGCTGCTCTGCTGCCGAAATCCTTTTTATAACCACGATTTTGTCTGACCAAATACACATAGGTTAAAGACAAACACTGTGCTGTGATTTCGATTTACTTGACGGACGCTAACAGAGTGATAAGCCTTTTTCTAGATGAATGATCCATCTTATCACTTCAGCTCACACTCAACCCCTAACGAGCTATCTCGTTAGTGTAAATGACTGACACCTGGCGGTTAGTGACCAGTTGTCAGAAAGTTCCAGTTTATATTTAAAACACATCATATCATTGCTTTAACCTCATCACCTTTTAAATCTCTGAAGTGGACAACTGTGTAGCTTTTACTAATAAATATTTTGCATGGACTGTAGGAATGAGATAATTTTGTGATTGAGCTCAATTGAAACTCATCTTGTTCAATAGACGACAAGTAGTCCTACAAGAATTGTACAAGGCCCTGCACACCCTTTCCGGGGTGTTCTTGTTATTGGCTGATTAGACCTCTGCTAAGGTTGACGATGTGCAGTTACATTAGGACGCACTGTCTGGTATTCTATCCTAACAGGTGCAAAAAGACAGGAAGATGTGAATCAAACAGTTTGTAAACACCCAGATTCTTGAGAAGAGGTCTAATCAACCAAAACAAATGAAATCACCTGTGTGTGTGTGTGTGTGTGTGTGTGTGTGTGTGTGTGTGTGTGTGTGTGTGTGTGTGTGTGTGTGTGTGTGTGTGTGTGTGTGTGTGTGTGTATGGCACAGGTGTGCAGGGCTTTAAAGTATAGACAGTAATAACAGCTTAAATCACAGTCACAAAATTGGTAGGAAAAATCACAATTCGATATTTTCCTCTAATCAATGTGATCCATATTCCAAATACAGCCCAGCTTGTAGATTGTTTTAGGTGGACTCCAATACACGGGTTGCAACTGAATTTGGTCGGGGTGGGAGTCAGAGGAGCACACTGTAGTCTAGATTCTCTCCAGGCACAGTGGGTTCAACAACCACAAGCACCATGGTACAAACTGAGAATTAGTGATTACTATGTTTGAGACAAAATGTTGTAAAATGCCAAATATATTACATATTATATATCAATAAACACACAATTGTGAAAGGAAGATTCAGTTATCCTGACAGTCGCTTTGTACACTGCATGTCTGTCTGTGACCTTGAGTCGTCCCCCTTCCCCCTGCTGTAACATGAATTCGTTTTGTGCCATCTCTCGAAACACCGCTGTTCTTTTTCGTTATCCATGTCTTGTCTCACTGCAGCATGTCAAACAAAATACACACAGGTACACCCACACCAAAACGCCTTGTTTTTTCCTCCCGTCGATGCAAACGCTGTCAGCTCCCCCCACTTCTCCTCTTCATTCGACTTCAGTTATTACATTTTTGGTTGTAAATATTTCATACATGTTCAGTGTAGCACTTTTCTACATCTTGCTGACTACTGACTAGCGAGCAAACAGCAAGCAACCAAAATAAAAATGTATCTGTCAAGTGATACACTCTGTTGACATTTCATTTATCTCCCTCGTGAATGTGAGCTCAAATGCAGCTTAATAGCCTCGCACCTCCCGTGACAAACCCCTGAGGGTAAATAGTTTATTTAACATTCTTTTCAGGCATATTTGATGGCATAGCTGATAGCGTTAGACTGTAATAAGTGAGAATGAATGTGCGAATTTCATATTCAGACTTGACACATTATGTTGGCTAGTGATGTGTCTTTGTAGACAGCCTTATCCAGTCCTCTGTTCTCTAATGTGGAATCCCATTTTCTCAAGATGACATCCCTCAGCCCTCCCCTGAGCGTTATCGAACAACGCCCGCTTAAGGATTGACTTTGTGTCGGGCTTGGTGTACGTATGCACGCGCGCACGTGTGTGTGTGTGTGTATGTGTGCAGTTTGTGAGTGAAAGGTAAGATCCCATGATGCACGTGGACTTCCCGGGATAAATCTATCACACACTCGCCTCAGACAGCAGCCTTACCTTTCTGCCTGCCAGAGGCTTGGACTCTTGCTGGGCTCTTCACACTGAGATGACCTGAACCTGTACCAGTCTGACATCTTATCCTCCTGTGAGCCCGACACGCAGCAGTTCGCTCGCTGGCACATTCCATCAAGACCCTTACCTCTGTTGCCATAGGAGCATATATTATTTAGGAGCAAGCTCAAGGTTTTTGAGTGGAGCTGCAGCCAAGTGGAAGACTTGGCAGCTACGATGCCATTCTGTAAAAATAAATATATATCCTTGAAAGCTGAGGAAAAAAAGACATATCAGGCCTGTATGTCATTTTGTTTTGACACTCCTTCAAGAAAAGCTCTTCTCAAAGTGGTTGGTTGAATGTTATTTAGTGTATAGTTGCAGTTCAGTTTCATCCCCTTTCTGTGTTTTCTTGGCAAAAACTATTTCTGCATGGACTGAGGTGTGCTAATCATTGGCATTCACTTAATGGTCCCATGTTTTAACACTGTGTCAGTATGGACGGAGATTATTTCTCATACGGAGCTGAAACACTTGTCTGGACAGAGATCGTTTTCACTTTAACACAATACTTTAAAATGAAAAGATATTAGTGTGGACGTAGCGCTGTATCTGCATCATGTACAGTATATGTGTCTATCAAAGTAATGGCCTCCTCAGTAATGGTGTCAAAAAAAAAAAAAAAGTATTGATTAGATTTTTCCCACTGCTTTTCTGGGGGCCCCTTTCTGTCCCAGCCAGATTTTGCCAGCTCCGTGTCTGAGGTCAGCACACCTCTATCCGCCCTGACACACCACGGCTCACTCACTCTGCTAGTGTACTGTTAGCTGTTAGCCTGCACGCTGCAGCTTAAATACCAGTGGTGTGAGTGGTAAATGGCACCAAGCCTGGTGTCATTTGCCCTTTTCATGGATTAATAAAGGTAAACGCGGTGGTGATGTTCGTGCGTGATGGCAATACACTCTGGTGCGGCACTTCTCAAATCAGAGACTGCAGATCAACCAACATATGTGTCCTGCTGCCTTCAGATGCTGCAGGAATTTAATGAAATGAAGGAGAAGCCTTTCGTACAGTATCAATGAGGTGTGGAAAACAGACACAGTTTACCTACTTTAACCACATTAAGTGTATCATTTTTATTATTTAAAGGCCTCTATTGAGTGTTTTATTAAACTAGTTTATTTACATTTTATTCCGTTGTTTCTATGCTTTTGCTGAAAAAAAACATTTTTGTGAGCTCTTCTTGATAAAATAAGTGCCAGTAGAGTGGCGTTGCTTACCCTACACTTGCCTCTTATAAGCACCGCCTATGGTGGTGTGAGCAGTAGCCAGCGTCCGGTGGTGCATTGTCAACTGTACAATGAATGTTCACAGCTTGCCGTTTGTGTTTCCTTCCTCCTCATTACTGTCTGTCACTGACAGGCTCAAATTAGAGAAGACCCACTGTCTTGCCATTTGGCAACCAGTCAATAGGTTTCCAATGGAAACCAAGACCCCTCTGACAACCTGAGCCAGGCCAAGTACAAATTATATGTATTCATACCGTATCACATTTGGTCTGCTGTTGGTCTGCCACGGGTCTCTGTTGGTTCAATATGTCTAATCCCCATATGGGTTCTTACAGACTCGCTGTCAGCTGTGATCACGTGTAAAGGTAAAATGTGTTTTTTTTTGTTTTTTTTATGTGAGACATAGAGTGTGATCTTTGTGTTACTACACGCTTTGAATGAGGCAGCTCATTAATCATATGGCCAGTGTTTGTGTTCACTATCCAGTAGGATCTATTCAGGTCGGATTGGATCCAGTCTAATTCAGGTCTGTTCGAACAGGGTTTGAGTTAGAATTGGTTCTCTTGTCTTGGAAACCAGGTTTGGAGATGTTTTCCACTGGTCTGTTTTGTATTCAGTCCAAAATTTGACACCCAATCATTGATTTTGAATCTCAGAGGAACTATTTAAGGATCCACTCTAAGCTGTAAGAGACATCGATGCAAAAACTGGTTGCAGCGTGGCCAGATGGAGCGATGATTACTGCTGAGGAGAGAAGAGACGGGAGAAATCATAAACTCCAAAATTAGAAAGAAGGATAAAATGATGGGAGATGGGGAGGGGAGGGGGTATCTCTTCATGAGCATCTCGAGTGTGTGTGAGTGTGTGTGCTTGCGTGCGTGTGTGTGTGTGTGTGTGTGCGTGCGTGTTGAAAAGAGATGAAGAGAGAGACTGACAGGCAGAACTATATGAGTTGATTAGTTTCCTGCTGACTTATTAGGATGCAGATTAGCTGCATTGAGAAACATCTGGGAGCTTCTCCCAGGCCCACATACTCCCTTCTCCTCTCTCCACTCCTCACCTCCTCTTTCATCTCTTCTCCTCCAATACCAAATCCAGCTTTCTTCTTTTCTCTTTCCCCATCTCTCCTGTCTTGTTCTCCCATCTTTTCTCATTTAGCCTCTTTCATTTCCTCCCCTCTAACCCTCTCAGCCTCGGTTTTTATCTCACTCTCACCTCTCCTCCTGCCCTCACCCTGCCTCTCCTCTTGTTTCTCTCCGACAAACGTCTTGTTTCCTGTCCTCCTGCTTCCTCTCCGCCCCCCTCAGTCTGCCAGTCAGAGCTGTCTTTTATTCCCTCTTTTCATTTCATTCAAATGACGACGAGGAGATTTACATGAAGTCTTTCAGTGTGGCTCTGTCGTCCGGAGGAGGATTTGACTGGAGGCTGCATATTCAGATTTGTGTGAATACTTCTTCTCTGCTGCAATACACAAAGAGGGCTGAGTGGGAGTGCCTGCTCCCATGTTTGTCAAAATAGCATCCTGCTCCAGCTTATGTTAACAGTTGAAGTTTTATGGCTCTGCCTGCAAATGTGACCACAAGTAAGCCATACAATGCAATATACTGAATATTATAGACATTTTATTCACTATGTACAAGGAGCAGAAATTCATATTTCTTATTTTAGTATAATAACTTATAATTTCTCCTCTAGAGCATTTGTGATGTGATTTTTTTTTTTACCCTTTATCATTAAGCTAAAATTGGTCAGTGGTCTTAAGATGGCCTCTTTTCATACCACTATTCTATTCAGTGTAAATAAGGTGGAAACTTTTCCACTTATCTTTCCAGCACCAGCAGGGAGGCTACAGCGATATAGCCCCAGAGAAGCCAGCCTGAATCAATTTCAAGTTTTATCAGGTTAAATTTTATTAGTGTGGACCCCATCCACTGAGAATTGAGGTAGCTGGAAGGCAGACCAATTAGCAAATTATGGGTAGTGGTTTAGAAGATGAAAACAACAGGCAGTGCCTAATTTTGAATAAGACTCGGGCACGATATTTGATTTATGGCTCTGAAGGCTAATCCAATCGCCTGCAAATTAATTCTGCTCTGCGGCCACTGTCAACGCTTCTGACCTAAGCAGAGTTCCACTGCGCTCGGTCAGGCCACAGTAAGCAGAGGGGAAGTTTGTGGGCTGATTTTTAAAGCTAACATTTGCCTTTATGAACTGAGTCAATTATCTTTTACAGCAGTTGGAAATTTTACAATGTTGTCACACCTGCTGGCCTCAGAGGAGGACAAGAGAGTACTCAGTATTTTATGTGTATAATAATTTTTTATCATTTAATGATAAAAAAATGGGGTGTATTCAGTCTTTTCAGTCTGGGGTAATTCAGATACAGATTATGCTTTGGTTGTTTTATATAAAATACATTATAATTGATGTTTAATTTTCCTGTGCGAGTTTTTGAAAAGCATGTTTGGATCTTTCGTCACATCCCAGTACAGACACTCGATGTCACACCTTGAATGCCTTCTTTCTTCCACTGCTTTTAGGGCAAAAAAGAGGCTTAGACTTCAGTAGATTGCTACGTCTGATTTATTGCTGTAATCCTACTGTAATGTTTGGATGGAGCAAACGTGTCTTCTCCAGACAGTTAGCCTCTGTGAGGATGTTAAACGTTATTCTAATTGATATGGCCAATTAACGTGGTGGTCACATTGCATTTGTAGTGTTCATCTGAAAGTGAAACACAGTGGAATCAACTGCCAGCTGTTCAGGGACAGTGAGCATACAACAACGCTTTAATGATGTTTCCCAAAGTGAACACAGAGCAGGAGAAGCTCCCTCTGGGATCTGAACAGCAGTGTGGTGCCTCGTCTTACTTACACTTCGACCAGACAGTAGCCGTTAAAGCCATAATGTCTAATAGGGGCAAATAAGGATATGTTTTTAGTTTTTAGTCAGGCACTGATGAGGCAGCAAGTTTTGTGGGAGACATCTTGTTAAGTGACAGCTCTTTATTGCAGATCCTTTGTAATAAAATCTAAATGTTTTGTGCTACATAGGTCTTTATTTACCAGGCAGAAAAGCAGAAAGTCTGTAAATGTGCAGACGCTCATAAGCAAAACATACACACCAGTGATACTGTGTAGATTGTCCATGTAACATGGATTATTTAGCCATGAGCAGGTGGTCATTTCTGGAGTTGCTCTTGCTATTTAATAGCAGATGTCAGCTTGCTGTCAGGCACAGTGTGTGTGTGTGTGTGTGTGTGTCTGTGTGTGTCTGTGTGTGTCTGTGTAGGCATGTGTTGTGCCATTGCATGTCTGTAAGCAGCCCTGCGGTCAGCAAAAGCATCCTGAGGACAATGAGAAGTGATGAGCATCTCAGAGCAAATGCTGATCAGCTGTCATGTTGTTGTGTTTGTGTGTCAGTGTGTTTGCATGTACAGTGTGCGTCTGCTTGGCTGTCATTGACTTGTGCTCATAGCCACTAGCGCTGACACAGCATGTCAACACGGCATGTCCGCTCATCGCATTTTCCTCTGTTTGTGTGTGTGTGTGTGTGACGTCAGCTGACCTAACAGCTAAGGACTGTGTTGTGACGTGTGCATGTGGTTACCATGGCTCCCCATAGTTTCTTTTTATAGAGGGCCAATGAGGCTGAAATTACAGGTGAATCTCCAGTTATATAAAAGATTATATAAACAGAAACAATCATTTTTGAGTGAAAACAAATGCATGCAGAATTGTGTGTTTACAAGTGCAGTTACAGAAATTTATTTCCCATGAAATTACCCCTCTCTGCACTCCGAGGACTATATTACTGTGTTTTTTTCTAGTGGGAGAAAATGTACTCAAAGATCTCAATCTGTTGCAAATTATAAAGGTTTCATGGTTCACTTCAGTAAGTGTTTTGTTACAGTGTTTTACGGTATCTGTGTATCACACTTGAGATTTCAGTATTTCTGCATCAAAAATTTTTTCACAGAAACTTACACAAGCATTAATATTACTTTGGTCTTTAACATGCAGCAGGAGAGGTTCCTACAGTTCCTATGTTGTTTATAGCAAATAATATGTTCAATACATTGTCTGCAAAGCCAGCTGATGGAAGAACAAATCTAATTCAGGCTTTATTTTTGATTTATTTTTTTACAGCATTTCAATCTTTTGCCTCCCATTAGAAAGTCAGATGAAATTATTGCTTTTGCCTGTGAATGAATGGTTAAAATTACACTTAGCAACACATTAATATTTAATGTCATCACCTCAAACCCAAACACTTCTATTATCAGTAAATTCATTTTAAACCTGTTAAGCTATAACGGGAGGGTATTGGCAAATCTGGCAAATCTAATCGTCTTCATTTAATACATCATCATCCATCTGAGGAGTTCAGGAAACACATCCACAGATGAGTTTTAAGAAGTACAGTTTGAAGGAGACTCAGCCCCAGTTTTCTGCAACTTTTATACAATTCCCGTGACATTTAGCAGCAGTAATAATATAAAACACACCACCTATAAGTTCACTCTGTAGTTGTAGACAACTTTGTAATACAGTTATTATATTGCTGTATTGTAATTTTTGTTCTCAACATGTTGAAGGGCTTCATGTTGAGAACCATCGCAAATGGTCTCTAGTTAAATCTGAATTATGACTAACTGACAGCTGCAGCTAAGCTGTCACTGAAACTAGACACAGCCCGACATGCAGTACATATTAATGAGCTAAGCAAGTCTGATCATAGAGCCTGACTCCCGCTTGTCATTTAGATAACCATAAACACAGTAAGCTGTGCTTACTTGAAACAGATATTCCTTCCTCATCAGATTCTTGACAAAAACATCCACCGTATTATTCAAATCCAAAGGCTTTTTCTTTTTCTTTTCTTTTTTTTTTTGAAAATGAGAATGGTCCCTCACAATTTGTGACTGGCCAGTGCATATTTTAAACTGGCTGCATTAGAAAAAAAAAATAACTAATTGGGATGCGCTCGTTAAGCCTCACAAGGTCAGTTGATCCCTTCTTTGGGGATTTTAGTTTCTCAGCAGGAGAATGTATCCGTATGGTTATGCAGTGTTTCACTCGTATATTTACATATATATAAGTATACAGCCGTTTCTAAGCAGCTGCTCTTCACTGTTAAAATCCTGATTTTATAACCTCGATTAACATCAATAAAGACAATCACAGTGCTGTGATTTCAGGTACATTTACTTGTAAAATGAACATTCAGAGACAACCTGGCAATACTGGCAACTGTCTTCTATGGAAAGTAGCTAGGGTTTGTCCAAAAAGATGCTAGAGTTGTTGCTAAGCATTTTTGGGAAAAAAAAAGTGACTAAATGGTTAATCTGGTGACAAAGTTGTCAGCACTGCTTGTTAACGCCAAATCATTTTGAAATAATAATGACCTGCCAGCCAAACAATGGTGTAAAGTTATCACTCAGACAGACAGACACACACAGCACTCAGTTGGCCAATTGTGTAATTTGATCACTCAGTGAGTCAGTCAGTCAGCGACAGACCCGTTTATAGGGTTGGCCCCGCTGTTGCGGTCCAACCAAAAAGGAAAAAAGAAACAGTAGACACTTTTGCACTGTTGATGAAATGCTGCTCGCTGGCTGACTCCGTTGATGGAAACACAAATACACACACACACACACACACACACACACACACACACACACACACACAAAGACCCAAACAGAGTACACAGACCAGTTCGTCCTCCACTTGATTAGGTTAGTCCTGCGAAAGAGCTGCCATCAGTCTTAATATTACACCAGAAAATAGGCTAGCTCAATCTACTAGAGGCTGTATAAGCTGTACTGTCTGGGTGTACATGTGTGCGTGTGTGCGTGTGTGTGTGTGTGAGTGAGACTCTTGTATTGGCAAGAGACAGAATCTGTCGTCCACAGAATGTGTGAGAGCTATTCCAGGGATCTTGTTTTAGCCATTGAGGAGCTGTTACATACTTGTTACACGTCAACCAGAGATTGAAGTATGAAGAATAAAGCGGTCTAGAAGAAACACTAGATTTGAGTTTCCTCTCTCTTATAAGTTTTGTGACAGCCTTGCCTAGACACACACGCACACGCGCACACACACACAAATACCCACTCTGACACAAACTCATCTACTTCCTGGAGCGACGCCGTGCCCATTGAGTTGTGAAGGGCTTCTGCATTCATGTCCATCTTTTTCTCTCTCTTTCTTTTTATGCATCAATGAATTCATGTCATGAAATTCTTAATGGAGCATGTGTGTGTCCTGCTCTCACAATTAAATTTATAAATGTTTCCATTGCTTCACATACTGAGCATTCAAAAGTATCTAGTGGATTTGTGAAGACATTTGACTAAACGTGGCTCCATTTTGGGTTTTAATTTGGAATTTATTAGGTGTTTCATATTTGACTAAAAAGGAGCCAGAAAGTTTGGCATGACAGAAGGGTGCTCTTACAGTGTTACTTCCATGGGATGCCAAGTGTGATTTAGCTTTGTGACATCTACACCGGAAATTTAAATGTCACAAAAATCTGGTGGGGGTTTTTTTGTGTCACCAAGACAGATTGCTGTGCAAATCAATTCCTCTCAAATTTGTTCATTTAAATTTGCAGGAAACTCCTCTCCTCTGTTTCCCAATAGAAGAGACAATCCTGACAATCACTTCCTGGCATACGGTTTATTTGTAATCAAGCTGCGTGACATTGTTTGTTCCCGTTGGTCCTTTCACGCACTGACATCTTCCACTTTCTCTGTGGTGTTTCATAAATTGAGGATACATTTCACATCAGGGATGTATAGTATTTTAACAAGTTCACAGTTTGTGCTGAAGCCCACAGAGAAGAAGCGAATCCTCTGGGAAGTGCATTTTTACACATCTCTGGTTTCTCAACTGACCTGGTAACCACAGAGACATAAAGAGAGAAAACTGCGGAAGTGAAGATAGTTGCTCTGTAATCTCCGAAAACATTTTCTATGCAGCAAAATGAAATGCAAAGAATAGTAAAGTAAACTTGCAGCAGAGGAGACGGGGGAGTTTGCAGTGAGATTGGTGGTGGCTCTGAGTCCTGCTGCAGCCTTTGTCCTATGTGCAATGTTCTCTTTCCAGATAATCCCAAATGAGACCGACTCCTAACAAATGGCAGTCTAATCCCTCTGTGTTATTGATTTACAGTGTCAGTGACAGTGGTGCCGGTAGCCTGACCTCAAACAGCATGAAATTCAAACAAGTGATGAATAATCTGATCCCTATGATTTATTGATCATCTGTGTCCTTCATGGAAGACTTTGGTCCAAAGCCTGTGATGTGATGATGCGGTATTTGTTGAGAGTTGATGAGTGGGATAATTACATGCAGGGCTGTTTCTGACCACTTTGGTGTAGCAGGTCAGACTTCCTCTGGGCTCCTAAAGGCTTTTATCTTTTCAGAGGCAAATGCCTAATGATTTTTTTTAGTGTCATTCAGCTTCATTCAACTTTACTCAGCTTCTTGGTCTCTACAATAGCCAGAAACAAATTTAGGAACTAGCTGCATCTTAAAGGATCCAGATTACTCTCTCACATGTTTCCATAGTAAGTGAATGTACAAAGACATAATTGAAGTTTTTATGTTGTCAATAAATCATGAATGGTCTGTTGTCACTGCAGCCCTGTTTTGATATCCTTGACTTGAAAACATTTTGTGGTGCAAACAACCACTGACAATACCCATGTGATTACTGAATAAACTTTCAAAAGCCATGTTAAATGGCAACAAAACAAGCAGCAACTGACATGCAGTGTGGTCAGTAAGGGTCAAGAAATACATGTTTGTCTTTGATGGGGGCTCCATCTGAATTCCACTTCAGGCATATACTTAATAGGCTTGTGAACTTCAAAGCAGCAATATGCTTTTGCCACAAATACGCCATTTCTTTTTAAATCAAAGCTTCAAAAAAAAAATCCTCTTGTTTATGCACACAAAGTGATGGCAGAAGAGCTACCACATGGAGTACAAGAAAATGGTGCAATGCAGTCATCAATCCTGGACCACTACTGCATTTTGTATACAGGATTTGGTGCAATTGGTGTTTAGCAGGTATAATGTTTACCGCATTCACCATCTTAGTTTAGGGTGTTAGCATGCTAACATTTTCCAATTAGCATTAGATGCAAAGTATAGCTCAGGTTAATGGGAAGGCCCCTCGAACCAAGGGTTGCATCAGGAAGGGCATCCAGCATAAAAACCTATGCCAGATGAACTATGTGGATGGTGTTCTGCTGTGGCGACCCCTGACGGCAGCAGCCAAAAGGCAACAACAACTTCAGTTGTTGAAATTCAAGTGAATGTCTAGATAGTTTGGTCAGTAGTTGTCCAGACATCTCAGTCAAAACTACAAATGTCAACCCCATGGTGGCATCAAAAAAAAAAAAAAATCAGGTGATTACCAATGTCTTTCATATGTAGACTATCCAATAGCTGTTGAAGTATTTAAGTCTCTCAAGTGGTAGACCAGCCAATGGACAAACTGTGCCATCCTATATCCTAAATTATTTCTTATAAAGGTATACAGGAATGAAAAATTGCATAATTTAAATCTATTTTCCATTTGATTCATGTATTTTTTTGTCATAGCTAATCTAAGCTTGAGTTGCCCGTAGTGAAGTTTGAGAACTCACAGTGAAACTGGAGTTTTTGACTGATTGCTGTAGATCAGAAGAGCACAACGTGGAGAAAGTTGATGGTTTGTGTGATTCGAATGGCTCCCTTCACATCACAACGTGAGCAAGAGGAAAGAAAGAAAGAGAGTGAAAAACTGTAAAAAATAAAAACAGAATGGATTGAGTGCTGACACTAGCGTCTAAAAGATGTTGCATTTGCTCTGTGAGACGACGCTCCAGAAGTGCTTCAGAAAACACCGCATCGCCCTTTAGACCCACTGTATTTAAGCTTTCATGAGTAGTTACAATTTGTGAATGGTGTGATTCACAGTTCTATAAATATCCTTAACTGTGTGGAAAAAAAGAGTAGAGGCACCATGGTGATGATTAAATGGTTAAATGTGGACAAATACTATTAGGGAGCTATGGAGAATATTAAATTGTGACTAGTAGAGCAGAGATCATGTAAGAGAGAAGATTTCACCTGCCATTTTTCCACAAGTGTACTGTACAACAGGTCATTTTAAACAGCCTTTACATAATTGAAAAGTCTTTGTAAAATAGTTACACTGCTCACTTTTGTTTAGATGGATGTTTGTAATTAATGTGTGTTGAAAGTTAGAGATGAACAAGTCCTGAGGCTTTACCTTCCCACTGTCTATACAATGGAGTCAGGGCCACTGTGATGTTGCTTTGAGTAGGTGCACTGAGTTTAGCTGCTGTTTACTACAGCACTGGGTGCAGACCTTATTAACACAGTATTGGGCTTCAGCGTGACTCCATCAGGCAAATCAAAGCAACCTAGACCCAGAACCCTATTAGTATGCTAATAAAGTCACTTCCCTAATGACTTATTAGCAATTCAGCGGATTTTGTCCTCGCTTCGCTTGTACAGACAAATAAGTGAAATACTTAGTGTGCACGTACACGCACACGTGCAGTGTTAATAGTTTGCACATTTATTTTTTATGTTTCTCACAGCTAGCAATTTATTTATAACCCTCCCTCCTTTCCTCCCTTCTTTGATTTTTTTTTTTTTTGGCTTGTCAACGTCCACCTAACAAACAGAAAAGATGATTAAATGCTATGAAATACAATGCAAACATTAGGTAACACTCAAGCACAGTTAATATGAATTGGATTTTTTATGTTCGAGCTGTCAGAAACAGTGGAATTTGAGTCGTTGTGTAAGCAAAGTTTATTTCTCTGTGTGAGTTTGATTGCTTGAAGTTTGATACATGTTGATACAGTGGCCCTCAGGGCACAGAAACGGCACCACCATGGATTGTTCCACAGCAGCGTGTGTCATTGTGCTGGACATTTAACACATGCTGAGTGTCATGTCTGACTCTGGCATCTTTGTCTTTCTCAGTGCTCAGCGGCCTCTGCTCCAATGACTGCCCTGAAGAAGTGAAGGTAAGAAATCTGTCTTTTGGTTTGTCCATTTTTCTAATGACGGCACAAAATATGTATTGTGTGGTAAAATAGTTTCTTATCTGTCCTGACGGCTGAACAGTCTGAGCAGGTGTGTGTCTGGGTGCACTTATCCTTACATGCATAAATCTTTATCCTCCTCCAGACTCTGTACTCAGCACTTTTTTAGCAGAAAGAGAGATAGTCTAAACTACCACCATTGCCGGCCAAAACGTCGAGGGGTTTGATTTTATGCAGTACACCATTACCTGATTTTCACCTGCTCATACTCCTCCCCTTGCCCCTCTTTGTTAATGGGGACAAGTTAGAGTCCTTCATTATATAAGTCAGTGGCCCATGCACCCATGCTGTACTTTATCCTCTTCCTAGTGGTTGGCATTTTCCAATACATTTTCCGATAAATGACATTTTCAACTGAAATATCAATATCTGAATCTTTGAATAAGATAATTAAATAAATAAATTCCTGATGTGCCTGATTTCCAACTCCTGTCCTTAGTAAATATAGTTTGAGATTTTGTTGCTCATGGCTTGTTTTTATTCAGCTACGCCTTTACCGTATACTCTCTGCTGATAGATAGGTAATACTAATAATTTTACAGGTATCTGTTCCTAGTTTACACTCTGCTCAGATTTAGGAAGTTTATGAGATATCCACTGGCATGACAGACCCAGACAGCACTTATTAGTTTCATATGTAAACCTCTGCAAGGTTGAGTTAGGCCTTTCACAGAGGTCCTAGCTGTGCCTCAAGTTTCTCATGTAGCTGTAGAATTTGTCTCAAGAAGAAAATCTTGATGAAGAAAACAGCAGAAGATGACATTACTCCTTTTGAAGAAATTCTCCAATATCAAATCAGCACATTGAAGACTATTGAAAACCAGATCAGATAAAGTGATTACACCACCTTACCGGCCTTATTCATTTTGCAGGTATAAGGGTATAGAGTTTAAATTAGCTAAGTACCCTATAATAAAATGTGTTCCTCTCCATGACCTTATCTTATCTTTTCATTACAGAATAATATCCCTTCAGACAGCTTATGCATGCATGACACAGGTGTACTCAACTTGTGTTCAACCGGCATTGGACCCTTTCATAAGAGACAACTGTCACTGCTCATTGTTAGCATGTGAGACTGCAGTCTACAGAACAGTTCGTACACCTCTCTGATTAAAACTGAGAGGTACAATGAATTACATCCAGTAATTACCAGATGAAAGTTGACTCTCTCTGCCCCTTGCTGTCTGACAAGTAGGTTAAATGATGTTTTAAAATCAGCATCTTTGAATCAATTTCCATTTCTAGTAGTAACCTGCTAGGAGAAGGGTCCTGAAGGAGGCCTACGTTAACCCATTCAGACAGACCCTCTGCATGGGTTTGACTGGCGTCACTGTGTCGGTCTGAATGGGATATAATGTTTTGCAGGAAAAATAAACCATGAGCTCATATACAGTGAACTTCTGGAGTTAAATATAGCCATCATTTTATTAAGCAGTGACATTTGATCAGAGGTTGGACCAAGTCAATGTTTTGCAGGTCACAAGTCTCAAGTCTTGGCTCTGGTGGCTAAAAGGTCCCAGCACACACACATCCGGGGTTTGATTCCAGCCGTGAGCCCTTGTTGCATGTCTTACGCTCTCTCTCTCTCTCTCTTGACTGTTGACTGTCAAATAAAGGCAAGGAAAGCTGAAAAAAAGAAAAAAATGCCAACAAAAAAAAAAAAGAGAGAGAATTGATTTATATTATAAACAAAATTAAATACTGTTTCTGGAGCAGCAACAGTAATGTTCACAGCAGCAAAGTCACTATAAACTCAATAATATCTCGCTGGAAAGAAATTCAAAATGGTAGTAAAATAAACAATACACCTGATATCAAAATACTGAGTGAAGTTCAGAAAGAATGAAGAACATCAGTCAGTATCAGTCCGTCCTCTGTCCCCCTCCCTCTGCTGCCGGTGTGATTCACTGCCTGCAGTTACTGCACTACATGACAGCTTTCATTTTAGCTCCTTCGTAACAGTTCACTATTAGCATAACCAGCTTGCTGCAGTTAAAAGAAATGACAGGAGACCGGTGACAAAATAGTTGAAAGTGTCACTTTTCGACATATTTGTTGAACAGGTGGTTTGTAAAGTGCTAATTGGCCTCTTGCTTTTTATTGCTCTCACAGTAACAAGCATAGTTGTTGTTAATTCACGTCACCTGGTTCATTGTCTAAACACTGCAGCCACTCTGCTCTGCTGTGTGCTCCATGTGTGTGTGAGTATTCAGCGCCATAGGGAGCAGAGGGGCGGACAAAGAAGCAGTGCGACCATAAATGATAAAATCAATATATGCCTGTAAATGTGTCGGGCCGCCACAAATAAATCAATGTATGGGAAACACTGCTCTTTAATCCTTGGGTTTGGTGTAAGGTATGAAAAGACCCAAGTCCAAGTGAAGTCATGAGTCACTGGTGTTAAAGTGGAAGTCGAGTCGCAAGTCTTTTTTGATTTTGTCAAGTCGAGTCTGAAGTCATCGGATTCACGACTCGAGTCTGACTCCAGTCCAAGTCATGTGACTCGGCTCTGCTCTTCCAGCTTTAAACACCTGTTATTCATCCTGAAGAGCTCATGTCAGATGCTTGTGCGTAGGCGGGTGGAGGAGTCTGACAGAAATAAAACAGCCAATAGCATCACTCTTTATACAACCTTTCAGCAGCGAAAAAGCCTTTTGCAAAACACATTAGCTTTGGCATCAACAAGAGGCTGCTGGTATTAGAGTTGTTTTGGTTTTCTGTCTGTCTACTCTTCCAACCGCTAACTGAAAGGTATAGTAGACAAGTGGAGCTCGTGGCTGTTTCTACTCCTCTCCTCTCCCATCCATCAAGCCCCGTCTATCTTTTCATTTCACTCTCTCGCTCCTTTTCTTCTTAGTCACACCTCTCTTCCGCTGTCTTTCTTAGTCTGCTCCTCTGTGGCTTTCCCATCCCTCTCTCTCTCTCTCTCTCTCTCTCTCTCTCTCTCTCTCTCTCTCCGTTTCTTTTTTTTTGACCTCATTTCTATTCCTCTCTCACCCGACTGCTGAGTGTCACAGCATAAAGGGCCAAGTCTCTGTTGCAGTGTGTATGTTTTCGTGCGTAACCGTCTCATGATTAGCTGATTTAAAGCGAAGGATGGCTCAACAGATCTCTTCATTAGTTGACATCCTTTCATAATGAAGAGATAAGACAACCTCTCTGTGTCCGCCCACGCAGACACGCAGCCGTCACACTCATTTATGCTCTGTGAGATTCAAGCCAGCTAAGTCAAACATTTGCTGTGTCACCTAGTGAAAATAAAACTAAACAAAAGTGCTCAAGGTCACTGTGGTGACAACACGCCTGTCTCTCTGTCTGCCCACTCTTGCTCTTCTTTCTGTGTTTTTCTGTCACCCTGCCCTGTTTTTTTCCTCGCTGTCCTCTTTCACCCTCGCTGACAGACGGCTGATGTGAAGAGGTATTTGTAAGATGTCAACATTTGTCAGTTTTTTTGATTTGTGCTGGTGTGTGTGTGTGTGTGTGTGTGTTTTTTTTTTGTTTTTTTTTTACAGCCTTTTGGTGTTAACCAGCCCGGTCCCTATGTCATGTACACCACAGCGGATTCCAACGGCTACCTGAAAAACGCCTCAGGTAAATTCTTTCTTTTTTAATCTCTTTCCATTGTAGCTTTCACTTCTTATGCCAAACTACATGATTGAGCATAGTCAGAGAAAAAACGTCCCTGCCCGAGGTTTTAAACATCACTACATCAGGTTTATTAATAACTTAACCTCCTGACAATGACAGCTGTCCTGAGTCTGGCTAAACACCGCAGGGTTTGTTTTGGAGGATTTTAAGAAAGTAGAGAATGAGAAGAAGACGGACGTATTGATTTTATTTTCTGGCTTTCTTTTTTCTTTTCTTTTTTATAAATGGGAAAATAGCCTCTATGCCTCAAAGACAAAGGCTGAAGCAGAAAGGGCAACTAAAGAAAAAGCAACAGGAAGGTCCTTCCAAAGAGTGGTGGAACTGAAAATGAATCACTTTCATAATTCTCGCTCCATGATGCTGTTGGAGTGTGTGCTTAGTTCACACTTATTCTATCTGCATACTAAAGTAGTTTTAGGCATTATTAGATGCTGAATTACTTTGTTTTTCCTTTACTTCTATAAATGCAGGTCTCGCTCACATTTGTATTTTGTAAAATGTTGTAATATAACAAAACATTAAATAAGAAAAGTAATATTTATTTGTTGCTTGACAGGATTCAGTTTTAAAAGATAAATGCAGATTTTCTAACATCACTCTAATATGAAGCCTCGAGTTACTGCAGTGTCATGTCTATGGGATTCAGTTCTCTCATAGAAAAACATTTAGTAAAAGCTTGAAAAACACTGGACGTTTTTCTCTGAAATTTCTTCCACAGAGAAGCAACACTCAACAGGCTGTCGATTACTCATTCTTTTCTTCTGATTTAAGTCCAAGGTAAATTCTGTCTGAAAGGACCAGTGTCTCTGTTGCAATTTAAAAAGGCACAAAAGACATTGTGTTTGTTTCGCAGCAATGCTCCACCTTTAGTTATATTTGTGAGTTCATGGAATGATGATGATGATGATGATGATGATGATGATGATGATGATGATGATGATGACGCATGGAACTGAGGAAGACAGCATGATCAAGAGTGGTGGAAGTGAATTGCTATTGCTCATTGATGTGGTTTGTTCTTTTATTTTCTATTCCAAGCTTCATTTATTCTCAAAGGGTCGCTCCTTCTGTTGTTGTTGTCAGTCCTGTCAAGTAAACATCTGGCTGTGTTCTGTACTTTTTGGGTATTGGCAAGGCACCACGCTGTAAGTAGTGGATTTTGGTCCCAATTCACTATCGCACATGAATTGTGACTTGTACTTCAGATTGTTATGTTGTAACCTGCAGGATCACTGGGTCTCCATGGTATGAAAAATTATAAACCCTTGCACCACCTAAGACTGCTTCAGACTAACAAGGAAGGAGAGATCGATAGGTAGAGAGATAGATGCATATACATGGAGACATTGAGGGCAGCAGTGCTGTGCTGTATTAGCTACAGTTAACCTAGTTGATGTTACATTGTGGGAAGGGCAGAGAGCTGGATGAGGACAAGATGCACTGACAGCCTGGGGTCAGGGATATATATAGTCTGTGTGTGCATGTGTATTCCTGTGTGCAGCATAATCCCACTTTGTCAGTCTCCATTGTTTCATTTATCAGTTGGCACAGTCGGAGTATATACATATTTTAAGAACGAGTAGACAGATCACAGTTTAACGTCATTATTATTTCACCACCATAAGACAGCTTTAAGCTCCTGGCTATAAAACAGTGCTAAAACTAATCCTCTAGTGGCTGCAGACTTTTCAGTTAGGTGCTCTGTGTCCAAGTCCAGAGCACTGAGTGGGCAAAGCATCAACACTGGCCACCCTGTATTTAGTTGTCTCAAACCATGATGAAACACACAGTTTCATTCCCTCTCCACACACTCCACTGGTTTAAAATATGCAGTTGAATGGGCATGGAGAGAAAGAGAAACAGTGGAGAGTCAGGGAGAGCAGGGGAGGGCTGTCCCCACCTGCACCCACACCCACTGCAGAGAAGATGGAGAGTAATACAGAAGCCCACTGAATGTGGAGGTGGTGACAATTCTAAAATCACACAAAAGTGAGACGTGGAAAAAAATCCAATGACTTTCATCTGCTTTTGAATTTCACTCTCACATAATTTACAAAAAATTAGTTTACACGTGTTAACATTTCACATAAATGCTTTGCAGCCCTACATAGCCAAAAGAATGTGGACACCCATCTCATGACCGTTGAAACTTAGCCTCTGCTCTTCTAGAAATTCTTCCCACAACATTTGTCCCCATTCAGCCACAAAAGCATTAGTGAAGTCTGCTACTGATGTTTGGTGATAAGACTTGTCATGCAGTCAGTATTACAGTTCATCCAAAGGGGTTGAGGGTCCATTGGGTTGAGGTCAAGGATCTGCAAAGCCCAGTCAGGTTCTTCCATGCCAAACTGGGAAAACCCTTTACATGTCGAAATAAGTACTGCTGCCACAACACTGGAAGCACAGAACTGTATAGATATAATTGTATCATCTGTAACTGAGGGTAGTGTAGCCCAAACTGTTAAAACAGGGCTGTCAAAGATATCTCTGTCTACATACTTTTGGGTTTATAGTAGAGGTGGCTTTAAAAACTGGATATCATGGAGAGTGGGATTTGTCCACTTGATTTGACTTGGGTAGGTTCTACAGTGAGGTCTGTTTTTTAAGCATGAATCTGAAACTCCTCATTTCCTCACCAACTATTTGACATGTTTCCATGGCATCATTTAACCAGTCCTGTCTTACCTGCCTCTCAGTATGATGAACAGACAATATTCAGTATCTACCTTTAACAATTCAGTGTCTGAATCAGCTTTGCACACTGTTAGATAAGGTCATAAGATGTGGTATGTCAGGAGTGGTGGGCTGGGCCAAAAATACTTTAGCGAGTCAATGCAGTGGATTATAAATATTACTTTTTTTGTAATTGTTTTGTCACAAAAATAGGAAAATCCCTCCAAGGCTGTGTAAGAGGTGACATCAAGGAGGATGGGGCATATTAGTGGGTTTGAATACCAGTACCATGTAACTGTGAAGCACCTGGTTTGATTCTCCACAGGGATCTTTTGAGCAGGTCACCCATGTTTTATGGAATTCAAATATTCAACACAAAAGATGATTTTAATAAAAGGTTTGAATACGGGTTTTCTATTTTTGACCATGATGCAATCAGACAAGCTAGTTCATGAAAAGAGCAGATGGTCTTGACTGACCATTCAGCTAATACGTGTCTTTCTGGAAAAAGTCTCCGTGTCCCCAGAGTGCCTTTATGTTCCTGGTTTGGTGACGTTCAGTAAGTAGAATCCCATCTATTTAACATAATAATATCCAGGCATATTATAGTCTGCCCATCATAACTCCGACTTATTTTTCCAGTGTGTGTTTGACTCATGTGCACGGAGAGAGGAGGAGAGCGAGAGAGTAGCCAAAGGCTTTGCCGGCACAACTCCCCAGACCCCTCATTTAGCAGCAGCAAAGTGCTGCCAGGGAGCAGGCTTCGTGTGTGTGCGTGCGTGTGTGTGTGTCTGCGTGCCTGCGTGTGTGTGGTGATTTAAAGTGTATTTATTCTGTAGCTTGTAGCTCGGGGAACAGCCAGCGAGGCTGCCAGAGATGAGCAATGATGGGGTGCACACAAACACACAAACACACGCACTCACACACACACACACACACACACACACACACACACACACACACACACACAATGTCTGGGCCTCTCCACTGGGGCCCAACGATCTTCACTTACCCTTCACCCTCCTGAAAGAAAGAAAGAGAGGAAAGGAGAGATTATAATATGCTGAGAGATAGGGACAAGGACTAGGGAGGCACATCATAAAGCGATGAGAGAGAGATAAATGGGGGAAAAAAGGAAGAAATAGGTCAAAGGAGATCAGGGGGTTGGTGGGACGAAGAAAAGAGAAGGGGAAGAGATAATTTGGACGTAGAGAGGAGCAGAAATAGTAGATGATACATACTCATACCTACTGTATCTGCACATAATGTTGATAATGTCACCGCCTGATCTGACAAGTAAAGGCCAACAGCAGTACTGACAAGATTTTGTACTCTCATAACTCTTACTGTGTGTATATGTGTATGGGAAATGCATACAGTGTGTGAACCTGTATGTACAGTATGTGTGCGTTCAAGTATTTGTCTAATCTCACATATTTTTCAGTCTGTGTGCTGCATTTGTGCAACATGTACATATGCACAAGTGCATGTGCGTACCCCGACATCTGTCTCCTCATGACCTTGTGTGTGTATGTGTGTGTGTACGCGTACCAGACAGTGGTGTACCAGGCCCCTTACTAAGCAGCTTGGATGGATGGGCATGGACTGTGATTCTGACAACACCACGCCTCATTATCAACTAACTCCTGCTGAGACAGAGAGAGAGGGAGAGAGAGACAGGTGGGGTGGTGCAGATGAATAGTTGAAGTTATTCATTAACAGCCTTTTTATTCCTCCCCCCCTCCTCCGCTGTGGATACTCTCAGAGACGCTAAGATTGGAGAAACACCTCGGGGTCCCAGCTCACACACGGTCATCCAAGACCATTTATCTTTATACAACTAGGGAACAATGTTCAGAAGTAACTTGTAACTTTCAATGGAAATAGTTAGATTATAATTAACACTCAAAAAGATAAAGAGAGGCCACTGTGGTTTGTTATCACCACCTCAGATATTAGATTTGATTTAAATTATCCAGAAACAATAACCCCCCACCATTCACAGACTCATTTTTCTCAGAAGCAGTTGTCAACTACTCAGCTAGAAAAGTTGGCTTCCTTTTGCTGAAAGTAGTCCCACTGCTTTGAATTTATCAGACAAATTGAGAGTGCTGTCACCTTTAGTATGGTTGTCTTCTGATTCACAGGAAAACAAATCATCCTGTCTTTAAAAGTAATAGAAGAGAAAAATAACTTCTGGATTATTGGCCACTATCAGGACAGATGATGAAAGAGAGTAATACCATCATTTACGGTGAACTGTAATAACTTAACTTATTAAACCCATAATGATGAGTGAAAAAACATGTTTTTAGAAATTTTTGGAAATTATTAAAATCAAAAAGCTAAAACCTCTCATTTAGAAAAGCATTTAGACCCTTAATTCAGTACTTATTAGAAGCCCCTAGCAGATACAGCTTCGAGTCTTCTTGGTTATCAGTATGTTGTAACAGCATCAAGTGTTAAGGTGCTACACCACTGACATCCTCAGCCGAGGCCATGTGTTGTCAAGTGTTTCAACCCTTTACTCAATGCACTCTCAGGATGGTGATTAGTCACTGTGTGTCGATGGTGGGCCTCCGGCTACTACTCTCTCTCTCTTCATACACACCCAACAGGATGCTCGATCTGCAGCCGTGGAGATCTTCTGCCCTGCTGTTCTCCATGTTTGCGCTGTTACTCCTAGAGCAGTAAACACCTGACACTCAGACTGAGCTGGAAAGCCTCGACATCCCACCTCGACTGGGAATAGCCATGCTTGTCAGCCTTGTTGTCAGCAGTCGGCCATCAAGGTGTCGTACTTGGCTCTTCTCCTCTCGTTAGCTTCATCACACCTCTCTTCCCAAGACAGGGCCAGTTCTATCATGATGATCTTCTTGGTCTTGGATGACCACAGGATGATGTCAGGTCTCTATGCGATTAGTACAATTTCTGGGAATGTGAATCATTTGTCCAAGTTAGCAGCCATTCTCCAGCCTGTTGCATGGCTCAGGATGCCCATGTTGTTCTCTTCCAGCTGCTTCCCTGGTTCATGCTCCTCCCTCACAAGTACCATGCACATAGGCTTCTGTTTGGTCTTCTTGTCCTTTTCATCTCCATGATCTCGCATGACTGCAAGTTCTCTGAGGACTTGGTCATGTCTCCGAGTATATCTCCCTTGGGTGAAGCCTACTTGGCTGAAAGTCAGTACATACTCCAGTGTACTTCTTTTCCCGCGTAGATTGCAGTTGGGGTTGTCTGCCAGCAACCATGTTTGGAGATTTGCTAGGGAGGGTGTCATAGCTGCAATGGTGGATACCTCCAGATGTCAGTCCATGTCAGGGTGTGTTTTCAGTCTGCCATCTCGTCCAGACAACCTGCCAGCCCAGGCTTACTGCTTTTGACTGATGCAGCTCCTCTTCCCTTGCTCTGATCTCTCTCTGTAGGAGTGTTCTTCTTCATCAGTCCTTTCTTGGGCTGATGTTGTGAGTTCCAAAGCCCCTGTCGACACTGACATACGAGCCCGACATTGTCTTTCTATCATAGTGTATCCTCTCCAGTCCATGTTGGTAAATCCACACTCTCAATGTCGCTGGAAGCCCCAATATTCCTCAGACCTTCTCCCACCTTTTGCTGCACATTTTTGATGATATTTTGGTCTCCCAGTGAGTCAATAAAGCACCTCCCAAAGCACTTAATTGGGTTCCTCACAACTGATGGTATCACCTTCCATTTCCTGTTAAGTCTTTGCACATCTGAATTTGGGTGGCTTAACCCATTTTTCCAGGCAGATCTTCTGAACCTCCATCAGGTTGGATGGGAAGCGTCTGTCAACTGTCATCATGTCTCTCCACAAATGTTCAATGGAGTTTAAGTCTGGGCTTTTGCTGGACCACTCAAGGACAGTCAAGAGATTTGTCCCCAAGCTACTCCAACGTTATCTTGGCTGTATACTGAAAGGTGAGTCTCAGGTCAAGTGCACACTGGGGCTGGTTTTCTTCAAGGACCTCTCTGTATTTGGCTGCATTCATCCTTCCCTCAAAGTCTCCCTGTCCCTGCCACTGAGAAGTCCCGCCATAGCTTGATGCTGCCAGCACCATTCTTCACTGCAGGGATGGTATTAGTCAGGTGATGAGCAGTGTCTGGTGTTTGCCAGACACAGTGCTTGGAGCTCTGCCCAAAGACTTCAATCTTTCTTTTCATTTTTTCAATCAGGCCAGAGAATCTTTTTCCTCAAGCTCTCTGAGTCCTTTAAATGCCATTTGGCAAAGTCCAAGCAGACTGCCGTATGCCTTTTGCTCAAAGTTGCTTTTGTCTAGCCGATCTACCATAAAGGGCTGATTGATGGAGTGCTGCTGAGATGGACGATCCAGCAGGTTCTCCCTTCTCTGCAGAGGACTTCTGAAGCTCTGTTAGAGTGACCTTCCTGACCAAGGCCCTTCTTGCCTGGTCACGCAATTTGGACAGACATCCAAACTCTAGGAAGAGTCCTGGTGGGTTCAGTCTTCTTACATTGCACAATTATTGATGTCACTGTGGTTATGATTTTCACCAGCTGACCTCAGTAAAACCGCCTGCAAGTGTTGTTCATTTTGTGTATTTCTTTACAACTGATGAAACAAATGTATTTGTTTATGTTCTCAATTAACAGTTATTGACCTCAGTATCACAACAGTAGCTTTTCCGGGAAGTTGTGGAGGACATTTGTTCTATAAACAGCTTTTCAAAGCATTGAAAGCCACCCATAAATTTGTAAGGTGTTGTGCCGTGAGATAAAACAGTGCTTAGACTTTGTCAGAATTTCCTTAAAGGAGCTTGTACATTTGTCAGAACATACCATTCTTTTTGAGGTTTTAAATTCAGTACTTCATCACTCCCATAAATATACTTGGACTGAAATCCAGCTATTGCCCGTCATTACATTTGCTTCTTTTAACCCAATGTATTTGGCTGATAATGACACCAAGCTGCAAATTGTTAGTTAGCTGTGTCCAAACAGGGCGAGTGGGTCAATGATGCCACAGATTAATGTTCACAGAGAGGAAACAGAGGAGAAAGGAAGAGAGTGAGGACATTTGAGAGAGTAGTGACAGGAAGTGGGAGGACAGAGAGACAGAAAGAGTGAGTGCTCATAGTGAGGAGAATCATAACAGGCTCAGATCAATGTGGAGCTCTCTGCAGACTGTCCAATTAGGCTAATGAGTTCGGGGGATTAGCAATGGCTCATTCGCACACATTCAAACAGCGCACACACTCATTGTACATGCATACACAACCTTTAAAAAAACACATGTTCACCTGCAGCAACTCACCCACAAACATGTTTATCATATCTTAACCTTTTAGACATTTAGAAGATCCCAAACAACGTTAGATACAAATTGAAATGGAAAATTGTGTGTGTACTGAGTTGTGTTGACTTGTACATTCACTTTAAGCCATTCATGTTGGTTTTTGCTGCATCATGCTGATGCCTCGAGCAGTGTCGTAAAAGTCAGCCTGTTGCACTTAACGTCATGCTGATCTATGGCCACAGTATACTCCTGTTCTCAGAGACCTCATCAGGTCAACAGTGAGTGTTACCCTATTCTCAAACCATTTTATTGCACAGTATATGGACGATTGGCTCGAAGCACACACAGTATCCACAATATGGGAGTGAGATAGGAGAGTAGGTGGATGAGAGAAATGAAAAGGGTTGGAAGGGGAGAAAATGAGAGGTTGCAGAGGACAGAGCTGAAAGCAGAGAGAAAAGGAGAAGTGAAAATGACCGTGGAACAAAAGAGAAAGATAGAAGATGGGAGAAGAAGAACACAGAGAGATCCGAAGAGAAGAGGGGAGAAGAGAAGGAAATATTGAAGTGGTAGACAAAAAATGAGTGGAGATACACAGATACATGGAGAATTACTATTGATCAGGCTTAGCATGCTCTTTCTCTTCCCTGTTTTTCACTCTTTAACCTCCCTCCTCCGTCTCTCCTCCCTCATGTTTTTTCTCCTCCGCATCCCTCCTCCAGCCCTCCTCTCACTTTCATCTGTCTCTTTTCTCTATCATTTCTCACCCTGTAACCTCTCTCCTCTGCACTTCATTTCTATCATACACTGTCCAAAGCTAAAAGCTTAGGTTTTCATTTGTCACCGTTGTCATCTGACTGCCTGTTCATCTGTCTCTAAACTTCTTTATATTAAGATGAATGAAAAGCTTGTTTTATGTCTGAATGATGTACATAAAGAAGTTAAAATCTACCTGCTGTACTAAGTTCATCCCAGGATTAAGTTTTGAAAGAGGCTGTTCGTGATTAATTATTATCATTATTATTATTTAGTCCATGCCCATCATGTTTTAGCCAGATCCAGTTTGAAATATCTCAACTATTAGAAAGATTGCCATGACATTTTCTGTAGACATTCATGGTGCCCATGGAGGATGAATCCTCATAATTTTTGTGATCCACTGGCTTTTAATCTAATGCGATCATTAGGTCAAACATTTAATGTTGTGCTTTGTGCTTTGTGCTCAGTGCTTTGATTTACGAACAAATGGCTGCAAAATGAATGACATTCCACCTTGTATTTAGTACTAGTTAGCATATGCTAGCAAACTAACTAAACTAAAATGGTAAACATGGAAAACATTATACTAAACATCATCATTGTCATTGTTAGCATGTTACCATGCTAGCATTAGCATTTAGATGTTTCAATGTGCTGATATCTGTAACAGCAAAGGCAGCTGTTTTCTGTTATAACTGAGAAACTGAGAGGCTTTCCTGAACTCTCTCATGATAAGTTTAAGTTAGTTTCACCACAGCATGGGAGTTTGACAATCTTGAGTGTACCTGCAATTGTGGAAGCAAATATTTACAAAATATATATACCCTATTCTGCCTGAGAAAATATTACTTGCCAGTCTTGCAGCACCTAATTATCATTCCAAATGTTACTACTTGGTTTTGTTGGTTAGTAATTGTGGCTCAATTTGAATAAGTCATGTCTTCAAAGCTGCTGAGAATAGAAATATTTATAAATGCTTTTATTCTAAGAAAATATTCAATGACAAGGTCATGTTCTTATATGAGCAAGTGTGCAGTTCATTATGCTCTAAATATTATATATATACTGTATATATATATATACAGTATATATATATATATACTGTATATAGATATATACATATAGATCTATATATATATATATATATATATATATATATATATATAAAGATCATAAGCCTACAATATTCTCTAACTAACACACTTGGTATGTTTTATTTAGTTATTTTTATTTAGTTATCTCTGGCTTATTTTGTTTGTTTTTTCCTTTGATTGTCATATTCTCCTGAAGTTTGTTATTTCAGTTTTTGCTGGTTTTTCATCTCTGAATAAGATATGAAAGCTAAAGTGAGGTACAACTTCACTGAGTGGATGCTTCATGGACTAAGAACAGGAAATTTGGTGGAGCTTTAAATATGGGAACCTGCTATTTCTATTTAGATTTTAGGTCAAACAAGAGCAATGACAGCTGTCTGTTGTCACACGCACGCACGCACACATAGTGTCATTTCGGGGTGTCATCTGTGCACAGGTGTCAATTGTAGAGAGGGAGTGCAAAACTGGGTGGTGATGGCCAACTATAAAGTCCTCTGGGTCTTCTAGCATATCACATTCACACTCTCACATATATATATTCACACACAATTTCCCTCCCAAATCAATATCCAGATCTTGACACTATTGTATGGACAATAAAAGAGGCTCTCCATGCGAAGCAGACTGCGTACATATGTGTATGTGTGTGTTTGTGCGTGCATGTACACTTCTACCTCTCATGGCTCCACCCTCAATCGCTGCAATTTGCTTCTTTTATCGCCATCAGGGGAGCAAATGGTTTCTATAGCGACAGGCACTAGGAATTTCTCTGAAACCACTTTTTTTTTGTTCCATTTTGAAGCCCTGGGGAGTGGGGGAGAGAGAGAGAGAGAGTGTGTGTTTGTGTATATGCGTGCATGAGTGTGTGCCTGCATTGCAAGCCAACAAAGTTAATGACCATATTTAATTTCTTGATGAATCATTGGGATCATGATATTTACCTATTTCTCATTGTCCTACAAAAAGATTTTCAGATAGTATGTTTTCGCTTTACACAGTTGTGTTTTACATAAATGTTTCGATTTTTTTTTTATTGTCTCAAAATTCATATTTCACATTTCAAACACACTTGACTTAGTTTCAGGCTGATGTCACACGTCACATTGTCACCTTGCCTGTCTGCACAAAGGTGGTAAAACCTCCAGACAGGACGAGGCTATACATGAGGATGTGTGTCATCAGACCTCAGCAGATGGACACACGTAGACACATTAGGATGCTGTAGCTCCCTCAGAGGCATTAATGTCCTCTCTCTGTCTGTCTTTCTCTCTCTAATATTTCTCACTTTTTTTTTCCCATTTCGCCTCCTCATGCCCACGAGGAAGTAAAGTTTGTCAGCTTCAATATCAGGGAGAGCCTCAATATCCCCAAATCTTTGATTTTGTCCTCATTATCTGGCGCTCTGTGTGAGAGAAATGTGAGGTGGGAACTAGCAAAATTGATTTTACCTGGCCCAAAAAACAAAAACACAAACCACCGTAGGTAAAATGTAATGAATATATTCCTCTTTTATATTCCTCTGCATCTTTTACATGCATATGCAGTGTTCTTAGTTAGTTTCAATCAACTATGGCAGATCAGATAGTCAGTGAGCCAAGGCTTTTTTTTGTATTTTTAACAGGCTTCGCTATATAAATACTGTAAATATAAACCAACTGCAGTTATAATTTGAATTAATTCACATGTTGATGAAAGCCACAGTCCAGAGGATCCTTCAACTTTGCATTTTCACACGTTATATGTCACATTACACTGTTATCAAGTCTGAGTTAGCAACAATTTGAATCCACAGAGTCAAAGCATTTAAATGTCTTTTGCAATTTATATAATTGTGTGTGAGTGAAAGACATGAGACAAACTTTATCAAGGCTGGTCTTTGCACAGTCGTGTAGAGCGTGGAATGAATTTGCAAAACCCAATAAGACTGTAGTTTGCTCTGTCACGCTGCTGATGACACAGACTTTCTCTTCACCGACAAGTGGCTTTCCAAAGATGAACAAAATTGAAACCTCTCTGTGCAAAGTATACACAACAGTACAAAGTTCTGTCATTACTGTTGCCTCTCTTTCAGCTCCACAACTGCTGAAACTTTTGTTGCTTCCAAGTTTGTTGTAGTATAAAAAACTAACCTTCAGATAAATGCTCATTAAGTTTGTGAATAGAAGAAAGTGAAATTCTGCAAACATCAGCTCTGAAGCTCACACTGCTTATTTAATTAAGCAGCACAAGGCTTTAGCCACATGTGTTGTCACCACACCCCACATCATTAATTTGGATCATTTGGAGTAGAAGCGAGGGAGCTTGTCCAGCCTTCCTGCAGACCCTGAAGAGAGCTTGTCTTTGTATTATTATTGTCTTATTGTGACTTATGGCCAAAACCTACAGCAGCTTAAAGTCCATGTTTATATTTTAAAACATCACTCATCACAAATGCTTTTACTTTTGATGCAGTGTTGATCATAGGAGAAAACTGACTTGTCTATTAGAGCGGTGACTGTCATCATGATATAGTGATGATCAGGTTCAGTCCTCTGGAGATCAGAGTGTGTGTGTGTGTGTGTGTGTGTGTGTGTGTGTGTGTGTGTGTGTGTGTGTGTGTGTGTATGTTGAGAACTGAGAAGTACACACACACACATACACACACATACCATGGCCGACTGTTGATGCTGCTTTGAATTTGCTTTGTCTCCTATGAGATGTATTGTGGGCTGTCAGTCATGTGTACAGGGTGGAATTCCCTGCCAAGGCCTCCACTGGCTCTGCTATAAGGAGATAGGACGAAAACACACTAACACAGTGTCCCTCACACACACACACAAAACAGAGACACTCCGATACACTGCTCTGCATAATACCCTTTTTCCAGCCTCCCCATGTTGTGAAATGGCTTTGCTCCAGCCGTGGCCACATTTCCTAGCAAGTCTACACACAGACACACACACACACAGACACACAGTGACACACACACACAGACACACACACACACACACACACACACACACACACAGCGCTCAGCAGATGCTAAGCCAGGATCCCAGCCTGCAACGTAACCCTGCTTGATCCTCCATCATACACACACACACACACACAAACTCTCAGACCCACTCCACCCTGCTGAGTGGCCGGGTGCAAGTCATCCACCTCTTGCCTTCTGACAGGGAGCAGCAGTCTGTCAAACACATCAAACCAAGGCTGGATTAAAGGTCCAATCCCCTCAAAAATCCTGTTCTGCCTCGCCCAGTGGACGAGGTTCAGAGAACCGGGCGCCAGTGGACTGATTTTAAAACGGCTTCCCCAGCTGGATTCATCTCAAAGTAATGCTGTAACACTGCTGCTCCTGTGGGGCAGTCGGTGCCCTTTTAGTTTGTCTGTCATTTGATTGGTGGATATCAACAAAAAAGAAATGACATTACCATAAACTTAATTTAAACACAGCTCTGCTTTCTTGCTGCTGTTTGTTGGCCTTTAGGTTTAGTTGGTCAGATCCAGTAGCTGTGTTACCTTCACGCCCTCACACTGCATTTCTCTGTGAGCATACAGACAGCAGGACTTGAGTCTAGGTTTCATTTTTGATTTAATTCAAGCCTTGTTTCTTTAGCTGTCCTAATTTCAGTCAAAGTCCACGTACTTACTGCATCTTGGTTCTTAGTGTCGTACATGCCTTTTTGTTTTGGGCTCACTCTCCATGTTACTGTCCTTTTTTTCACCCCACTGCTTATCCTCAGCTCTCCTCATGAGGATCCCTCTGTGACTTGGATCAGAGTTTGTTACATTGTTTTTCTTGTACTGAGGGGTCTAAGGTCAGTTATTATTTACCTTATGTATTATTTACCATATTTAGTTGTGAGATTTGTAAATTGGGGGTGAGTTAGGTTTATGTATGCTTGTCCTGTGTAAAGAACTCGAAGGGCTACCTGTGATACAGGCTTATATCATTTCTTGAATATATATATATATATTGAATAGAAATATAAAATGAATAAATGTAAATTTAAGTGTTAAATTTTGCCTCTAGGTTCAGTTATGTTGACAGCTCCCTGTTTGTTTTTGAAATTACTCTCTCCAGCTACTCGTGTCAACTCGACCAACCAATGCTACCATCCTCAGAGCCACGCCACTTACATGGATAAATTCTTTCTGATTTTATATCTTTCCGTCCTCACATCCTCCATCTGTGTCAGTGAACTTACCAGATTATGATTTAAAATCATGTACATCGTGCGTCATACTGCAGAACACGGCTTTCCACTTTACTGTTCTGGTGCAGGTCTTCTGCCCACACCGCTCACACACACAGTAAATGTCAGATACCCCAGGATTCATCCTGAATGTCTGTCAGAGGCAGGGGCTTTGTACTGCCCTGAACACGTCAATGTCCACGAAACTGTGCCCAGCTCTTCCTGTAAATGCTGGAAAGCCAATATTTCTGTCTTTCTCCCTCTCTCCGTCGCTATCTGCGGTGTGCGATTAAGGCAATTATGTTGCCTCTTCACAACCCCACAACCCGGCACTAAAAAGCTGGGAAAACAGATTACACAAAGCAGAGGCAAGCATGTGAAATTTAGAGAGATAAAGAGAGAGACAACTGATTAAAAGCTTTCTTTGGTAGAAGGTGGCAAAAGTCGATGGGTCTATTCAGCATTCAGACCGACTGCATGTACATTACAGCATTATGGACAGGCTTTTAGTGCGCTAACGCCATACAATAGACACTACGGGTTTTACCTGAGTTAACTACTCACTTTCACCCATTAGTTGATCATTTCTTAGCCATATGTGAGATGGTCCAGATGTAAAATGGCAGCTTTTAGAAAAGAAAGACTGGTCTGACCCAGGTACAGCTGATGTGACAAAAAATAAAATGGAGAAATCTTTTTTTTTTACTGAGATTGAGATTAGGCAGGGATTAAAGAAAATGGGGAGAGAGAGAGAAAGAGAGAGAGAGAAGCAAAACTGTTGTTGTGCTCCTCTCGGCCTGCAATACGCAGTCCATCCACATTAGTTCTGATCACTGGCTGCCTCTAGGCTTTCTCTCTCCTCTTCCATCTCTCTCTCTCTCCCTCTCCCTCTCCCTTCCTCTCTTTGTTTACCACGTAGAGGTTGATTTATGTCGGCTGCACTTGGCAGAGTTGGGTGGCGTGGGCGAGATACAGCAGCTGAAGGGGAGAGAGAGTGGGGGGAGACGAGCAGGAGGGAGGAGAAGAAGGGGAAAGCGAAATGAGTAAGGCCAAATCGAAGTGATGTATCAGGGGAGACGAGAGAGAGATGAGCAAGAGAGGAGGAAACAAGAGAGTAAGGGTTGGATGAGAATAGTAAGCAAGGAGGGAGACGTTACAGGATGGACGAGGGAGGTTGGGTGAGGAAACAGGCAGAGGTGTTGGACTGGCCTGAGGTGTCTCACTCTGATTTGTATCTTTTATGATGCTTCTTCATGTCAGGACTCAAGGTCTCATGCTGCAGTCCCTCTGGCTCAGGCGCTCCTGTTGTGTGTTTCATTATGTTTTCGTGTCTCATCACTGACTGTCACGGTCAGGATGGGTTAGCTTAGAGCTGATTGCTTTACATTAGGTAAAACTTTAATGCTGTCTTTGCTAGAGCAAGGTTATTGCAGCTGCACTGTCATAAGATCAGTCAAGAGAACAGGGGTTATGTTTACAATTCAATCAGCTGTACTGAGCAGGAAGCAGTGAATGGAGATGTGCAAAGATTACAGGCTGCAAAAAATTGTGTATTCATGAGGCATAAAAGTAGAGATATGGACTTATAAAGATTCATTTTAAAAATGCATGTTCAAATGTGAAAAAGACAAGTGCAAGAGAAAGTGAAAATTAATATTCGTAAACTGCACTTTATATGAAATCTGAGGAAGAATAAAGTACTGATAACTGAAGATCCTTTTGTTTTGTATCCTTCTTTCTACATTGTGGACCAGAAAAAGAAAAAAAGAGGTATTCAGAAAACTGCAACCAGGAGCATGAAAAAAATATTGGCACCACTCAGACAGCAGCAGAAGAAAGTCTTTATATCACACAAACCAGAGAGTTGAATTTAAAACAACCCTTTGTGTCCAGTTCAAATGTATTAATAAGCCAGTACCAAGACTAAGAGTCTACGGCCGCATGAGCACCTCCATGATGATGTTTAGCAGGTATAATGTTCGCCGTGTTCACCATCTTGTCTTAGCTTGCTCGCATGCTAAAGGTTTGCTTTCCTTAGGGAGACGTGTGTAGATGAACCAAATGTCAGTCCATCCAACAGTTGTCGACATATTTGTCTAAAAACCAAAAAAAGTAAACCTCATGGCGTTGCAAGAGGAAGAGTTCAGGAGATCACCAAACTCAGTATAATCCATCCTCTGGAGACCATGAGCATCTGGACCAGATCCAAGCACAATCCAATACTTAATAGTAACTGAGATATTTCATTCTGAACCAAGGTGATACACCAACAGACTGACGCTGTCAATCTGCTGCTATCATGGCAAAAAGTCAAAAGGAAAAACCGCTCTTAAAAAAAAAAAAAAAGAAGAAAAAAGATGAGGCTCATTGGTTATCCTGATATGTTTACACTATGTGTTAAGAAGAATACATCTTTTTAATGACACTAAAAATTGTATCTGTTCTCTCTCAACCTTCTCGCAGCCGGTCAGCTGAGCCAGTCAGCTCACTTCTCCCTGCAGCTGCCCTACACTGTGCTGGGCCTCGGACGCAGCGCCAACTTCCTGGACCACCTTTTTGTCGGGATCCCCCGGCAGCCTGGAGAGACGGTGAGGAAATATGAGAGGGTTATATTACCTTGACAGCTCACAGCACTCCTTTAGAAAATCTGCCGTCTGTTTGGTCTCACAGAATATTTGAAGCAGGTTCTTTTATAGAGTTATGTGCATGATACAGCAGCTGAGAAAAGGGAGAAAGGGCTCTCAGCTGAACCAAAGTAAACCCCTTCAACACACTGGATGCAAATTGCATCAAAATACTTGCTTCATAAAACGTATCTTAGAGCATTTACAGTGCCACTCATGTGCCAGCTGAAGTCATTTCTGAGCACCCTAACCTGTCCTGAATTTAACAGCACATGGCATGCGTGGCAGAATCACTGTCTATGCAGTAAATCTGGGAAAAAAAAAAAAAAAAGGCAGTTAGAGACAAGCAGAAAACAGCCTCGGGATGAAGATGTTAAGAAAACTTTCTAAGAAAAACATGAAATGAAGGATCAGTTCATGGTAAAAGAAATTTAAGCAGTTTTAAAGTCATAAGCGCAGAGCAAAATTGTTGTTTTTCTCCCACTGCTCAGGCTTTATTTCATAATAGGCTGGATGTTACACATTTCTTCCGAGGATTATGAGGCTCATTTGAAGGATGTTGTGTGAAGATTCTTCAAATGTTCTTATCAAATTAGAAATGTTGAACAGAAACAGCAGTGTCTCCCTACAAAAATATTTAACGCTCAGTTGAGTTTCTTTTTTTTTTTTTCTTTTTTTTTAATTCAAGCACCAGATAATGCAACAAAATGTGTGATAACAGGTATTTATGTTAGTTGTCAAACAATGATGTGTTCAAAATATTTGCAAAAGGACGGAAGAATCCTGTAACCCACATTTTTTTCTTTTCCTTTTTCTTATTTGTAAAACGAATGACCAAGATCTATTTGCATAAGAAAAAAAAACTGTCAAGATCCACACAAAGCTCAACAGTTCTTAAGTCTCCAATTTCCTACTGCAAGTCTTTGGTTTGCTGCTTATTTATGGACCCTGTGAATTCTCTTAAAGGCAGGCTCGTAGTGTTTTATTTCTGTTGCCAGAGTTTCACAGCTTCACTAATTTGAATTCTCACAATAAAACTCCTTTTTATAGACGAACCCTGCTGAATGAGGAGAAGTTGTTTTCTCAGGTGTTGCAAACATTATTTGATAGCCGTCACTTATTTTCTGCCCTCAACACTAGAAAACACTAAATAATAATTAATGCTTTACGGCAGATAAATTCCTCTTCCTGCTTATACTGTATGAAGTGATTGATGACCTCACCCGGGGAGTTGATGCAGGTGCAGTGAGCTCCTCACTGGAACAGAAATACCAACACGCCCGTTTTTTTTTTTTTTTTTTTTTTTTTTAACTTTCTCACTTCAAACACGTCTTTATTTAACAACACTGTGCGAGTGGAGGATGTATGAATGACTCTGTGGATGCAGCCCACGTGCGCCTTCTGTCATTCTACAAGCTTGCGTTATATGAATATAGTAAATAATTGATTGGTTGCTATTCATCTATTCATCAGCCACATTTCTACACTACACTACCTCAAATGTCAGCTCTCTTCAGTTCAGCTCTCTCCCTCTCTCAGCATTCATCTCCATCTCTGTTTTCTCTCTCTCTCTCTCTCTCTCTCTCTCTCTCTCTCTCTCTCTCTCTCTCTCTCTCTCTCTCACACACACACGTTGCACTTGTCACACTGAATATTAGGCACGACAGGGCCCTTTTTTTCCCTCCCGTGTGGTACCAAGGTCTTCGTCAAGCAGCTGATTAGAATTGCAGATCGGTCGGTCCGCGGCTCAGAAACTGTAGTGCACCAAGAACACTCATCTCAAACAAGCTGCTTTGTTGTCCCCCTTTCCACACACACTCCCTTTTTTTTTTCTATGCAAAGAAATGTGATCTTTTTTTCCCCATTTTTCCTCCTCCTCGCCCATTCCTTCTACAAAGTGAATTAATGAGTGCCTCAAGATGCGGCCCATTATGCGGAGTAGATTTTTTTTTTTATCCACTGGGGCCGGGGAGTGGTGTAACTCCATCAGATCTACCTGTAATGAGGAGGAGAAGCTTTGGAAAGCTCTTTAGGAAAGAGAAGAAGGTTTAGAAATCCTGACCGGTACACCACCCTGCTCAGTAGGCAGGTTTGTCAAATCTCTTGATCTATCTCATTTCTGTTGTCTCCCTCTCTGGCTTTATTTCTGTCCCACTCCCATTCTCTCACTATCCTCCCCACTGTGCCCTTTACAATTTTCTCCTCCAAACTGAGAGTTCCTTCCTGCTGTTTCACAGAAGGAGAGGTTTTGTAAAATCTACTTGGATATCTTCCATCTTCTGTCCAATCATTCCTCTCTTTTATTCACCCCCCTCCCCGTCTTCGTCTCTGTTAGTCTCTATCCTCCTGTTCACTTATCTTCCACCCAGGGGATTCCCTTTGCTGCTCAAAGTGGTTTACTTCACTAATCAGTCCCCTACTTGTCACTCTCACTCTCTCACTCACCCTCCATCTCTGTATCCATCTCCCTCGCTCACTCATAGTGTGCTACTTTCCCTGGCTTTGAACCAGAGTGTCTCTCTTTCTCTCTGAAGACTTGGGAACACTTTTCTCTTCCAAACAGCCAGATCGGATCTGCTCCCAGGCAGCAGTAGTGGAGGCTGACTCGTCTGCAGCTCTGCTCCCCCGCCGGTTGCCGCACCGACGGCAGCGCTTTCCAAGAGCTAAGCGACAATGGCTGGCGGCAACAATGTGCTCGTTATGTAAAAAGCAACGCAGTTCTCGTACGCTTATTCAAAATAGCTGTAAGATGTGGTTCCTCTCAATTGATGAGGAACAGAGAGCCATAATTAAAGAGCAGTGGCATCTCCACATGCCGCCAAATGCATAAGTGGAAATGTTAATTCCTCCCAGTTACAAGCATGATTAGAGCTCTTAATAAAAAGCATCAATATGATGCCCCCTCCTCTATTTACATCTCTTAACCTCTGTGAACTCTGAACCCCTAATGAGCCTGAGCACAGGCTTGGATGAGGCTAAATCAAGACACGAGGCAAAATCAGACTCAGGAAAACTGGTGATGATGCTGAGCTTTTCCATATATCACAGCACAATTGTATGCAGAGGTTGAATACAGTCTGTGTCTGTATCTATCATCATTGGATGCTGAGCCTCAAGGCGGCAAACTACTAAAATTGAAACTTGAACTTGTGCAGAGTCAAACTGCTGTCAAACGCAGCGCTGCGAGCGAATGTTTCTAAACTCACCACAGTTTAAATCCTGACGGTTAACTCTGTCTTAAGAGTCACTGCCTGTCCAGTTTAACACCTGCGAGCCAAGGTCCTCTCAAGGTTTTTAATTCTAAGAAGAATGTGATGTAACAATGTGATATAAACAGGACACATGCAAAAACCATAAGCAGTTATGTGAGAGTGTTGACGGGGTGCAGGCGCATGTGTTCAGGGGTGGAGAGTGAGGGTTCACCCCTGAGCAGTGATGTCCCAATCCTGTTGCATGAGTTTGTGTTAGGAAGTCTCCTGTGCTTTTATCTTGGTTTTGTGTTTATTTTCACCTTAGATGATGTTCCCACAGAATATGTTGTCTTTCACTTCTTATAACCTGTTTCCTTAGATGTGAGTTTTTGTGACGGTTCCTTTTTTAGCTCCAGTCACATAAAATCATACAATCAACTGAATCACATGTCCCTCTGTGTTCTTATTATGGGCAATAATCAAGTTAGTCATTTCTGGATAGTTAGAAAAAATTGTTGTGACAGTAATCACCCTAAGTCACCTCAGAGTTTGTGTGTGTTTTCTTTTCATGTTAATTGCAAACACACACTCAGGCTGTGGCTCCAGTTTCCTCCCATGAATTCCTCTTCAAAGCAGACGTCAGCGCTGCCATAATGAGTCAAGTTACAGGATGAGAAAAGACGATGTATATTTTATCAGGACAGAGACTGAGATAATAACTTGCTCCGCAGATGGCTGAACTTTCGCACACAACCGCAGATACACTTCATCACACATGCAAATATACACACTTGTATGCACACAGACATACACACACACACACACACACACACACCAGGAAAACTTTGTTGCTCCCCAAAGCGACAGTAATTTATTTCAAGTAGCAGGTTGTCCGTGGCGTAAAGGCACGGCTTAAAATAGCCGCTGCACGGCAGCTAAGGGAAACTATTACCCTGCCCCAGAGGACTTAACATACATATTGTGAAAGTGTGTTTGTGTGTGTGTGTGTCTCTTATGGAAATCTGTGTTTTCTCCCTTCCTTTCCAGGACATAAGGAAGCAGGAGTGGACAGCCATCATCCCCAACTCTCAGCTCATCGTCATCCCCTTCCCTCACGACAAACCCCGCAGGTACAACACTTATCCTCAGAAATATTAAACAGTGTAGATATGATGTCATATGTGCCCATTCTCCTTGTTCACGGCAGTGTAATTTTTTTCTGGGAGGACCGATTGACGCTTGTTGCTATGGATACCACTGAACGCTTTAACCACCTCTTCTGATGCCACATATTGAAGTTAATGTTGCCTGAGATCAATACAGTTTCTTTGGTGTGTCTTCACAAAACGATGCCCAGATGTGAGCGTGCAAATTCCCTCACACACACACACATACACACACACGCACACACTCTCTCTCTCTCTCTCTCACTTCATAGCATGTGTTCTCATGTTATCACGACATGGCTCACATGTATCTCAAACGCCAGGAGGAGCTCCAGATGGCTTTTCAACACAGACAAACACACACATGCACCCTCCTCCATATAGCCACATAACACTCACCCAGCTCGCCAGACTTGCCACATCACAGACACACACCTACATATACTCCACAAGTTTAAATGAGACCTTAACTAGGAAAAAGAAAAAAACAGGTGCATTGGTATTCTTCCTACATACACTATGAGTTAGCAGATTGTGAGGTGATAAATTTAATATATCAAAGAGGCTGACGCTGGAATTACATAAAAGTTCTTGGAAACCAGAGAGCGAGCAGAGCATCACTCCGTTCAACTGTGACAAGAAAGTAAAAGAGATCCATCCATCCATTCATTTATTTTAACTTAATTAGGACACAATCTCTGCTTATGTGTGCCATTTGGTAATTACATTGTTTTTCCGTCAAATAAAACTATGATGAAACATAAAACAACATATGGCAAGTTGTCATTTTTTCACACTGTCTCTCTCTCTCTCTCTCTCTTTAGTTGGAGCGCTAAACTGTATCTGACTCCTAGCAACAGCGTGCTGCTGACGGCCATTGCGCTGATCGGAGTGTGCGTCTTCATTCTTGTCATTATTGGCATCCTTCACTGGCAAGAGAAGGTCAGGACAGACACATACACACACACACACACACACATACACACAACCACACACACACACACATACACAATGGTTCAGTTAATGCTGCCTCTTCCTGATGATTTACTGCTTTAGAGTTTGAGTGTGTGTGCGTGTATGTGTGTGTGTGAGAGACCAGATTGGTCACAACCAGCAGCAGATGGGTCTTGCTGTCCCTGTCCTGTAGTCCTCTAGCCTCCCGCTGAGACACACATACATACTTTTCTATCTCTCTCTCTTCCTCTCTCTGCCTATCTCTCTCTGCCCGGGCCACAACCTGGAAGGACGTTCAACTGTAATTGCCTGCTTCTGTCCTTTCAGCATGGCAGATCTGCTGTTCATTACAGCAATATATATGTCCTCCAGGGAGTCACTGCATGTTTTCATGTGTGTTTCGTGCGTCAGCTCCTCCTGATCCTGTTGTCGTTTGAGTTACACACACACACACACACACACACACACACACACACACACGGTACAGTCACAGTAAAATGTACACTGACACATACATTATTTAACACTGATTCTCACAAATTAACTTTTTTTTTTTTTGTTCTTTGGATTGTTTTGTTTTTCATCTACACACACTGTGGTGATGCTGACTGCTGGGCTGAGTGGTGCCGTAAGTTGCTGGCATTTTCTCCAAGCCATCTGCTGTGCGAGTATGTGCGCTTAATGGCTGTGTGTGTGTGTGTGTGTGTGTGTGTGTGTGTGTGTGTGTGTGTGTGTGTGTGTGTGTGTGTGTGTGTGTGTGTGTGTGTGTGTGTGTGTGTGTGTGTGTGCTGTGTGTGTGTGTGTGTGTGTGTGTGTGTGTGTGTGTGTGTGTGTGTGTGTGTGTGTGTGTGTGTGTGTGCCTGTGTGTGTGTGTGTGTATGCCTGTGTGTGTGTGTATGCCTGTATGTGTGTATGCCTGTGTGTGTGTGTGTGTGTTCATGGTTACATACACAAAAACAGTCTAATTGCCCTCTTTTTGGGAGACATGGCCGACGTATTAGCTTCATCTGAATCAACACTGCACATGAAAAAACATGGCTGGTGACTGAACCAAGTGTCTAGATACACTAGAGGAGGAGGTGTGTGGGGGTGAAGAATGTGGATTCATTTAAGAGGAAGAAAAAGGAAAATGCAAATAAAATAAAAAAAAAAACTGTGTAGGTTGGTAGTATACTTCACTTGAAATCAAATCTGGTATGTTCAGGGTCTGTAGTCACAAGGAAGCATTGATCACTGTGGTGTGTTTAGACTGAGCTGTAAAAGTTTCAACACATTTCTGCCTCGTTCCATACTCATGCAAGTTTCGAAAGGGGGAACTGGTTCTGGAAGTATTTTTTGCCACTCTGGTTGTCCATTTGAATTATATTAAAGTTTCTCTCTAGACATGTTTTAAACTATGTAAAAATACTCTGCCCTGAGTAATATTTTGTTTAACATTGTTTCCCACATAAAAAGTGTAATAAATGGGAAGCACATCTATTCTTACTTCCTCATTGAGAAATTCTGGATCAGACCTTGTGCCCCGCCCACCACTGCTTGCTCCAGGTGGACAGGTGAAAGAGCAGAGAGTATCGAGATGGTTAGAGGAGGAAACATCAGAGAGACTCAGCCACATGTTTGAGCCTCAGTCAGACCCAGACTCAGGTGAGGAGCAGACGGCTCAGAACGGTTAGTGCAGTCACCATCTTGTATTTTGATTATGTTGTTTGTTAGCTTGTAACTGGCAGTGGCCGGCAGTTGTTGGCGGGTGTGCTGATGCAAAGTCTCGCTCTCTGTACTTACAAGGTTTTAGGTTGGACAGGATTGGTTTCTTAGTTATATGACGTCTGAATCCCTGGCTGTCTGCATCTGTTTTTATGAGACTGTCACTGGTGCACTGCAGCTCAAAGGTGGAAATACTCAGTTATGGTGTTGACTGATTATTTCACTCATGATATGTCTTGTATTATATTAAAAATGTGGACATGTTAACAAGGTTAAAAAGTTGATTTTCATTTTTTGTTTTTTCACTTTTGTATATAATAAAACAGCTGGTCAGCGGTATCAGACTGTGGCAGTTTGTCACTGAAATCTGTAACAAAACACTGAGCCATGTTTGGTGAAAACATCTAACATTGACTCAGTAATTTGATTAAAACTGAAAATGCATTTTCAGGTTTCTATAAAACCTAATCTCGAGCTTTCTGCTATGTTTGCAACAGAAATGTAGGTTCAGTGACTGGATCACTCACTGAAACCTATGTACTTACATTTTTATGTACACAGGTTTGTTCATGTGCATTTTCTAACACAGCTGCTCATGTGTTATACTGATAATTCTACCAGCAGAGCTTCATGCCTGTCCAAGCCTTGGAAATGTGCCAACTACCAGTCACCTAACATCATCCATGCTAAAAAACAAACAGGACTTTCATTTCCAGAACCGTGGACATCTGAAATATCTCTTAGCGATCAGATTCACAAAATGTCTGTACGAGCCGAAAGATAATCATTTCAAAACTTGTCTATTTGTGATTGAACTAGTCTGACAATGTTTGGATGGTGTGGATGAACTGACCTATAATATACTGCGGGACCTCTTTTAAAAAACATAACAAATCTGGAGTATGTGACTGGCCTAACAGCTGAAAGACACACGTCTGGACTGAAAGGCCAGTGTGGAGTAATCTCATGCACCATCCAGGCAATCAAGACTAAGGATGAATCCTGTAAACCGCTAACATCGCTAACATCCTCCCTCATATCTCATCTTCTCCCACCTCATCTACTGCGGGGGCCATCCAGTAAGGTCAGGGCGAGCCCGCTGATTGACATTTGGCATTTCTGTGTGTTTGCGCGGCCGCCTCTGGTATTTGCTCTTCTAATAACAAAGTCAGGTAGAGGGCAGAGGCGTGGGGGCAAAGACGTGCTGTCCTGCCTAACAAGCTAAAAGGGCTTTTACACAGCTCCCGTGAACTTGTCGGCAATGAAATATTAGCCGCAGTAATAATGGATATCAAACAGAAAGTCATATTTAAAATAGATAGAAAGATATGTAATGAAGCAGAATGTAATCAGTCATCTTACCTCAGATCCATCATCCCCATGTAGGCCAGATTTAATTAGTTGACATTAGAGCCCAGTGAGACTGCAACATGCCTCACTGTAGCTTAACACCTGGTTTCAGACACAGACCCACCACTGCGTCATTGAAACCTTTTGATGGACACAAATCAATGCCTCTGCAGCTTAATGATGATTCAGGCCTCAAGATGACAATTTGGTATTATCCCCTGGATTGTCAATTAGACTGAACCGCAGCACAGCCCAGTGGATCGGTTATTCAAAGGAAAGAACATCACATCAATCCATCTGCTCCTTAAAACACAAAGCTCTAAAAAAAAAAAAAAAAAAAAGAGAAACCACAACATGAATCAATATAAGGCACTGGTATCTTGGAAGACAGATTAAGACCTGATTACAAACCAAAACTGATTGGATAAAAAAAATGCAGTAAATGCGCTGCTGCCCATCGTGTGTGTGCAGTAAATTAGTCAAGATCAAGGAGGGATTGACTGTCCTTTAAAAGGGGACAGTCATCTCTAAGTCTCTCAGATGTACTGAGACTGGGTTCAGTCCTTTTCATACAAAACATGATCCGCTTTACTGCAACATTTAGACCAAAGTGTTGAGGAAATGAAAAAGAGGATGGTTCCATTCAGATTCTTGCCTGTTTTCTCCCCATCCACAGTTCATCAATAACCTCATATAACAGATCTAAATGCATTATTGACTGCACTGTCACCAGTCCTGATGATGTGGAATCTTTTTTTTTTTTTTTTTTTTTTTACAGATGGCGACCTCTAAAAAAGTATAATATGCCTCCCTCCTTTGATCCAGAGCCCCATCAAACCTCATTACAATGTACCGCCATAGATAATGGCTCAGAATGATTTCTGTCTCCAGGAATTAAAAGTTATCATGACATTTTTAAAGTGGTATTCCATACAAAATGTATCTTTTAAGTCTTAAAAACATATCCATTCTTGGCTTCAAAGTTAATTTGCTCAAATATTGTACTGGAGTACAGTTTTGAGGTACTTTTTTATTCTACTTTTTACATCTACCCTTCTGTGCTCCAGAGGAGAGTCATGTACTTTTTACTCCACTACATTTATTTGAAAACTTAAGTTACAAGTTACTCTGCAGATGAAGATTTACTCACAAAACATGTAGTCAGCTTATACATTCTAATGTATAGTTATAAATGTAACTACAAATGATACAAAGAAGGTAAAATTAGCTCCACCTGGTCCAGCTACAATATTAAAGGACAGGTTCACACAATCTTCACATATGTAAATGGGTCGGTTTCTGCCTCCTGTCTCCACTGGCTGTGAAAATTTCCCTCCCATCACAGTTCTAACGTAAGAGTAAATGGAAAGTCCACCGTCCTCGCTCTGTGAAAATATGCAAAGTTGATCTAAAGCTAAAATGAAAAGTTACAATCTTACAGTCCAGCTATGGAAGCTCAACAGGGACACCTTGTCCAGAGGAAACATTTTGTACTAAATAGACTGTCACTTTGTTTTACTTGGTAAAGGCGCTGAAAACTTCTTCCACCACTTCTCTTAAACTTAACCAGCAGAAATATCAAGGAGAGATACTGTCTCTACAACACTAATACTAAAACATGTCTGTAGAAGAGTGCATCTAAAAGGAGTATTGAAGCTGGACCTGGTGTTTGTTCAGCTTTGTACACTTTACACTCTTTACACTGCATTTTATATATTTCATTTTATCTTGTAGAACTACTGGTGTGTGATGACATTTGAGAAGTTTGGGATTTTTGTTAATTGAAAAGAACATGTACAGATGTTTATAACCCTGACTGGGGTACCAAAAAAAGTATTAGCACCAAAAGGTAACAAAACATAATAGCAGTAATACTGAAAGAATTCAAATGATACCCAGCTCTATTTGTGGCAGTTAAATCACATTTCCACTCTGCACATGCTCCCTTGTGTTTATAGGTAGAAAACATCAAGCTGACCGAGCAGTAAGTCAGGAAAGAGCGTTTCCAGCGTAGAAGCAACAGTGAGGGGACTGATACGGAAACGATGTAGTTATCTCTTTTCTGTTGCTTAAAACTATAAACTACAAACTTTTTACAGCCACCTTTAAGTATGCAGGGCGTGTGCAGGGCGTGTGCAGGGCGTGTGTAGGACGTGTGTAGGGCGTGTGCAGGGCGTGTGCAGGGAGTGTGCAGGGCGTGTGCAGGGCGTGTGTAGGACGTGTGTAGGGCGTGTGTAGGGCGTGTGCAGGGAGTGTGCAGGGNGATTGTACAGGCAGTGTGCAGGGCGTGTGTAGGGCGTGTGCAGGGCGTGTGCAGGGCGTGTGTAGGACGTGTGTAGGGCGTGTGCAGGGCGTGTGCAGGGAGTGTGCAGGGCGTGTGCAGGGCGTGTGTAGAGCGTGTGCAGGGCGTGTGTAATGCGCGTGTGCAGGGCGTGTGTAGGGCGTGTGCAGGGCGTGTGCAGGGCGTGTGCAGGGCGTGTGCAGGGAGTGTGCAGGGTGTGTAGTGCGCGTGCAGGGCGTGTGTAGTGCGCGTGTACAGGGCGTGTGTAGTGCGCGTGTACAGGGCGTGTGCAGGGCGTGTGTAGGGTGTGGGCAGGGCGTGTGTAGTGCGCGTGTACAGGGCGTGTGCAGGGCGTGTGTAGGGAGTGTGCAGGGCGTGTGTAGTGCGCGTGTACAGGGCGTGTGCAGGGCGTGTGTAGGGTGTGTGCAGGGCGTGTGCAGGGCGCATGCAGGGCGTGTGCAGGGTGTGTGCAGGGCATGTGCAGCAAGTTAAAAGAACTTCAAGGTGGAGTATACTTAAATTGTTACTGTTCATACCTTATCTGTAAATGTTCACGCAGCTGCCTTCTTCTTTTGTTCAGAGAGAACTGTACATCATCCCACTAATGCACTGTGGGGATGTACACAGTCTGTACTCGCTGAAATTACAAAATGGCTTCCATAGGACCTCAGTTCAGAAAATATACTTCTCTATGGAGGGCAACATCACCTGTGAGTTGCAAGAAGTAAAAAAAATGTGCTGCTGTTGTCTAAAAGTTCTCCTCACCCCATCAGGAATATTAGGAGCATGTGACGTGGACGGGGGCCCTCGGGGGGGGAGGTGTTGTGAGGGGGAGGTGGTCTATGCTGAACATCGTGTCAGCTTGTTCTCAGCTTAGCTGGACGCTGCCGCCTCCAGTCATCACACCTGCCTGTTTGTCTGCCTGCACAGATGATGATAATGGCCTGTTGGCTAGAAGTACACACATATTATCCGTTTATAAGCACTTATCCTTAAAAGGCCTTTTCATAAGAACAGAAAACGTGCGTGCGTGTGTGCGTGCGTGCTGGTTTATTGTCATTATTTTACATGTGTCCTGTGTTTTTCTTCTCTCCTGTGGTTTTATGAGACAAAGTATTTGCCAAGATGACAGATAATTGAGGCGACTTTTTTTTACCTGTAGTTCTGTGATTAAATATTGAAAGGTTAACTTCCCCACCAGAAGTCACTTGCTACATCTGTTCTTTTGTGGTTGCTCAAAAATGTGATGATTACACAACATAGTTAACCTGAATTTGTTATTTGCTCAGTTTTGCCTCGTGGCTGTTTCATTTTTTACAAATTAATTGGTGGTGGCTGTTGTTGTCGTTGATGCACAAGCAGAGGGGCCTAAATACATGAATCTACCACTGGGTCCATTTAGTTAAACTATGTGACCATGTTTAATATTACAGCAGACCTGGAACTAACACAACTGGTTTTAACACTATAGCTGTGTAAACAACACGCTCAGTTTGGTCATGATGCTGAAAGAAGCCACTGATCAGCTGAAGAGGATCACTGGTAGCATATTGCAGCTTGTGTGTCCAAACCTTGGCTGTTTTCTCAGCTTGATGTTTGGTAACAATACAGTGTACTCACTGGTCATTATTGTAGCTACCTGTACTCTCTACACTATCTCCTGGTACTTGTGTTGGTTTCCTCTGGGTGCTGCAGTTTCCTCCCACAGTCCAAAGACATGCAGGTTAGGTTCATTGGCTCTAATTTGCCCATAGGTGTGAATGTAAGCGTGAAGGCCTGTTTGTCTCTATAGCCCCTTTTACACTGCCTGTTCGAGGTGGGAATGCTGCCCCTTTATTCTGCCTCACCATTCTATATAAAAGGTACAAACACAGAATGGGGAAGCATTGTTGCCTCTATGCCAGCAGTGGAGGCAATCACAGAGCCGGAATAGCACTTGTGTAAAAGTTGGAGCCGGCATGGATGGACAGATACGAACACTGTTGTGTTACACGTCACACCTCTCAACTCCAGCGTGCTCTAAAGTCTTATACAGGGGCAGTAATATGCCGACTTTGTTTGGTTCAGTGTAAACAAGCAAAGGCGGCATGATGAGGGGTCTTTTTAATGGCAGTATAGCAGGATCTCTGTATAAAGGGGGATAATGTGTCAGCCCTGTGAATGACTGGTGACCTGTAAAGAGTGTACCCCACCTCTCATCCATTATTAGCTGGGATTGGCTCCAACCTCCCCCCCCCACAACCCTCAAGGATAAGCAGGGTGTAGCACCTTTTAATAACTGTCAGCCTCCGCCCCGCAATTTTCATCATTTGTCCTAGGTGTTTTGTTGCCACTTCTTTATTTTTCACTGGGGTACCAGTACCTTTTCCTTCCAAGAACTAATAACATTCGCTAACATTATTTACTGAGACATTACTGAAGACGTTCCCAAGACACAAGATGCTTCTTGTTAAATGTGCAACAGGGCAAACAGCAAAATTAACTTCTGAAGAAGACAGATTTCTGGGCTGCAGACACTGTTTTATAGTTTGTGATTTTCCAAATGTTTGCAGGTTGTTGAACAAGTCTGCAATACAGTTCACTTGTCCTTCTTTCACTTACTGTGTCATTTTATTCTTTGATGAAAATTGAAAAATATTTGGTCATTGTAGTTTATTTGTTAGTTTTACTCTTATGTTCCACTTGGAAAAAAATTCAATGTTTTTTTTGACAAAATTAATACTGGTGAACACACACACACACACACACACACACGTAGTAGTACTACAGAATCTACACATTAATAACATGTCCTATATGTTCAACACTGCAGACCAACAGAAAGAATTTTCTTGTGGATTGTGATTCATAGACAAAAAAAAGTGTTGTATATCATATGTTTCTCTACCTCTTTATCACCTTCATCTGTGTGTGTTTATTTGTGTTCGTGTGTTATCAGAAAGCGGATGACCGAGAGAAGAGGCAGGAAGCCCACCGCTTCCATTTCGATGCCATGTGAAGGAAACTGCTGCATCATGGGAGAAGATCCTCTCCTCCACTCCTCCGCCCGCCTCACCACGCCTCCTTCACACAAAAATTTTCACACAGACTCATTTCAAGGGCCAATAAATGGATCCTCATTTGCACCAAAACGTTTCTTTTTGATATTTGTCAGTCCTCAAGTCAGATGTGAAATATTTATGTTCCATTTCATTTATTCATTCCAGTGTTAGAAGTACAGGAGCTGCAACAAGACCGTGGAGACAGAGAGAAATCCTAATGGAGATCACTGACAAGTTTAAAGCAGGGATTTCTTTGGACTGGCTGCAGTCAGCAGCTTCATCAAAAGTGGTGTTAGTAGAGTGTTTTGACAAAATGACTTAGATTTCTGTTCAAACTCCTGACAAGTTACTTTAACTGTTTGTTTAGTGGATCACTGGAATGGATGCAGCTTTGGCACAAAGTGTTGACATGTGTATTGCTACTTGAAACCCACGTGTGTGTTACTGTCCATTGTCTTTGTCTAGTTGATTCACCTCTGTTTTTTTTTTTTTTATCTGACTTGGATATTGTAAAAAGCAAAATACATCATGTTTTATGACCTGGGAAATTAAACTGAAATGACTTCTCTAATATCAATCTCAGCTTTGCAACTGCAGCAGCAACTGGTGCAAAGTGAACAAAAATGGATGCATGATCTTTCTTCTACCAATCTCACCAAAAATGATGAATGGCCTTTTAGGTTTGCTGAGTGCAGATTCATCTTTTTCACACTGTATTGTATCACAGTGCATCATGGGAGTGCCAAAAAAGGAGTTTCTAAGTTGCATCCTGTAAATGTCTAATACTACTGCATCGAGGCTCGGAGAAGAGTCTAAAAACAGTTACTCCAGTTTGTTTCAAGATGTAGGTTTAATTTTCATTGTGTCTCTGAAGTTAATTGGGCCAAGCGCTCTGGTGTGTTCCGATAGTTGTTTCACAAGAATGAGCTCATGCCTTTCTAAATGGTTTGCACTTTTTTAACTAATGATTAACTGTGGGTGTATGTAATTTATTTTGTTTTGTGGATTTGATTTGCAAATGAATGTTGAAGCTACTAAATGTGTTTACTTACTGAGGCTGAGAATAAAGGTTTCTCCTGTTTAAATCAGCCCCGGGTTGGTTAATTTGTGCTTTATTAGACTTCTTGTCTTGTTAATGTTGCGTTCTCCTTAAAGCTGCTTGTGAAATAAATAGATACACATTAAGTCCCAGACCCACAATTTACCATTTAGAATAGTTCTTCCCCTGAAACTCCTTTCTAAGAACATCCTTTGTTTATTTTGTAGCAGGGAGGCTAGAGGGAGATTTACACTTAAAATAATCATTTTTATATGCTCTTCGTTATCTAAATTTATAGTGACTGAAGCAGCACAGAAATTAAACTGCCTTTAATTTTCCACAGGACCCCTGGAGCCCCCTTTGAGCAACCCTCTGGGCCCAGCACCCCATCTCAGGAGCCACCCTGCTAAATAATGCATGGATGGAGTTAACCCTCCCTGCATGGCAAATGAGAGTAAGATTGTCTCACGCGCTGTAGTCTTTAAGCAGAGCACAAGCATTGCAGAGCATGTATGTCACTCTAACACGTACAGTATTGACAGTCAATAGCTGTGTGCATGTGTGTGTTTGGAGACGCACACGCACAGAGGGAGAGAGATAGAAAGAGAGAGAGGGGGACTTAGAGCAAGGAGGGGGTGGTGCACTAGAGCTGTGTTAAGCTATACAGAGAAAACCAGAACAGTACAGGAAATGAGTGGGTTTGGCCTAAAAAAATAAAAGCATGGAAAGAAAAATGGAAAAGGTAAGGTTTAGGAGCATAGAAGAGTTTTGTCACTAAACCTTAAAACTGTACAAGCAGATCAAATGCAGATTTCTTCAGGATTGGTATTTGATTAGTCAGAACCAAATATGCTTCTTGCAGATTCGGGATTTTATTATGCCCTAAAATCAAATTTGGACTGAGACCAATGATCACATCGGTGAATTACATCAGGCATTTACACCCTCATGATGTTTGGGATATACATGGATAGATCAGTTCTGTCAATAGGTCTTTACAATGATAAATAAAAATATAAATAATTAAAATAAACAAGAACAACTGAGTGTCTGTTAACTTGAAATTTAGTTGGGTTCCATAGCAGTAGTAGTGATCTGCATTGGACAGTTGACAATATACAAAACCAAGAAAATGTTGGCACAATCCGATGCCTTGTTTTATCACAAAACTTGGCCACAGTGTGGTTAACGGTCAATGTGTTGGTTGTTCATTCTGAATAAAAGCAGGAGAAACCAGCTTCCTCCTTTATGCATAATGCTTCCACCTTTTTTATTTACAACCTGCCCATGTTTCCCCACCAATATTAACAAGGCTTATTTCAATAGTAAATCCCCTACCTATAGTAAGACGATGTAAATACAAAAAAATCACCAGTGTCATTCTTCCTTGAAATCCTTTACTTTTCAGTTAATTGTTGAATTAGGAGAAGGTGCAACAAGTTCCCCAGTAAGGTTTTATTTTGAAAGATATGACCGGAAAAGTAATTTCTTAACTGTGTGTGCTTTGACTGCGCTCATGACAAGCCACTCATTGATGTAAGCAGCGCCCACGGCTTAAATGAGCCTCGTTCAGGAGCATTTCTTAGTTCAGACACGGACGGAGATTAGACAGAGACGGACTCTCCTCCTTCTCCTCCTCTCCTCCTCCGTGCTCTTCCTCCATCTCTCTCTTTGTCTCTCTCTATCCATCAGCCATCCAGATGCGTCTTTTGGATACCTACCTCTCCTAGAGCGCGTCTACCCGCCTGGATCAGTCCATCTCCACATGTCATCTGCACTGTGGTCCCACTGGAAGCTGTGTTTACAGTAGCGATGCCTGGCTGAAGGGCTCACAGCAGTGTTCATCTTCCAGCCCCACGCAGCGGAATCGCCGATTGAAGAGGAGCTTGGTGCCGCTGTCTTCTTGGAGCGTGGCTCTGCGTAATGGATTTACTGCTGGCGGAGAAAGAAAGTTGGATTTTGTGAAGAGCCCCGAGGACCCCTACAATGGACAGAATAGGAGGGCGTTTTTAGAAAGGTGCTTTTGAGTTGGAATCACACCGTGAGAGGAAATGCACAGAGGTGAGTTGAGGCTTGTATGAGCTGCCCGAGCATCCTTGTTGCGCGTCAGGGTCCGGTGCCTCGGGCAGAAAGAATCGACAGTTTAATGAAATGTATTTAGCTTTTTGCCTCGTCTCTTTTCAGCACAATGGATATTAAATTTGCAGCTGTCTTAGATTGAACACACGCCACAAAGCAATGAGTGAGGCGTGAAATTATCAAATGCGCACTATATGGATCAGCTTCAGTACAAAGTCCTCATTATTCTGTATGTTCCTCATAATCTGAGACACACGAGATAATCTACAGGAAAACTGTGCAAACTGACCACTGCCTTCCTCTGGCTCTTCCCTGACATCTCCCTTTCTCACTCGTTTATTTGTCTTTAGCATCAGCTTGCCCTCTTGTGACTTTTACGGCAAATCTTCCTGTTTTATTGTCCACATCACCCCATCGCCATTAACCGGTGGTGTTTAATCCACCAGTTCAAGTCCCAGCATCTGCTGATATGCCTCTTATTCTGTAAGATTCAGTCAAACCAGCAGATAGGTTCCTCTGGGCTTGGTTGGGTCTGGTTTGAACCAACGTGTGCCCAGTCATTGTAAAAAATTATAATTATAATTATAATAAACTAAAATAGCCTCACGTGATATTGGTCTCATTAATACTCTGATGCTCCGACCAATTAAACGCGATACATTACTTCACTGACGCTCCTGTCTGCTGGACTGTTTGAGCGTAATGTAAAAAGGACCAGAACCAGAGGTTTCCCCGCTGTGAGGAGTGCCTCTGTCCACAGCAACCTATGTGAGGGCAGCCTATTTGAGATTCATGACTGTAATGGACAGATAAGGTCAAACACTATTTGAAATCCATACAGGGGCGATAAAACCGTCAGGGGGCATTAAGTGTTTCCAATATGTGGACGTAAAAACGTCTGGTCTGTCACAAAGACTTTGTCTCCAGAAATGTGGCCACAAAGAGAAGCACGTTTGGAGGTTTCCGGTGCCACAGTTTTTTTTTTTTTAAATAACGTGAAACAGTTTTTTCTGAATAAAAAAGACTCGTGTTACTTCACACTACTCACAACCAGGGTCCAACATTAGAATATTTCTCCTCCGTGGAGAGGGAAGCCGTCCAAGTTCACTCATGTCCTGCACCAGCGATAGCCTGCGCGCGTGCTGCCGCTGCTGCTCAAGCGACTCCAGCTTCAGCCACGGTCTCGCGCCATCAGCACCTGAGGCACGCGCCGCAGCAGACAGCTGCAACACCTCTTGATGCGTTCAGTGAAGCGTTGTTGGTGCTGTGGCGGGGGCAGTTTACTGCAGTAGCTGTGTGGTTAAACAGGTAAATAATGTAAATATGTTCGTTGGCCGTTAGCTACCATTTAAATGCAGAGTTAACTGTTAATTGTAATTACTTATAACGATTAGCCGGTTTATAGTCTAATTATGAGTGGCTACAGGTGTAGTCTACCTTCAGGCCGTCACTTGTCATGTACCACGTCACAGACACGAGACGAAAAGTAATTTCTTGCATTATGAAGCTTTATTAGTGGCTTTACTGTGGTAGACCCATTCTTGCCTTACCTCATTAAGTGTTAACTTGCTAATTATTTAACCTTTTGTCTGGTGGCCTATTTGTAGCTGGTATGTCGTTGTAGTTCGTGTCATATAGACCTAATTAAGGCCACACTTGCTTATTTGGACAGGATACAACAAAAGTCCTCATTAACAGGTTTTATGTCATTTCTTCAGTCCTGGGTTATAGTAGGCTGTGGTGGCCTTTTTTGTTCTGTCTTGTCAGTTTTGAGAGAATAAAGCAGATTACAGCTTTAACTTGGCTTGTGAGCCCAAGTGAGAAGTGATGTAAAATGACATGAGCTACCCGCGGTCATTTTTTATTCTGTCGTTCTTTAAAAGGAACAGAACACATCTTTCAGTGGGATAAGACAATGCCTTAAAACATTGTCGGGAATAATAGGAACTGGACTACACATACATGACTCAACCTATCAGTATGTGGAGACCTTACAGATAGTGAGATGGGTGCTTTTTGTGACATATGCCATTCTTTGTTATAGAGTTGTGTTTTCATAGTTACATTATCATTCATCATCCATTTCATACACCTTCACCAGTTCTTCCCTTAGTCTTGAAGTGACACTGGCTGCAACTCTTATTTAGCTTGTGATTAATTTATAATGTTACAAAAGATGTTACAAATGCTTACATGAATTATTTAATTTCTGCCTAATAACTTTATTTAAATATTTATGTGCTTGATAAACATTTCTGCCACTGCAGCTCAAGGTAACGTTTTATCTCAAGACATTTACAGGCTGGAAAAAATAATGTTCGCACAGAGTCTGTTTTGTTGATATTTCCAAACAAAAGGCCTTGAAAGGAAGACAACTTTCACATTTTGAAGTAGTAGCTTTGTAGAGGGCAGCAGTAGTCTACAGTGTAAACTGTCTGTATAAGATTTAGTGAGGCTTGTAATGTGAAAAAGCTTCAGTGAGAACCTGTTATTTGCGTTTGGGTGGCCTGTTCTCTCGATGTGCCTGTGGTAGTTCACACTCCCACCTACGATACTTCATTGCAAGATAATGGAGATAGAAGTAATGAAGATCCAGGAGCCTCGGGGGCCGTGTGTATGTGTGCATTTCAAAATGAGTCCATTCAAACATGCATGCTCACTGGAGCATTTGTGTTCACTGCTTATGTTAACCATGCAATCTTCTTCATGAGACCCCCACCCCTCGCTCTCTCTCTCTCTCTCTCTCTGTCCTTCTCTCCCCCTCTCCTCCCTCAGCCCTCCATCCTTCCTTCCATTATGCAACGTGCCAGGCTCACGCTCACTCTCTAATTTGATGTGAACAGGCCAACCTATTATGAACTCAGTGGGGATCAGGTCTACAGCGGCTTATCAGAGCAAGGCAGTGTCAGAAGCTGTAACATGCTCGCCCCTCAGTGCAGATATCATTGTAATACAACGTATTTCACCTATTGTCTGTAGCCATGCTCTGCCCAGATGCCTGTCTTCTCATCAGAGCTGTAAGCTTCAGAGCCTGTAATCCTGTTTTTCCTACTAATGCTTTATGTTTCTGGTGCCTAGAGGCTGCAGATTAGTGGGTTAGAGTCTTGTGGCTTGGATGAGAGTTGATGGTTTGAAACTGTCTTTAATGAACTACTACTTACTACTGCTATTACTGTCATTACCGCTACTTTTAGATGTCATGACTACCTCACTACGCTTTAATGCAACAGCTAATAATACTTTTTCTCTTCTGCAAGTATCTGTGGAATCAGTCATGTTTTATTCAAACCTGTCAGTCTCGAGCTGACACAATTAATTAATTGACTACTATTTTCAATAATTTTCAATACTATTTTTATAAGCAATTAATTGTTAAATCATTTACTGGTTCCAGCTGCTCAACTGAGAGCATTTGCTGCAAAGGTTTTAGACTATTTGTGTGAAACCAAAAAAAAGTACTGTAAGATCTCTCAGGAAATACAAAGGCATTCATCACTATTTTATGACATTTTATAAACCAACAATTAATCTGGAAAATAACATGTAGCAGTGAAAATAATCATCGGTTGCAGCCATAGCTCAGCAGGATGATAAGCACTGGACCACAAAGCCAAAATCCAGAAATGGATGATAATAATTCATGAATGTTGAAAAGAAGATGCTGTCTGAGGGGTTTGCATTTAGTTCACAACTCGAGTAGAAGAATGCTGAAAAGTTACATTAATAAGATTGAACCATATCAAAAATGTCGTACAGTATCCGTATTGCTTAAAGTTTAAATTTTAACTGTAGCAACTTCCATGCTCAGTATCTCTTTCAGCCTTGGAGCCCTATCATTTACAAATTGAATATTTCCCCAGCGCTACCCTTTCATGAATGCTCTGTACTGTAATGCTATGCTCTGTATGATGATATCCTGAACATACAGCAGTATCATGAAGACATACCTACACTGATACATACCTCAGGATTATCTTCTCTCTCACAGCTCTCCTCCTCTTTTCTCAGCAACATATATTTTTTAAATTTACCAATTCAGTCAGAGATTTACTTAAAAATTGTATTGATCTATATTGTGCTCACGATTCATCAAGGTCGGGCGAAATCAATACTGCAGCTGGTCACACATACTTATTCTGTGGCTGTTTAGTGATTTCCATTTTGTCATTGTTGAACACTAAGATATAAATTCAGTGTTGTGTCACCTGTAACTAATGTGTGATATCTCTGCTTCACAGCGTGGATACTCTTCTTTATAATAGAAGAGGGTTTCGCTCTGGCACAGAGAACTAAAGGTAAGCCAGAGCTCAAATGCTTTTCTCTTCCGTTAATGTTGTTTCACAGGTGCTGAACCAGTCTGAAATAAGGAGGAGTTATCTTGTATCATAGGACAAAATGGTTCCTTTCTAATTTCTTCCTCCCTCTTTATCCCCTGTCTGTTTTTTCCCTTTTCTTGCTCCAAACCTCTTTCCACTTTTCCTGCCTTCCAATCATTCCCTCATTGATCCCCTGACTCAATAACCCATCTGTCTGTCTGTTCTCTGCTTTTCTGCTTTCAGAGTCCCCGAGCGAACATGGCGGCCAGAGCCCCAACCAGAATGACTGTGGCACATGGGTCCGTAACATCAACGGCGGCGTGTTCACATCGCCAAACTACCCCAACACCTACCCACCCAACAAGGAGTGCGTTTACATCCTGGAAGGTAATGAATACTTCATCTTCTGCCTTTGGTAGCTGTTGTTACCAGAACAGCTGACATGGTTTCCTTCACCTCTCAGCATATTGCCTCCTTTAGTGAACGTCATTAGTCTGACTGACATTGTTTTATGTAACCTTGCCCCTATCTGATTTTGTGTTCTTTCGCTGGCGGGCAATCAGCCTGACATTTTCCGAATGAGCCGTCCTGAATTTGTTCCACAGCGCAGTTAAAGCCTTTTGAAGATGATGGGAAGTGGCTCATTGTGGGTAGCCCTGACTTCTGGCCTCATCAGAGTAGTGCTGTGTTCATCGATATTGGCTGGATGAGCCAGACGACTCTGCTTTTGAATGAAACATAAAAGAGATGAACATCTGCTACACATTTGAGCTTTGGTGGTATTTCTCAGAATTGCACTCATCCTTGTCAACACTTTAGTGTTCACCATAAATAATCACATCCATCAGTAATCTGGTGGCCTGCTGCACATGAGACATAATGGAGAGCATCATTAGCAGCTATAGGAGACGAAGAGACGTTTTCATACTAAACTGATGAGTTGTTTATCCATGAAGTTAAAGTACAGCCTTTAATGCAGATGAGATGTGTGCTTGGTGCTCTTCTTGCCATGGTGGGTAATGGATTTTACACATGGCTCAAGGGCTCCCCCTGTGGACAAAGCAAGCCCACACCTATTGTTGATGAAAAAGCCATGACTCCATCACAGGGAGGTGCAGCAGTACATCACAGTCGGTCTGGGAAGCGACAGATGGAACCTGTCATTTACTATTATTTGGTCTTGAATGGCTTTAGTCATATTCATATCCGAGCTGCAGTGTTGAGCTCTTTTATTCTTCCTCTCAGAGAGATGCTCACGTTTGGCATAAGTGCTAATCAGATAGCTTTGTAATCATAATTTGTGGTTAGTGAGGCTCATTGATCGTGTCATGTCCCCCAGTTCATCGGCTCAATAGATCGAGCAATTATACTTAATGCTCTTTCTGTATCAAACTGTGTGATATGTGTGTGTGTGTGTGTGAGAGAGAGAGTGAGATGGAAAGTTATAGGGAGAAGGAGACTCAACTCACCAGGGAAGGAGGCACACAGATAGCAGGAAGTGCAGGCATACAGGCTGCTCTTTCAAGCAGAAAGGAAACACTCAGGCTTAAATTCAAAGACAAAAGCAGAGACACAAATTCTCACAGAGAAAATAGATTATTTTATTTCAGTTACACACTGTACTGTGCACATGCACCACTCTTGACCACGCTCTTTTTTCTGTAATGGAACATGTTTGACTTCACCATGCCTGAGATGAGTCAGAGCCCTCCTCCGAATCACCTGCATCTTTATTCAGTATGATTCATCTCCCGAGGCAGGCATGACTTGTCCGTCCTCAGTGTGGGAGGCGGGGTGATGTCATTAATGAGCTCTGACCATTCAGTACATAGACATATTCTGGATTTGCATGACTGATGAACTTGTAAACTGCAGTTCATGCTGTGATTGCAGTGTTCTGGACACACTGACACTGAGACAGCAGTGCTGACATGTCAGGCTGTGTCTATGTTTGTGTATGCTTGTATGCATCTGTCCATTGTACATGCATTTGAGTGATGCATGCTTGTATATGTGAATATGCACCTTCATATTTATGATTAAAAGACAAAAATAATGAGTGTTTAGCTTCTTCTGTTCTGTTATTCTGCTTTTGCATAGTTTGCAGGTGCAGAAATTAGTTTATAATGGTGTTTACAGCAATCAGAAAGCACAAACCAGAGCAAAAACAAAGTCTGGGAGAAGTAATTAGGTTAAGCACCTACTTTAATAATGGTCATTTCTTCTGGTATAACATCTGCGTAGAATCTTGCTTGGGGGTTAAGGGAGAGCAGCTATTTTATTTGGTTTATCTAGTGCACCCTTCAATGTTAAGTTGAAGTTGATCGTCAGATTCAGAAAACACCACAATACGCATATGTGTGAAGGAACAAACAACCTCCTCATCTGGTACTATCACGCCTCAAGCTCACGTTGGTCATTGAATACATTTTAAAATTCATCAGTGATGAAGCCCGTGAGATGACAGAAAACTATTTTCCTTCACATTAATACTTTCTAACTCAGTGACATGGCTTCTTCTCATGCGGCAGGTTCCAAATGTCGCTCGATTATTGGGGTTCTTTCTGTAAATGTCCTGTCGTGTCTGAATGAAGCTATAAAGAACACTTACAGTAAAAGTCAGACATTATCTGAATGACAAAAAGCCATGACTTTAACATATTCCATGTCTGAATAGAGCTTTAGTTAACTAAGGACGACACCCTGCACCTAGATCTGAGCTAATTTCTAAAAAGTTTGCTCTCCACACAGTCAGTTGAGCATCACATGAACTCGTATTTGACTTTACTTTTAATTCATGCTTTAGAATTCCATCCAGATGTTGCTTTGTGCTTCAAAAGCAAGATTTAATTTTGTTCTTTTCATGGATTTTTCCCCTTTGTCCCCCCCACCACCCCCCACCCTTGCTTTGTTGTTCACCAAAGCTCTCCCCAGACAAAGGATTCAGCTGGCTTTTGATAAGAATTACTACATCGAGCCCTCGTTCGAGTGCCGCTTCGATCACATCGAAATCCGTGATGGGCCGTTTGGGTTCTCACCACTCATCGATCGCTTCTGCGGGGGAAAGAACCCAGGCCTGGTCACGTCAACGGGACGCTTCATGTGGATCAAGTTCACCAGCGATGAAGAGTTGGAGGGCCTTGGCTTCCGCATCAAGTACACCTTCATTGCAGGTAGGCACACCCAAAGTGTATGTCTGCAGTGAATGTAACTCCACTGTACACATCAAAGGTTCTGAGTAAGATGTGAGAAAACAGACAGGAGAATCTGATCTCAGTGTGACAGAGAAGATCCCACTCTTCCCTAAAACATCATTTTTCTGCATTGTCCATATTGTTTGTGTTCATTTCCAGTAAAAAGAGACTGAACATCAGCATGCTGGACATCCACAGGTCACCCACAGAGTCTCCAATTTTACAAAAATTACAGGCTTTCTCCCTTCACTTTTCCTGGTCTTCAGCAGAGACACGTTGAACATCAGAGCCTCCTGAGTTTGAACCCAATATGCCTAGAAATCAGAGTCTCCCATCAAACGACAGATATTAGCTTCAAAAAGACCCTTTTCTGCTTTATCTGGCCTGCCTTAATGGGATCTTATCTTCTGTTCTATGCTTACCTTTTTCTGCTGTGTGGATTGAGAGTCACGCGCCTCCCAAATCTTATCATTTCAGACCCTGATTTCCATCTGCACGTGGGTGGACTGCTAAACCCCATCCCAGGTAAGCTCGGCAGCATTTCGTCGGTTTGTGTTCGATCCCTTTTGAAGAGCTCCTCTGTGCTCAGAAGCTTACCGGAGGCTATCTATCTCTGCCTCTGATGTGAACGCTGAACACGCAAATGTACCTTGACAAGCACACAATTGTACATGAAGTGAAAGAATGTACATACACACTCATGCACAAATTTAAATACATGAAAGAACACACACCTCTTTTATCCTGCTCTTCCCTTCCTGTCTTCATGCCTTTGTTCCTCTGTCTTCTTATTGTCCTTTGTCCTAATCTGCTTCAATTCCACCTTAAATCCTTTACTTCTTTAAATAAAATCCCTCATCTGTCCCTCTGTCTGTCATGCTGCTCTTCTTCCTATACTTTTCCTCTTTATTTCCTGCTCTTTATTCTTTCTCTCTGTTTTCTCTTCTCCTTTTTTCTTTTTTTTTGCTTCCTCCGTGTGACCCCTTTCTCACTTTTCCCATCTTTTATCCCTCTCTTTCAATCCCTTTCTCTTTCCTCTTACCTCTCCTCTGTGGCTGTACAGACTGTCAGTTTGAAATCGGAGGATGGGATGGGATCATTCGCTCCAGTCAGGTGGAAGAGGAAGAACGAGTGAAGCCTGGTGATGCTCTGGACTGTATCTGGACCATCAGGGCTCCTCCTCAGTCCAAGGTCAGTATAAAGGGCCATTTAAGGGAATATGGTATGTGTTGCATCTGTCCTATCCTTCAACCTATGTTTGAGATCTCCATTTTATAACAGCTACAGTCTGGTCTAGGCTTTAATTTGGATGACTCATGTTCAAAGCCATTATAAAATAGGTGAAAAATGTATGCCTTTACTTCATTAATGTAGTTATGATTTAAAACCTCTAATCATCCTGAGATCTCACTGCATATTAAAGTGGTATAAAGCACTCAGGGACTTTTATTCATCTCTCTTGTGGATATTTGTTAAAGACACTGATGCTGGCTCCACTGAATAGACTAAACAACGTTGGAGGAATTTTAGAATTTCACATCTGAACCATCAGTAACGTTGCTCTCAGTGTTTTAGCGTCTCATTCCCCTTGAAGACACTGAAACATTTGGTGCGCGTCTTTCTCAGTGCTAAGAATGTTTAATTTGGTAAAAGCACTAACGTTTTCTAATGATTGTAATCATTGTAAATGGCAGACAACTGGACCAAGCTGGACCACATGACAAGTGATACAAAATCTCTATTCACAGGTTAAGCACGCAGTGTATACCAGAATCTATGAATAGTTATCCAAAAAAGGAAATCTGATGAGAAATTTCTCAGAAGACTTTCCGTGTGAGCAGAGTTTAAGTTGGGTGTATATTCTGAATGTAAACAAGAGCCGCAGCAGGTCAGAATTTCTAAATAGTTGTGGAGTCGACTCTAAACTCACCCAGCTTACAATCACCCTGTTCCACCTGTCTGTCAGTAGACTTGTTTCAGCACCTCACCTTGACATCTGTATTATTTTTACATTTTCATCTTTTGTCCTCTCACTGTAATAGAAAGTGTGGAGTCAGTGCATGTTTCAATAGTAAATTCTAGTATCAACATGATCAAAACATCTCCTGTCATCTGACCTTGTATCACTAGGAAATTACTTTTTGTCATCAGCACTTATAAATAAGTATGAATCACTTTTAATGTGCGCAGCAGCAGTTATAACTTTTGACCTGCTCTGCTCCAAAGAAAGTCATTAAGTAAACAGGCAGATGTTCATCTATAAAAGCCTGCAGTAGATTTCCTGATGTGAATATTTTTGTGTGAATGCATCTAGTAGTATTGTCAGCTCCAGTCTTTGAGAACAAGTCGGAATGGTCATGTCTGTATTGTGATTGTAATTTAATGCATAATGGATATGAGCAGTGCAGATACACAGAGATGAGGAAAAGCAATGCAGGCAAATAAATTTTATTTATAAAATATAGCTCTGGAGATTCATAAGTTCATTTTCAAGCCAAGATTGAAAGTTGATGTGATGTGTTCTCATAAGTTCTGATATTTATGAGTGGATCTCTAAAACCCCATTGAATTTACAACCATAACCTGGCCAGCCTTGATTCACTGCTGCTCTGTTTCTCCCTCATGACTAAATGAGTCATCAGCACACTGCTATGCTATAGCATATATCTGTCACATACAGTTCTGTAAGCATTTACCCACGCACATGTGTATACACAGTAATATTTTATACATACACATGAAACATTCACGCATTACTAACACACACTAACTTCTCTGACACAGACACAGATTTGTCCCCCGCAGTCACTTCACTGGTCCTACATGTGCAATATGAGGCAGCAGTGAAGAGGATCTGGATTTAGCAGCAGCTCTGAGTTGCCCAGTCAGACATTAGCTCAACGAAGCAGAAGAAACAGAGCAGCACATTCAGCAGCTACAGAAGAGCAGCTACTCAACTGCTGCGTGGTCACAGGAGCCTGTGTGCAAAATGTACTGTCTGTGTCATCTAAGTCACTGTTCCCCTGTGGCCAAGACTTGATCACACAATTTAAAGACGTTTATTTTGTAATTACTTCACAAGATAAAACCTAACACTGCTACATGTAAGTATATGTAGGCTAACTAATGAGCAAACGACAAGCTGCTGTGCAGCCAGGTCACTGGTCACAGTGGTGTTCATGTGATTTACAGAGGGAGGAAAATGCACTGAGGTCCTCTAATGAACACACCACGGGCTCGGTAATAGGCTTTTCACGCACAGCCTTTAGACTTTACGGCAGGAAGAGCACAGGTGTACATAAAACTAATGATGGATGACTTTGATTTAGCTGTTCAAGTCTGAGGGTCCTCGTTTTGTGCAGGGTATTGCATTGTCACACTGTTTTTTCTTACTGGGACACACAGAGCCATCATTAATGTTATTAGTAACACCTGTGCTTTTCCTATTGTGACATGTTAAAATGTCTGCTGTGGAAAACACCACAAGCTCAAACTCAAGTTTCTTCTCTCTGTTTTCCTCAACAGGTATTTTGGTCAGTTACTGGTCATGTCATATAATAAGAAAAGCACATGTTTAGGTTTAGTGACAACTCTCCAATACATCTGCAAAAATAGTACAACATATCAGAATAAAGTCCTGGACTTATTTCCATCATTTGTTCTTAGTGTTTGCACAGTTCACCACCTCATCAAGATGGCAACAGGCTTTTAGTGTCCAACGTTAAGATACTAATAAATAAGGCTAAAGAAACATGAGTCATATAAACAAACAGTTTATCGTTGTTTTACTATTACTCACACATTCATGAAAGCCTCTAATTGTTTAACATTGTTCAAGATGTAGCCTAAATGTTATTGGATTAAATGGTAGTTTATAATAAATTATTATTATCTCCACATTCTATTAAGGAATATTATTTAGCAGCCATTTTTTAGCCTTTGCTTTAAAGTCAGGAGAGTCTGACTCTGCCTTAATTATGAGAGGTAGTTTATGACACTAGAATACACAAAGAAATGCTGACCTGTTGTACACTTAAATCTATAAAATGTCAGGTTTGCTACACTGGCTCCGGTGTTACAGCCACTGTGTTCACCAACTATAATCTGGTGTAATAACATTTATAATATTTAGTTAAGCCTGTTCTAGGACCCTGGTGCTGTGTATGCTCACTAACTGGAATGGCTTGTCTTTAATGTTAATGCTTTATACATCTTTACAACTGCTACGACAAGATGCTGTTTAAATGGTATATCCAGTGACACACTGATGTATTTCAGATAGCTCTGCTGTGTAGTGAAGTTGTGTTTGGGTTGCTAAGTTTACCAGTTGTTGAATGGAAACATCACAGCTTACACTGTAAACTTCAGCATCACGAAACTTGTCTGAATTTCCCTCTGGTATTCACTGCTGTGTTAGCTGTGTGACCACAGCTTCTTGGTGGAATATTTGGACATTTCTGACTTTATAACTTGAGATGGACCAACCAAGCAGGGGACTAGTCTTGCAATCTGACGCCAGACTGCCTAATTTTTGAAGGAGGTGCTGGATCAGCTCACTGGCCCTCAGTCCCTGCAGCATTTCTCTGAATTGAGATGCAGCTGTGAGGAAAGAGAAGGGCGAGGGAAGACATGGCAAGCAGCACCATGACAGATATTTTCAATTAATTCAGTTGCCAACTATCAGTATATGAATAATGCACGCTCGCATCACAACTTAGATTAGATTTACTTTGTTGATGTTTGATTCGATTCTCTGTCAATGCATCTTCTATCCATCATCTAAACTGTTCATCCTGTTGCTGTCCCAGCTGCAGGGTTCTGCTCTCATCTGTTATAGTCTAATCTGTTCTAGTCATTGTATGTGTCTAAACAGTTTTAGTCATATTTGCTATTTTACTATTTAATGCATATTTTTCATCTATTTGCATTCATAAAGCGTACAGTTGCTGATTATGTTTAGATAGCTGAGAGGTTAAACTCGGGTGTTCTGGTGTTCATGAGCTTCCACACTGATTTCCACCTCCTGTCTGCAGATCTACCTGCGCTTCATGGAGTACCAGATGGAGCACAGTAATGAATGCAAGAAGAACTTTGTAGCTGTGTATGATGGCAGCAGTGCCATCGAGAACCTCAAGGCCAAGTTCTGCAGCACCGTGGCCAATGACGTGATGTTGGACAACGGTGTGGGAGTCGTGCGGATGTGGGCCGACGAGAAGAGCCGACTCAGCCGCTTCCGCATGCTCTTCACTTCCTTTGTTGACCGTGAGTACCGGTCATCTTGACAACATTGTGAAGGAGGAAGAAGGAAAAATAGGACCCAGGTCAAAAAGGCACCATATGTCATTGTCATTGTCACTACACTGTAAAACCAAAACCTACGAGCCACTACATTATCCACACACAGAAACAGACACGAAAACATTGTGTCTGCATCAGTAGACAGACACCTCAGTGTCATTTCAGCGAGGAAAGCTAATTACACTGTGCTGTGTCTAGAGCACAGACATGCAAAAAACAATTATTTACTCCAGCATTTTTAAATAAAGCATCATATAATTTATTGATGTGCATGTCACAGCATGATACTGTGCTTATTATAGGTCACTTACAACAGGAAAATAGGATTTAATTTCCCTATTTTTGTACAAAGAAAAGCTGAGACGGGTTAATAGATCTACTGGAAGTAATCATACATTAAGCTTCATCATTCTTGAGGGACAAAGAAGGGACGAATGATGTTAAAGGTTGTACATAAGGTAACAGAAATTGCCAAGCGGGAAACTGTTTTTCTCTTAGCGCACCATAATATTTTCATTAAATGCCTGAATAGACTGAGATATTAATTGCCACATTCTCTTGCACACTTGCTAAACCCTGGGGTGAATGCTAATGTTGTTTTCATCAGCAAACCCATAACCATTGCAGTCAGAACTTAATGGCCTTTTAAATTCAGCAAGGGTGTTTTTTTTTTTACTCTGAGAATCCTTAAGACCATTTGGATCCTCATTAATTCTGATCACACAGTTCATCTTAGAGAAGTCTGAAGTCTCTTGAATGACTCCCAAACTTTATTTGGTCAGAGTCAGCCACTGACTCAAAGTTTACTTAGAGGTCAGGAGGAATCATTAATCTTTGTCACTCAGAGAACAAGATGAGCTTGTGCTTTTTGCACTCCATCATTCTCAATGGGCTCTAATCTTCCAACAGAACCCCCTCAGACATGTAAACCAGACACATTAAGGCTTTCCTAAGCCCACACATACACTCAAGACCACACACACACACACACACACACACACACACACACACACACACTGCATACATTCAGACGTGAGGTGTGTGTGTGAGTGTGTAAGGAGGGAGTGTGGGTGTAAGAGGGTGCAGCGTTGTTGACACCCTCTGAGAAACTGCATTTTGAAGGCGGGAGATTCATAATCAGTTTGGAAGTGATCACAGTGTCAGGGGAGCGACCCTGTCTGCAGGCTCACTGGGAGATAGATGGGGAAGACACTCCCAACACATACACACTCCTCTTCCACACACACACACATATACATGTCCCCTTGTCAAAGTTGTTTAACCCTGAGGCAGAGGAAGCATGCAGGGAGAGGGAAGTGGAGGCTCAGAGCCCTCATCACAGTGGACCTCAGAGCAGGGGTGAGGCTGGTGGAGCAGACCACAATCTGTTTCAGTTGTGATAAAGACTCAAAGAGCGTGTCTGCACCTGCTAAAGCCTGTGTGGGCAAAAAAAGGAAGAAAATTCTTGTCAAAGGGGCTGAGGAAGGGCAGTATGGAGACATGAACCAGCCATAGGAGACAGAGGTTGAATATTAAATGAATATTATACTGAACCATGTGCATAAAGCCTCATAGTGGGAGCGAGATTTGTCTATGTGAAAGCCATTTATAGGTGACCATGCCATAATGCTCTTTGTTCATGCGGAAAAGGAAAATTATAGAATATAATGGTTGTTACTAGATCTTCATGGTAGAGAGGAGGTTTATGTGCAGCACCTGGAAATTCCTCGTAATCCTCCTGGATCCATGCTCTTTATGCTTCTTTATTCATATTGCAGGTCTAAGAATAGAGACTATCCTTTGAAACAAATTTGTGATTTAGGATTTTGAGCTATATAAATAAAACTAATTTGACTTGTCTTATTTCAATAGATAAGAGGTAACAATGGAAAATACATTTCTTTAAACTCACTTTTAACACAGTTACATCTACTGAAACTCTGTGTGAAAATGTGACACTTCAGAGTACATCTTTTAAATAATGTACACTGCTCTCTTCCTTTAACCAGGGCTGGTTTCAGAAAAGATTTTGTTGTTTGTCTTTGATCATTTTTTTATGTTGGACTTTGGTTTGGCATTAAACCTGATCAGATGCTCAAACATGTCTAGTTGTAGAACATCATCTCTTGAACTAATTTGCGATGTATTCAGTGTAAATTAAGATCCTATTCAAACTAATAAACATGGCTGACGGCTTAGTTGATAGTTAAGCTCAAATTTCACATTATATGTGAGGTCTGTGTATGAGTCTTGACTCTCCTCCAGTAAATCAAAGCAGAAAAATTAAAAGCACAGTCGTAAATTTGCTGTAACACAAGCCTTGGTTGGATTCCTTGTGACCTGGTGAAAACAGAAAATAGCACTAGAGGACACCTGAGAAATATACCATGCCACTGCTTTCCACCCATTTCCAGCTGTACATCAGAACCTGATTTCCCAAAGCTATTACTGTCGCCCCAAATGGTCTATACAAGACCCAGACATCTGCATCTTCCTCCTCCTCCTCTTCCTTCTGACTGGCAGTGCATAGATCTCCTGAGCTGAGCAGCCAGCATCAATTACTAGTCATCTCTATCTCTGTCCACCTAAGCCTTCATACGTTAACAGTCACTGTAATGTGGGGTGTCTCAGAGCACCTGCCTGACCATCTGCACCCCACAATGGCACAAAGCCATTTCTACCCGTACCCCCCGCCATCCCCTGCCTTTCTTTTTTTATCTTTTCCATGTTCCTCCTCTCCTCCTGCTCCTATTTTTCAAACTGACCATGCAACCAACCAACCCACCCCCACCCACCCACCCCTTCCTCTCAAACTCCCATGACATGAAGGTTGCAGCTCAGTGAAGCTGCCATCTCCTCCCTTCATCACCCCCTGATGCTGCTTGTAGTGTCTGCAGGAAATGATGATGTATGGCCATGTGTGATCTGTCTCCATTAGACCTCAAGAGTTTCAAGAAATAATAGAACATTTATCTTTTATTACACGCCTCTACAGATTTCTGCAGCCAAATTATTGTTCTTTTATTGCTGTTATTGTTTTATAATCATCAAAATAGCTTCTGGTTCTTTTCACGGTGTAGTCATTTTTTACTCTGCACCGTTTCTCTTGGTTTTGATTAATTCCTTTTTCTCTGTATATTGTCTTTTGCCTGCAGCCCCCTGTTCAGCCAATACATTCTTCTGCCATAGCAACATGTGCATTAACAACTCCCTGGTGTGCAATGGGGTTCAGAACTGTGTCTACCCATGGGATGAAAACCACTGCAAAGGTGATTGTCTTCTTCCTGCCAACTATTACAGTTATGATGGTAAATTAGGATTTATTTTGTTAGTTGTTAGTTTTTAGGGTTGGTATTCTATATTCGTTTTTGTACTTACTTTTTTCATCTTCCTTTCGCCCTTTCTTTATTTTTCTTATTCTCTCTTCTTCTCTCCTCTCCTCACCCCTTCCCCCTGCAGAGAAGCGATCTAAGGGGCTTTTCCATCAGATCACTAAGACCCATGGCACTGTCATTGGTGTCTCATCAGGCATCGTTCTGGTTCTTCTCATCATCTCCATCCTGGTCCAAATGAAGCAACCAAGGAAAAAGGTAACTCATCATTTGTGACTGACTTTTTGTTCAGCAGGAAAGCAAACCAAGTCAGAAAAGAGGAGACACATAACTGAAGCGATTGTGGGATTCCAGACCAAAGGGGGTCACATGTAGATTTGGAGACAGGGAAGAAAGAAGTCCCTTGGGATTTACACCATTACAGGTCATATCAAAAATAATCCAGTATATCACAGTATCAGAATAACATCTAAACAGGTACTGGTACTGATACTAGTATACATGTATATATATATATATATATATATATATATATATAGAGCACCAAAATCTTAAAATCTTAAGTATGTACAACATATACATTGATTTTAAGTGCTTATGTAAGGTGGAAATGGACTTTTACCACTTTCCTCCCATCCATCTTTTTACACTTTTAATTTAGAAGCTCTGAAAAAGTTATAGGCATTTTCTATAACATTCAATATTCATAACATAGAGGCAACAATCAGTTGTTTGGTTGAAACAATCCTTAGGTGTATTGATCAGATATGATTGACAGCAACATTTGCAACAAACTGCCATCTGATTTTTATTCAGAAATTGCCAAATTATGAGCCCTGCTTATTTAAAACCAGCATGAACAATACAGACAATAAAAGAATACAGAAATCTCTCACAAACAAAACTGTTCTAACTTTAGAAAAAATTAATGTTGACCCTAGTAATCATTTAGCAAGCAGTTGAGAAAACAGGAACCTTAAAGCTGCTCATTTATTGTGTTTTCTGACAGTTGTACATCTTAATAGGGTTCTTCTGTTTGTTGTCTTGATATCAGCATGACAACTAGCGGCCTCCTAATCACTAAAGTTTAACGGTCTGAATGGATCTTCTTCTTTTCCAGGTAGTAGCTCGCCGGCCTGGTGTTTTTAACAAGGCTGGATTCCAAGAGGTCTTTGATCCGCCTCACTACGAGCTGTTCTCTCTGCGAGACAAGGAGATATCCTCAGACCTAGCTGACCTCTCTGAGGAGCTTGACAGCTTCCACAAGCTGCGGCGCTCCTCCACCATGTCCCGCTGCGTCCATGAGCACCACTGCGGCTCCCAAGCCTCAGTGGCCACTGGTGGCGGCAGCATGAAGCACAGCCGCACCACTCTGAGCTCTATGGAGCTATCCTACCACAACGACTTCTCCAAGCCACCACCCATGAAGACTTTCAACTCCACAGCCAGCTACAAGAAGAGCTGCTATGGCTACAAGCAACACTCACAGACTCACGACTGCGACCAGCAGGTCATCGAGGACCGCGTCACAGAGGAGATCCCGTGTGAGATCTATAGCCGTGGTGGAGGAGCAGCAGGAGGAGGAGCCACAGGTGGAGGGGCAGTAGGCGGAGCATCAGGGATAGCAGGAGGAGGGATTGGAGGGCCAGTGGGGATAACAGGAGGAGTGGCGATGCCTGGAGGAATGAGTATGGCGGGAGTGGCCATGGCAGGGCCTAGTGGCATTGCAGGAGGTATCGGCGGCGGGATGGCAGGAGCCTGCGGAACCCTCAGTATCCGTGGCAACAGCGCTCGTAACAGTACCACCATAGTTGATCCACAACAGCGCTCCATGTCCATGGACTTCTAGGTGGTGGGAGGAAGACAAGCAGAAAGAGAATGCAGGCAGACCTTGCATTTCACTCATCCAGACAAGAGAGGGAAGAAGAGAAGACAGGAGAGGCACAATAATCCTAAATTGATCACTCCCTTTTCTTCTTCTACCATTGCTCTCCAAGCAGTGTTAATAGTATTGTGGGTAGCACTTAAGGATCTTTTCCACTCATAGTCTCATGTGGAGGTTTGGGCAGAAAGGGAGATGAGAAATAAGGGACCAGAAGAAGAGAGAAGCTGAGGAAAACAGTGGTTCTATTCTTCAGAAAGGATTTCAAATGAAGGAAGCGTGGAGACGTCTCTTCTCCAGTCTCCTACTCATTTAAGCTCTCCCTCCATCAGAGACTTACAGGAGAATGTTCTCGCATGCAGATCCAGACTTCTCTCTGTTTGGTTGCCTAAAAGACCAGGAACCCACTCAATTATAGGGAGAGAGGAAGGTGGAGAGACTGAGTTTTTACATTTATTCACCTGACATGCACAGATATATGATATATAGTGCGTCTTCTAATAATTTATTTGAGTCTTTATTTTTGTCAGTGTACTGTACTGTTAAATCCAGTATATATCCAGCCTCATGATGATGCTTGGCTTTTAACTCTTTAATCTTTTTCAAATGTTGCTCAGATGATTTTATGAAGATGACTTATCAATGACGTGGTGTTGATGATAATGAGGTTGATGATGAAGTTGCTGTTGATGATGATCAGAAATATGATGATGATGATGATGATGATGATGATGATGATGATGATGATGATGATGATGATGGTGATGGTGATGGCAATGATAATAATGTGATCTTACAATAATAAGTATGTATTTTTCATGGTTACCTCACACATACACAGAGGGAACGCTCCATTCAGTCTCTCCTCAGGAAGAGCACATGAAGAGACTGTCTTATTTTGGTAAGGAATAGAGAAGAAAAGACTATTTCTGCTCTGTGAGCTTTATAGCAAATGGGCATTCAGGCAATAAGTAAACGTTTGTGGAGTACGAAATGTTTTGGTTGTGAAGCCTGGACTGAATCGAAAAATAGCAACCATCCCGCTCCCAAACCCCACCCTTACCAGGAGAAAATGTAATTGTTCAATTTATCCATGAACTGAGTGTTTAAAACAAGCACAACCTGTTTCCCTAAAGAGACAGACATGTAGCTTATATGGGACTCATTTATTATTTTAACCAATGGTTGTATAATTTCATTCTGTTGAATTAAATGAGAGCTTACTCACCTCCCTGTGAGCTTTTCTCTTCATTATATCCAAGACAGATGTTGCATTAAGGTAAGACACACATTGTGACATGCAGGGTGACAAGAAACAGTCTATACAAGATGTTTGGCTTCACTGTGATGGATACTAACAAAGAAAGTGTTTTTGGCATGATTTATTTTCTAAAAACTTGAAATATAGTTTATGGTTGAATATACAGAATTTCAGGCTGATTAATTCCAATAGCTGCAATATGATCACATCTTTAAATATTATGGGATAGTGCAGATCTTCTTGACTGTCAAATATAAAATAGTGAATCTTTGCAGCATTTTTTAAGTCTGTCGCTGACTCTCATACACACGCAAATTCCACTCACCCTTTCCTTTGCTGTCATGATGCATTTGTCCCGTGTAATGCTTACGGCATCCTTTTAAAATATGTTACATTCAGGTACTCATGGTCACATGCATTATGCCCTGGTCCTCTGTGAAACAGATGGATTTAGTTTGGGAGTCTTAAGGTAGCATAGATGTATGATAATAATCAATATATTATGATGGGATAATAGTTGGACTTTGCTGAGAAGCAGATCTTACAAATTAAAGTCTCTGAAATCACTTAGAATAACTGTTAACCAGACGAGGCAGATGGCTGCCCACCCTGAGTGTGGTTCTGTTTGAGGTTTTACCCTCTTAAAAGGAAGTTTTTCCTTGCCACTATAGCCAAGTGCTTGCTCATGGTGGGAATTGTTGGGTCTATGACTAATATTATAAAGAGTACAATCGAGACCCCCTCTTTTTGTAAAGTGCCTTGAGATAACTTCTGTTGTGATATGGTGCTATATAAAAACTGACATGACTTGACTATTACATCAACAATTAACATGAATAGTTGAATATGGAGGGTTATGCATCACATACTCAAAAATGACTCACAGAACTACAATACGTCATTATTGGTGTCTACAGTTCACATGTTTAGCTTCAAAGTACATAATAAGACACTGGTTTACTCAGAATTAAAACATTATCCTTCCTGTGTGTTTTTACTATAATCCCCTATGGGTCGCTCCAACATCATGGGGGAAGATACGAACATCAGTCAGAGGAACGAACTGAATGCAAATCCACCTTCAGGCAGGTACCACTTTTTATCTGCTGATAAAAACCTACATGAAGAGCTGAACAGCTGTCTGGACATGGTATCTTGACTGTAAATACATCCCCACTGATCAGAATGATACACAAGGATATTTATCAAATAACATCTGTCACAACACCTTTTAAAATAGAAAACCATTGACCTTTTATTTCTCGGCCTGCAACCTCGTCCTATGACCGAATCACAGCCGTGCTGATATTCATACAAGATTACGACCTCGAGTGTGATATTGCTTTTATACAATAGCTCTACGAGCGCCATATTGGTTAAAAAAGCAAAAACAGATTATGATTTGTTTGTTTATCATCATCATTTATTTGGCAACGCCAACACAAATAGTTCCGCAACTGCACTGGTACTGGACGGTTGCTAAGCAACACATAAACATCTAAATGACCTGCACAGTGCACATTAGCTTGCTACTTTGTCTACACGTTACCTCAGGTGTGCGCTGAAGTATCCAGGCTTCTTCACTTCCCTTCATCCTCTTCTGACGACCATACAAAATTTAATTCAAATGTTTTTTCGTAAAATATATTTCATCCTTGCAAAGTTTGTCAATCTAAGATGGATAACGACCGTAAATGTAATGACTAACTGTTGTATAAAATAATATAATTGTATGTTTTAGTTTTATCTAATCAGAACATCAGCCTAAGATAATAACAATTGCTCTGTAACAACTAATATCATATTTTATATGCAAATGAATATATCTTTGTAATTAAAAATAACCTTAGTTGAAGTTAGGACTAGTTAAAAGTTGTCTTATTATGAGTTCCTGAATTCATGAATGAAAAAACTGAATTTTTACTCATGTGGAGACTCAGTAAAACTCAGTGGTAAATTTGTTGTAAATCTACAGGATGTAATGAGAGTTACAGTATAATATGTATGATTGTGTTTCCACAGGTTTGAATAAAAAACTAATCTCTGCAATATAAGTCTAGTCAAGATAACATATGAATAAACATCTTACCATATAGATACATGTTATCAGTGTTACATCATCTGTGGTGTATGATAGTCAATAAGTCAATTTCAATATAATTTAGATGCAGCTATCAAACAAAAACACACGACATGCATTTCATAATAAAACAAAAAGAGTGGGACACAATTGTACATAACGAAAACATTGTATAAAAATACATAAGCACACACAAATCATATCAAAGGCACAGTGCACTAAACTAATCAAAAACCAAGCAGGCAGGTGAACGTTACCTGATATAATGATAATGTTGCCTGGTTATCTGATGTCATTAGAATTATGTAAAGACGATATGATTGAATCTATTTAATTTACACCATATACTATGCAGTCAATTAAGCTACATAAAATTTCATATTTCTTTGATAAACTGTAATTTGAGTGGTTGTAGATCAGATCAGTGGTTATGCAACATACCGGCACCTGGAGGCAGCAGCGGACCCACAGACTGTCTAACTTTCCGGAAACTAAGACACGAGGCGAGCAAAACATTTTCCACCGGCTCTTTCTCTTTGTCCATCCACCACCGTGCTGAAGCAACATCCACAGCAAGACCATGGCGAATGTTGTCGATACAAAACTATATGACATTCTCGGAGTCTCTCCATCCGCAACTGAAAATGAACTGAAGAAGGTAATTCCACACGAAAGGCCGAACAAATTGTGGAATTGTACTATTGTCTGTTTACAGTTCCCAACTGTTAAAATAGCTACGATCAGGAAATGCGTTGCTATGCGCAGCTAGCTAACGATAGCGGTGAATTGGGCTAGCCTGCTAAACCAGTAAGCTAAGTGGCCTGGATGTTCATATGACGCTGCAGCTCGTTAAACGATTATGGGTGTTCATGTGATTTTTCATTGTCTAGCTACGGTCAGCTCGGTATTTTTTATTATCTTTAACATTGCAGTTAACGTGGGTAACGTTAACCGAAAGCGAGATTGAGGTAACTAACGATTGACTTCACGTTCGCTTTAGCTCAGGTGTTTGCCATGGAGCTAGCTAAGCCTGTCGAAGGTTAAGGAAAAGGTAGTTTGTGTGTCCCAAAGGCTGGAAACTCGTAGCAGCTAGCTGACTGACACACATTTGTGAGGAAAGCGTAGCAATTTAATGACATGAAGCCGACTTGAGTTTTAACCTTTGGATTTCAGATACTTGGATTAGCGTTCACTGAACGTCAGCTCAGCGGTACACCAATTTAACGTTAAGTTAACGTAAACGTTTGACATTATATAGGGTCATATTTTACAAACATCATTGCAGTGGAGCCTAAACGTTTTTCACTTCCAAATTCGTCGAGCCAGTTTATCATATAATGCGAAAGATTAGCGGTGGGTTAAATTGTTATCGTCAAATCATCCTTCGCTAGCATCAGCTAGCTGGCTACACACAGGTATCATTATAACCATCTGATTGTGCGCATTTTTAGACACAATTCTAAGGTTAAACGTTTTTGTTGTCTAGTTTTTAACGAACTATTTCTATTGTCTGACCCTTACTTGACTTAATTTGACTGTTTAGCCAACACTTTGGGGTAAACAGTTATCGATCGTCATGTGTGGCTCGTGTTAGCAAGAGATGCTAATCAACATACGCACGTTAACTTAAACCATAGCGATTAAATTGTCAGACATTTTGAACTGCCGGTTTTGACAAAGGGGTAATTCCGGGTGTCATGTATATGAGTAACTGTCGTCCCCTTTGGAAACGGTTAATCAGTTAACAGGAGACCACTGAAGATAAACTTCACGTTATGTAAAAGCTAAACGCAGTTACAGGTAGTGTTTTGCCTGCGAAACATTAGGTTTCGTCAGGGAGTTACATGTGATTACGCAAACGTTAGATAGGATTCCTTCATGTGAGTTTGAGTCATGCCGGTGTGTAAATCAAGTCGACGATGCATGTCTACAATTAACATGATATTATTTAACAAGGCGTCATCTTTTGTCTACTTCTAGGCATACCGGAAACTGGCGAAAGAATACCACCCTGACAAGAACCCAAATGCTGGTGACAAGGTAAGATGTTAGTGACAATCCCCTCTGGTTAAAACTGAAAAATTTGTCATCATAGCTGTGTTTTTAATAAATATTGGATGGGTCGTGCTGTTTCTCTCTAAATGGAAATGGGAGCTAAAATAAAAAAAACAAAAACAAATGTCAGCTTGAATGGTTTGCTGCCTCACCAAAAATGATTGGAACCAGATTTTTTTTCCTTAAGCCATTTTTAGGTGGTTGTTAAAAGTCCAGTATGGTAAAGGAAAAGACAAGAAAATCTGTTTAAAGAGATCGGTGGTCAGATAGCCATTTACAAAATCAATTTTGGTCATGCTACAGTAAAAAATATATAAATACAGCCACAGTGTGAAGACCAAAAGCCTACTATTTTTGGTGCATATGAAACCTGCATGCATATTTTCTCTTTATATTTTCCTTAGTGCTGACAGTTCTCTAAAATTACTTTACATTTTTGTTTTACTTTTCTTTCTAAGCCTTGATATTAGCTTGAGCCATTATTTTGTTTATGAATGTGCAGCATTTCCTGAGCTCCCCCTACAGTATCATCACAGACCTCCCTCCGCTCTACATAACATTGTCAACAGCTTCTAAAGTAGCATTTCTGGAATATAAGTGGAAACATTAAATGTTAAGGCCCTCTTTTCCATCTTTTCCCATGGCAGAGTGCCATTTTCTCAACAGGGGACCACATTGTTAGTAATAGGAAATGGCAACTCGAGAATTGAGCCTGGCGGAGGTTATTTGTAATAGGGGAAAACATTTGAATCGTTTGTGTGCATGCGAGCTTAAGCATGCTTTGCCCAGAATGTCGTCGCTTTCGTTCCCACCACAGCTGGGGTAAAAGACTAATTGAAATCTTACTAGGTCCTGTGTGTCTTTCGCAGAATATGGTTGATAATTATTGTTCCCATATGAACCTAACATGGAAAATTATTTTTTGTTAGCCACTTCAGTCCTCTTACAGAGGCTTCTGTTGTTCTAGCTTGTAGCATCACTAGGTCAGTTAAGTTATTGGTTGCTGTTTTGTGTGTGCCTTAATTTGCTCTGCAGTTCTACTGTTCTGACTAAGTGCATCTTGTTAATTTTTGTTTTTATTTATTTTCTCCCAAAACATAGTTCAAAGAAATCAGCTTTGCTTATGAGGTGCTGACCAACCCTGAAAAGAAGGAGCTTTATGATCGCTATGGAGAGCAAGGCTTGCGGGAAGGAGGCGGGGGTGGCCCAGGCATGGACGACATTTTTTCCCACATCTTTGGTGGTGGACTCTTTGGTGGTGGACTCTTCATGGGCCAGGGGAGTCGCTCCAGGAATGGAGGTCGGAGGAGAGGAGAGGACATGGTCCATCCACTCAAGTAAGAGGAAGCTTGCACATAAATGCACAGACTACTTGAGTGTACTCCAAATCCTCTGTCTTGTGTCACTTCACACTATGTAAACATCACAACAACATCTTTTTCTACAGGGTGTCACTGGAGGACCTTTACAATGGCAAAACAACTAAACTACAACTTAGCAAGAATGTACTGTGTAGCACTTGTAATGGGTAAGTTGTTTAACCATTATGGTGCTGTAGTCCTCACTTATGTCTATTATTTAGTCTATTGCATCGTTGGTGTTTTGTTAATCCTGTTACGTGTTCTCAGTTTAAACTCTCTGTGGGTGTGTGTATCTATGCAGGCAGGGAGGCAAGACGGGTGCGGTACAAAAATGTACAACATGTAGGGGGCGTGGCATGCGCATCATGATCAGACAGCTCGCCCCAGGGATGGTCCAACAGATGCAGTCTGTGTGTACTGACTGTAATGGTGAAGGTAAGGGGCATGTTGATCCAGACCATGATCAGGCATTTCTTCTGTGTATCATTAGGTCTGCCTCACTTTGTGCTCTCTGTCCAACCCCAGGGGAAGTTATCAGTGAGAAAGACCGCTGTAAAAAATGTGAAGGCAAGAAAGTGGTGAAGGAGGTGAAGATTCTGGAGGTACACGTGGATAAAGGCATGAAGCATAGCCAGAAAATTACCTTTGGAGGTGAAGCTGACCAGGCACCTGGCATCGAGCCAGGGGATATAGTCCTTGTCCTGCAGGAAAAAGAGCATGAGGTAGGTGGGCCAGTCTGCAAATGCAGTAGTTATATCCATCTTACCCTCCCCGCTGTATCCCCTGTACACTCTGTGTCATGGGGGAAATGTTTTTGTTTTTTTAATTTAGGACACAGTTTTGCTTGTATCATAGCTTTATTTGTCGGTTACTAATTTTTTTCTTGTCATATAAAGGTGACCCTACTCCTAAGCTAACTTCCCTCACCTGACCTTAACTTTCCATTGCTAGATTCTTTAGAGCTTGAATTGCTTTGTGGGCTGCAGTTTCCCTGTACAGTTCCCTATGCATAAAATGTACCACATATCTGGAACATCCGTTTGTGTTTTTTGGTGCCTGCTACATCAGCCACAGGAATGTGGGTGTAGAAGTGGCAGCATATACATATACTGTACAATGAGCTGTATAGGGGTGGAGTTTATTATACATCAGTGGAGGGGGTTTATCGTGTCTCCTAGAAAAATGACAAAAAAACAAAAGACAAATTCAACTTATAGCTGGAGTCTAATTGCCAAGTCAGTGTTCATATTAATAATAATAATAATATCCTACCTGAGCACTACCACCAATGTAGCAGTTTTGGGAGTGCTGTGGTATTTTGTATGATTGACTGTGAAAATGTACACGTGGAAAACTGTCAAAATACTCATATGTCAGAACAAAAATTAACTCAATTAGGAAGGGTGGATTTCTCTGGATGTATTGTTCCATATTGGGAAGCAGACAGAGGAGAACCTTTTGAGTTTTCACAGTCTGCACACTTACTGTGCCCAGGTAAGCGAGTTTCCAGCAGTGAAGCAGTTAGGTGACCTGTCCATTGTGTTTCCCTGTCTTTAGTCTTACGTTTTGGCTGGACTCCACCCTTCCTTGAAAGAAGATAGTTTCTGTATTTGCTATCTTTAAAGGAATGATAACAGTGAGTCCAGTGCACTGCTGTATATCATTAGTGATTAGTGTCATTTGTTTGTTTTTTTTTCTTTTCTGCAAAGATATATTACACAAGTCAGTGTGCTGTTCTTTGAGTCCTAAAGGCATGCATATCTTATTTCCATATGTTGAATACAATGAATGCATTCTGGTTTTCCACTGTGATATATGTGCGTAACCAGTTTCTTTGTGAGTCACATTTTCCTTGTGCAGGTTAGAAAATTGACTTCTATAATTTCTGTCAGGTTTACAGAGTTACATGAGCAGTTTGTGTCAGCAGTCATATCCAGCTGTCTGAACAATGAGGACCAGGTTGTCTTGATATTGCTGTGCAGTCAGAGCTGTGCATTGAAGACATGGGACAGATTAAAAAAAAATCCAATTCATCACAATTTTTATTTGAATGACCCAATATTGATTCTTAAAATCCCAAGATTGATCTTTGCATTTGCGCCTTTTCTAAGTAAACATGTACATCTTTTCTGAATGTTACGTGTTTACAGTGGTTACATGTTGTCAGACAGTCAGTAAGGGCTTCATGATGTGAGGCATTTCTGTTTTGTGGAAATATAGTTACTACAACATGCACAAAAGGTTATTTTAAGTTCAAAATTAACATAGATGATAGTTACATTAGCTACATGAGTCACTGTTATTCTGGCTGTTTTGTAGCCAATATAAAGATCACATCTACATGAAGGACACACTGAATAAAGACTGCACACTACTCTGCTCTGGTGGTACAGGTTTTTTACTGTTCTTGCTAAACTGTTTTTCACATGTAGGCCTTACAAAATAAACATCATGTTTGCTTTTGCCAAGGAAAATTAACACAGTTTTATAGTCAGGAAATGTGTTTCCAGTTTGGCCTGCAATGTGTACTTGACACAGTTTATTTTTAACACCACAACAGTATTTCTCACTTGTTGAATGTAGAAGAAGAAATGTAAGATCCCAGGATTCATTCTGAGGAGCGTGTTACAGAACATTGGTATATATCAGATGTAACTGAAGCATCAAGACTTGAAACGAATGGAATCACATTGAAATGAATCAGTTCTTGACTTTGTGAATCCAAATCAAATCTGAAGATCAGTGCGAAATTCTATTGATTTGATAAAGAATAAGAATTTACAGATGTTCATGCTGTAGTCGGACCAGAGGCGCTCTCATACACAAATGATTTGGGATGGTGTTTTAACTTTGCACTCATACAGCACAGCACTTCAGTCAAATAAGCGCCAGCCAGCTAAAGGCTCTAGTGTACCACTGGACATCAACACATTGGGCTTAACTAAATCTGATTTGGAACATGCACTCAAAGCCAAGCTTTCTTTCACCGGTTGAAACCAGGTCAGCTTGCTAACCAGATCACATCTGTGGCAACAAATACTTAAGAGGTGCCTTCATCAGTAATTGGGCTTTCCTTGGTTCTTGAGTAAGATAATGATCTGAACCACACCTCTGTGTTAATAATAACATGATGTGGAGACAGTAATCTATAAACAATTTGTGAGACAAAGTCCCACAAGTGCCTGATATTTCTGGGTGGTGCTGCTGCTGCTGCAATGATGAGCTGGAACTACTGGTTACACAATAGTTTTTATTGTTGTTATGCTTTTACCATCTAGCAGCTGAATCTTAATTGTCACAGGTAGCTGCTCCAGCCGGTCTTAATTGGGTTTCCTCAGCAGGTTGTACAAGTCAGGTTACCTCTGACAATGCAAACTAATTTTTATCTGAACTGGAACAGCAGTCTGAGCTGTAGTGATGCCCCTGGCACTTTGTCTCAGGAGGCTTTTATCATTGATGTCAGAATGTGTCAGTGGATGGTGGAAGCAAAGTAGTTTACTACAGCTGGCAATAGTAATACAGATAGCGTTGACTCTAAAGAATCAGTACTCTAGATGTTGATCTGCCACTCCTATGATAATACATGGGAATAAGGCAGAGGGATCAGCTGTGTATTATATCATAAACCTTAAACCATAAACACCAGTTGTTGTGTTAAGAGCAAGAGTAGTTTCGCATTGCATTCAGTAATATAGGAGAAGTTGAACAAATGTTTTCGCTTGCAAAACAATAGTAAATTCAGACACCAAATCTCTGGAGATTTTTGCACAAATGTAATCTATAATGTTTAATTCTGTAGTTTGCTCTTGCAATGCTGCTTTTCCACCAGCAGATGCTGTGTACTCTGATAATGTTTTAGACATTCACAAGGAACCAAGTTGTCCCTAATTGATATCAACTCCAAAGTCCATAAAAGGTTCATCTACCAAGATTTTTAATCATCTTTCCTCTGAATTTTCAGACATTCAGGCGAGATGGCAATGACCTGTTCATGAACCATAAGATTGGGCTGGTGGAGGCGCTGTGCGGCTTCCAGTTTATGCTGAAACACTTAGACGGCAGACAGATCGTTGTGAAGTACCCTGCTGGCAAAGTCATTGAACCAGGTAAGACTCCTGCTGCATTAGTGTGATGAGGAAAAATGCTTATTGACATTCAGGCACATCTTGTAAACACAGATGAAATGATCACATGCTGCATTAAGCTGTCTAAATTTTAAACACTTCAGAAAAACAGCTGCAGTGATAAAAGCCTTATTTTTTAGTCGTGTAGCATCTGACAAAATCAGCATTAACTCAAGTCAATGATAACAGTTTTTTGTGTATTCAGCTACATTGGCACCACCAAAGGTTCACTTCTTTCACCGGGGGGGGGGCTTAGGTCATCCTTTTGTAAAATCTCCGTTTTCCATTTTCACACTGAAACACGAAGCCAGTGTTTTTAAGGTTTACACACTATGGAGGCTGAGGGGAGACAAAAAGGCTGTTTTCATCTGGACGGAGAGCTGAAACAAAAAGTAAAACCTGCATTTACAAATGCAACTGTCTTAATGTGGATATGCTCAGACTAGAGTCTCTGCTCAGAGCTGAACACAGTGAGGAGGCATCTTTTCAGAATGTACTAGCGAGTGGGGTCATCAACATCCTCAGTGAGTTCTAGAAAGACTTAGGAAAACTTACCAAACACCTTTCTCTTAGACGCATAGCTCTTACTGCGGTAGGGTACCTATACACCATACAGCTCATGGGATTTAGTAATAATACAGTATGCAGCATAATTAAATAGGTGTCTATAAAAAGTATGAAATTTCATAAAAATAAATTGTGCAAAAACCTTTTGTTTTTCTTTTCATTTTTCTTTTTCTTTTTGTTTGTTTGTTTTGTTTTTTTTAACACACTGCATCTTTTACAGGCTCAGTCAGGGTGGTGCGAGGAGAGGGCATGCCCCAGTACCGAAACCCTTTTGAGAAGGGAGATTTGTATGTCAAGTTTGATGTTCAGTTCCCCGACAACAACTGGATCAGCCCTGAGAAACTTGCGGTATGACACGTTACTCCTTCTTTTATTGATCTAAAATTATTGATCTGTTGTTTGAGAAAAAAGGCTGTAGATTAAACAATCCTGAAAGGAATCATTAGTTGGAGCCATACTGTGAATTTTGTGTCTTTTTGGTAAGGACATAATTTACTATGTCGTCTGCACACCGTTTTAAATGTGTGTTTCAAATTCAGTTGGATTTCAAATCATTAAAAAAATATTCTAGGCATCTTATAACATCAATTTATTGGCACCATATCAAAATCTGTAACTGTTGGTGTAGATCAACTCAAGCGAGTAAACTCACATGTTCCTCAGTATGTTTTTAATGAGAAAGCTTAGGCCAATACAAGGAAGAATGTGCTGCTAAATTTATCCATTAATTCTGTTCAGGGATTAGAGCTGTTCTGGCCATTAATGGGTTACTTACTGAGCACTTATATCCACACAGTACTACTCCTCATTCTCCCTGAAGCTGTTGCACTCTTGGCCCCACAACCATCTGACGCTACTGCGGTTAGAAAACACGCTGAGACAGTCTGTTAAAGCTGCATTATGATGAATGTTGCTCATGTGTAGGAGCTGGAGGACATGCTGCCCTCACGGTCAGAGCCGCCCATCATCACTGGAGACACAGAGGAGGTGGACCTGCAGGATTATGACGTCAGCCAGAGCTCGTCATCAGGTAACCGCAGAGAGGCCTACAACGACAGCTCCGACGAAGAAAGCGGACACCATGGGCCGGGAGTACAGTGTGCCCACCAGTAATCTCATACTCTGTCTCACACACACATATGATCCACGTACTACTTTGGATGAAAATGTATGAGTTGCAGAGTAAACAAGGAGGTAGGTCAGGCTGAAAAGGCTTGGTAGTTCCTCAGACACAGATCAGATATATTGAATCATGGCACCTGGAGTTGTTGATTATTGTTATTGACTGTGTGCTTGGATTATTTTGAACTTTGTCTGAGGAACTCACACTGGGGCAGCCCAAAACTTATTACACTGCGCCTGAAACAGACAAACAGTAACTTCAGGTAGAAGTCAGATTAAGTATTTAAGATTTATCAAAACAAATGGTTGCCCCAGTGAACACTGTGCCCTGTAGGACCATGATCTGGTGTTCAAGGTGAACCCCCCCAACCCCCCACCCCCCCACCTTCTATTCCTCTGTCACCCCTGTATAAGTCCATTCCCATCTGCTAATGCGAACTCCAGATCAAAGGAAGGAATGTTTCTTGTTTGCTGAGTGTGTGACTTGCATTTTGTTTTCATAGTATTTACAATAATTAATTTAAAAACTAACTAATGTGCATACACAGATAAAGCAGCTGAGTAATGTGACGTGCAGATCCTTGGACTTGTGTATTCATGGACTCATCCACTCAGCGCCATACATAGGATTTGTTTCAGATTTTTACAGCTTTATTTTCTTTGTAGGTTTTTACTTGTGTTATTCCTCTCTTTATATTTTAATTCCAACAGAAAATTGGTTATTGTGTATATCATTGAACTGGTTGTTGGTAAGCTTCATCAGCTGCTGTATTCAAAGCTGTGTGATTTTTAAAAAAGAAAAATGACAGGTGAAAATGAGAAAAACCTATAGCCTGTATCTGTGCTGAGACCATTTGCATGTAAAAAGCTTTGGTTCCCGCACTATCAAACATCAGTCAAATAAAGCAGCAGACTTCTTAAGAAAATGTCTATGAAGTTGTTGAATAAATTGTTGAAATATCATGCACTTTGTGTGGTTCCTTGTTTTTCTTCATTGGCATTAATAATCAAACAAAATGACTGAAATACCCCTGTTTGTATCTAGCCAAGATAGCTTTTGAAGTCTTTGTTGCTGACACTTTTTGTCATCACCCAAACACCAGAGGGATGCACAGAATTTCTGTGGCAGTCAGAGCCTGACAACACAACAGTGGAAACAAAAACAGTTCAACAGTTCCTTTCCAGAAACAGTGAGTAGAACTAATCCACAAATACAGTCAGAATTGATTGCCAACTATTCTCGATAACTGTTGATGGCAAATACCACCTGCCCAAACCGCATGATGCCCATTTTAGATCTATCTTCTAATCTAAAATGTTTCCATCATCAGTCAGACCCCATAAACATGAGCTCACACTCCATTCTCAGTGCAAGCTGAGTAAATGGAAAGCTGTCCAGACTAACCACACTGTTGGAGTCAGGTATTGGAGAGAGATAATCATTACATGCACATGACAGTTGAAATATGCATTTGTTGAAAAAATAAAAGCATTAAATGTTTTTCTCAATTGCGTGAATGGGTTTCTATGTGTCATGCAGGTAGTTTGGTCTAATTGTCCAGGTAATTTTGTTGACTGTATTTTACCAAATTTTCAGGCAAATGAACATTAAATGAGCTGAGGGTTGATTTGCAACATTTAATTTAAACTAGTAATTTTTCACAAAAAATTGCAAAATGGGGAAACTGCAAAATATGAGCCAGGAGGAATCCAAGCAATGCCACCATGACTGTCAAGAAACACAACTCAAGCTCAATAAAGGGCCTTCAAGTGCTTGAGACCTTGGGGCCACATTTACAAGTGCCTTACAATTAGCAGTCCTTCTACATAGCGCTTAAGGTCCAGAGCAAAGATTTGTTAAGAGCTAAGAACGCTTGTGCAAAGTATTTCGTTGTATGTAAGAGATACTGTCTACAGTGACTGGTTGACATTTGTCAACACACAGGAGCATGAAAAGGAACTGCATTGCATTATATTAGATTAACATAATAATAAATTATTACATTAAATTAAATCAATTTATTCAAATTACATTCTTGAATCAAATTACCGTAATAAAACATTTAATTTAAAAAGTATTTTTTTTAATTTACATTTTTAATAAATGCTGTACAAAAATACGAATTTAGAAAAACATTAACATAACGAGGCACATTAATTCTTTCAGACCTATAATTTAGCACTAAAATACTTTGTGAATTACTCTCTGACCAACAACATAATAGTCCTAAAGTTGGGACTGAATTGCCCTTATTTTTAGGAATTTCTCCCTGTATGTATTTACTTATATAAAGTGGGTGGCATGAACGTATCACATATTTAATCAAAACTGCCAGGCGATTAAGTCATAAACACCTAGATGCCAAAGCGCAAGAGAAACTACCCCCCGCCCGCATCCGTAACTCTACATTGTAACTATTTGATTACACCTGTAGTCGTGGCCTATCCTGCCCGTATTGTGTGAAATTAGTTTCACGTGAATGCCAAACTTGCAAAGTTCCCACCATATTACGACCAATGTGAGTCTTCAAACACTGTTTAGAAATATGCCTGAAAAGTCCGTAGCGAAAGAACTAACGTTGGTCAGGCAACGTAAACGTTATCCGAAAGCTAAAGTAAAAGTAAATGAACAGTGACGTCAGTGAAACGAGTATAAGTGGGTCCTTAACCCAGTTCTTCATAAACGCCTCTTTTGACTCCTGCTACCACCGGCGCCGTGGCTTAGTTGGTTAAAGCGCCTGTCTAGTAAACAGGAGATCCTGGGTTCGAATCCCAGCGGTGCCTTTTTGCGCTGCGTCTTTCCACTGTCCCATCAGTTCGTGATTTAATCTTCCTTTTAAGTAAAATCAAAGGTTAAACAGTACACTGTATTTTTTCTAGAATCGTGTTCCGTGGTTTTAATGAAACTAAAGACATATAATGTAAATGTACTGTATATGTAGCCTACTGTGTCAATTTGCAGTCCATCCATCTGACCATATGAGGGCGAAAGTGAAACAGTTGACTGAAGCAAGAAGCCGTCAGACTACAATGGAGGGACTGGGTGAAGAAAATTCTGAGGCAGCCGCATCTGCGATGAACTCGTCATTTCAACAACGCCGTTTATGGCGTAATCTATAATTCAGAGTAGTGCCTACAGTTTCTACACAGCTGTTTGTTCCATTCAGTCCTTGTGTGAGGTGGAAAAGGTGACCCATAAACAAAGAATAATGTGGACCACTTTGTCTCGTTAGATGCCGAACACAGAAAAGGACCACAGTTAGAGCGGAAGTCAGACGGTTTCGTCTTCAAAATAAGACCTGCAATACACGTTTTAGTCGTATGGGACTTTGTTTAGTCTGTGAAAACACACCTTAGACCATCATTACAGTATGCACGATTGTTATATAACATAAAGCTGTAAAAGACCAAATCTTTTAATAATTTTGGTATATTAATAATGCTTTGTTGTTATACAATGTTTTGTTCGCACACTTGTTCTGCATTAATGTATACTATTTTATTTCCATGTTCAATTTCCTCACCTTTTCTGGCTATCTGTCTTGTTATCTATCTACCTTTAATGTTGATCCACTTATGTTTTTGATGCCTTATTCTACTTTTGAAATTGTTGCATTTTAATATTTTTTTTTAATTCTTCTCCTTTTCTTCACTCTTTTTTCCTGACAAAAAGGGAGAAAGAGGGAGAGATGGGGGTGTTCGTGGATTTTTTTTAGACGGATCAATGTGTCAGACTGAAATTTGAAACTAATCAAAGTAAAATAAGATCACAATTTAGTGACTTTTTTCTTTTTGACACCAGGCGTTTTTTATGTTGATCACTGTCAGGAAATTTAAATTACATTCACTCTGATGGAAGTTTTAATGGATACTTTTGAAAAATCTGTAGATTAGTCATTCCGTAAGTACATATCGTGTTTGTGAAACTGTCTAAGTTAAGTTTATGAAATAACACCTGAATAAGGGTTTACGACAAGTATTTCCTCGATGCATTATTACTTGTAACCGTTTGGTGTTGCTCAAAATGATTTAGTGTGGCTTTTATTTTGAAGACAATAACCGGAAATCGTGTGGTTTGCTTTAGCTGCCTTTACTCTTGTGTATTGGCTGTCGCTGCAAAGGACAAAACGCTTTTTTTCACAGTGAGGATTCCTCGGTGTGCACGGTGTGTGTGTGCTGGAAGTAGATGCGGGAGTTTACCTGGAGGACACACATGTCGAACAAACAGTGGAGACTGTGCCCGAGATAATAGCAGAAGTCCCCGCCGGACCATGGGACTGACGGAGCTGCTGCTCGGACTGCTGTGGTTCCGCTCTGCTGTGCTCTGTGCAGGTGAGCAAAAACAATGCATCCACACTGCTGTGATGTGTAAATGGATGTCTGTACACATCCTTGTCACATATCTGGGCCGCTCATCCTAATGAGAACAATGTAGTGTGCAAGTGATGCGGATCATCCAGGAGAATTCATTGAACAGATTGTATGTTTCTTGGTGGTTGTTTGCCTCCTCATCATCACTGAAGGTGCTGTCGTTTACAAAGCTCCTAACACTGATCATCACAGCAGAGCACTGCTATAATATCTCATGTTCACACCCGACCTAGTGGATGTTGTTTTGCCTGCTGCTTTCTCCTGTGACACTTTGATAAAGTGATACGGCAGATGAAGACAAAAATGTTTTCATTGTTGTGATCGGATGGAGTGACAAGATGAGCCTATCATTGCACAGGAACCTGCGGGGCTATTGATCTGCGGTGGGAAAATGATCAGGGTTAGTGTGGAAACATGGATGCTCTTTCACAAATGTGATGCTGCTATCAGCATTACATCACTGCTTCTCTGCAGGCAGCAGGCAGTCACCCCCACCCCCTCCTCTCTATTATCATATCCCTCTCTCTATTGGCATGAAAATAAAGGAGAAGGCTGTCAGACCAATAGACAGGTCAATATGTTACTGTGTGTGTGTGTGTGTGTGTGTGTGTGTGTCTGTCTGTCTGATTTCTGAGAAAAACCACCAGCTTTTGCACAAACACACACTATCCCAAATGCATGTCTGTACTTGTTTGACCTCGCACCTTTGCACACAAAGTACTCTGAAGAACAGAGTCTCTCTCTCTCTCTCCCACACACACACACACACACACACACACATCATTCTAATCAGCTTCAGACTTTTCCAGCTGAGGTAGTACAAAAAATATTACAGTGAGGCCAGTATCTCTTTATGTCATTTTTTTCAACACCCTTTCAGAGCTTCAGCGGATTCAGATTTGTTTTTTGAAAACAACAAGAATGAAAAATTGCAGGGCTTAGTATTGTAATACAGCAAAATGAAATCTAAAACCAAACGCTTAATCGACATGTTTTTCTCTCAGGTACTCTGCACAACGTCAGTGGTGGAAAGTATTCTCTACTTCCATACACTTTTGAAGTTCTTTATACTTCATTTTTTTGTAGTTTGTGTTATTTTATTCCTCTACTCTACTACATTTCAGAGGGAAATGTACATTTTACTCCATCATGTTTATTGAACAGCTACAGTAAATAGCTATAGTTACTTTGAGTTTAAGATTTTAGATGTAAAAAAAAAAAACCCAAATGAGCTTATAGAATATTATGCATTGTGGTGGAATCTGACCCTTTTGGCAGGTGACACCTTATAACATTTCTATGGACTTGTTAGCATTTGAACAAATTGCATTATGTTTCTGGTTTGACATACTGTTAACAACAAGAGAACATTAGAGGAGCAAGGAGCTGGGTATTCACTAAAGTAAAACATTAGAGTTGTACTCCGTCTTCAAAACACAACATGTGTTGTAGCTGCAGTACATTCTGTTCTGTTGAGGCTGCTGTGGGTAGAGGAACCGGTACAGTGGATCTCCTCGAATATCTGTTGCTGTTATCTGACTCGAAACATTTTGACAGGAAATGAAGTCACAGTTAAAATGATTTGAATTTGTGCATCGGTTTGGCAGAAATGAAATACAGCAGCGTAAATAAATGGAACTCATGTAAACATAAAGATGAGACTAAAAACCAGTGAATTTAATTTCTTAGTAGATCCTGAAGATTTGTCCGACCTGCCACCATCACATTATTCTTTGACTTTAAGTTTGAAGGTGAACGAAACTGCACTAATTGCTATATCGTATGGTTACTTTAATTTATTGATGATCATAAAAGATGTAATTTAGAACATCTGCTGTTGAACTGTGATCAAAAACTCAGCGTCATTGCAGCAAACTGCAGCTCTACTTTACAGACTACTTTGTCCAGTCTAGTTTCATGTGTGTGTGTGTGTGTGTGTGTGTGTGTGTGTGTGTGTGTGTGTGTGTGTGTATGTGTATGTGTGCGTGCATGTGCGTGCGCGCGCTGAGCTAGCTGTGTCTGGGTAGTCGATATCCATCACTGAGCTCTAAATGATTCCTCTTCCCGCCCCCTGCTTCACTCTGCTGACTTCACTGATTCATCAAGAAAGCTTGAAACAAACACACACACTCAGCAGAACTGAGCTGACTCCATGCTGCGTGTTAGCGTTGGATAGTCACTGTCAAGCAGTTCAGCTAATGCTCTGTCTCTAAGGTTATGGTTAATTAAGAGGCTTGTTCGACAGCTTCTTCTTGCCTGTGTCTCATTTCTACTGTGGCATTAAGCAGTAATGAGATGATTAAACATTGAACTCATTGCTCTATATTCTTGTTCTCAGCACAAGACAGACAATAAATCCCTTCCATTGGATTCTTTGCCTGCGCTTCACGCAGGCCTGTGTCCTATTCCTGGTGCTCCTCTTGGCCACCTCACACTGTGTTATTCCCTGGAGCCATGGTGCGATGGCAGCAGGTGATGCTGTTGCCTTGGCTGCCAGTTTGACTGCTGCTGCTGCTTGGCCCTGTTTTGGCCCCCATGTGATCAGCACAAAGCTCCTCTGAAAGGCACTGAGGTCATTTGTCTTGCAGAGGGATTGTTTTGAGCAGTGATCAGAGACAAAAGATGAGAACTGTATAAAGCAGTATATACATTTTGAAGAATGAATGTGGTGATGTCCTTTTATGCATTACAGTTCCTGCTACTGGCTAAGGCCATAAGAAAGTCTGCGGCTGTGCTGGATGTATGTTTTAATAAAAGAAAAAGAGTGAGTGGTGTGTGTGTGTGTGTGTGTGTGTGTGCGCGCGTGTGTGTGTGTGTGTGTGTGTGTGTGTGTGTGTGTGTGTGTGTGTGTTGTGTGTGTGTGTGTGTGTGTGTGTGTGTGTGTGTGTGTACTGTTCTGGGAGTAGCAGTATGGATCCTGCTGAGCATGCATAACTCTTCGTCCATCATACATAAAGGAACAGATGATATCTCTCTGGTGAAAAGTAGTGTAGTTTCCCTCCTTAGAATTCAAGATGACAAAGATTCCTCATGAATATATAAAACGTAGGAGAAAGTTCATAGATCTACTGATGTGATATGTTCACAAGTGCTAGTGATATTCTCTATTTCTTTTCTTTTTTGTCAATAAATCCTTTGAAAAGATCAAAACCAACAATGGAGTAATCCTTTTAACAAGTATTTTCTGAGAAGCCAGAGCAAGTGCTGAACAATCCAAAAAAGAAATCATATTGTGATTATGTTATGAGTTACAATTTTAGTTGGAATGATTGTTTCTGCATTTTTTTTTCACTGATAAAAATCGATGCTCTCTTATGTCTGGAGAATATGATTTGTAGGCCAGGGCATCTCTGTAGCACCGCAATGGTTATGGTATTAATTTATGGTCTGTTATGACTCATTTTACTTTTATCAAAAAAACTTCAACTCCTGCGACGTGGCCATATTGCGATTTTGATAATATTTCAATTCATTGTTCAGCCCTAGTTAGAGCTTGATATACCTTATTTCCCTGTGTCAGAGCTCCACTGTTGTTCAAATAATATTAATAACACATCAGTGAACTTGACTGATGCACTAGGTGACATATTCCTTCATTGCCATGAGCCCACCAAACCATCATGCTGCTACAAATACTCACTAGCACAAAAAATATGTGATAATCCGCAGCTGAAAATAGTTCCCAGTACCGCTATTTACTCGTGTTTGAATAACATTTGCCAAAAACGACGGTACCCGGCTGTTATAGTAAGTTATTGAGATTTTTTTTAAAAGTTAGTTTTTGAATATTTACATTCATTTCTTCAGCAGGAACAAATGAGCTTGGGTGCACCAGACAAGCTGGGAAAGTCAGAAAGTATTGAGAGATGGACTAACTCGTTGTTGGCTTCAGGCTTTTCATGGAATTTGTTGACAAAAGCAAAAAATACAGAATATGGACAGTCTTAGCTTTTAATCAACGCATTGAAATTCTGCCTTCTCTCTCATCTTGATTTCTGCTGAATAAGAGCACCGGTACATTTGAATAATGAATGCGTGCATGTGAAGCTAAGGAGAAGTTGCTACCTGATTAACTAACTAGATGTGCAATCGCAGCACAATGACTAGATGAATGAAACTCTGTGGAGTAGATTTATTCATTTTGTCTCTTGCCATCTGTTTATTCATCAAGATCTAACACTGTAACATAATAATACCTCCTCCAGGTCAGTCACCTCACCTCATCTCCCTGTCTCTTTGTTACCCAGCAGGCTGCAGTGAGCGGGTGGAGGTCCATACAGAGCGGAGGGGTGTGATCTACAGCCCCTCCTGGCCTTTAAACTACCCCGCTGGAGTCAACTGCAGCTGGCACATCCAGGGAGGTCAGGGGGAGGTCATTACCATCAGGTAGAATCGCTCACACATACACTAACACGCACCTGACGTTTGTTTTTGAGAAAGCACCTGAAACGATCAATGCTCTGCTCTAGTTTCCGAAACTTTGACTTGGCCGAGTCGGGGAATTGTTTGGGAGACTGGCTCCTGCTGACTCCTACGTGGAATGGGGAATCCAGGCTGTGCGGCTCTATGTTGCCTCCACCCGTCATCTCCACCAGGGGGCGCGTTTGGCTCTACTTCCACTCTCATGCCAACAGCTCCGGGCAAGCCCAGGGCTTCCGCCTCTCTTACATCAGAGGTAAGTTGGATGCGGGAGGATGCTGAGGTTATCTAGTTTTATAAGGTAAAATATGTAAATGATCTGAAGGATGAATAATGAAATTGTCAGTAAAGTTGAAGCAAAAGATACCAGAGCTGTGAGTCGTGCACTAATTTATCACACTAGTTAAATCATAATGCCCTTATTACACCCCGTCGTTATAGCAGTATTTATATTCCTCTTATATTGCATAGAAATATGTTATCTTGTCACTAGACATTGATGGGTCTTGGCTCTACTCTGGGACAATACTTGAGTGAATAACTGCATTGTCTGTATGTTTTCAGGAATTTCCTTGTGGCTTTCGGTATGCCTCAGCAAATCACACAGTTGAGGTCTGGGACACTGGATCAGGCTTTAGAGTAATTCAGACAGTGTATTAAAATGTACAAGTGGAGATTAGCTGCCAGACTGAACTGAAGAGTACTAACTACTACACATTAGGCAGCGTTGATTTTTATTATATAAAATGATTATTTTTGGACTGGTTTCCTCTTTAAGCTGTTGTGAGTGCATGTGCATTTATGATTGTAATGACATGCTAATTCTTTTTCATCTGATCTAGTGCTAATAAAGTGCACGTGCATAGGCAAACTGTATGTGTATATACACATTCTGCTTGATGTTGCACTATACTGCAGTAAATGTCAGTTTTTGTCAGTTCTTTCTCTTCTGTGGTTCCAGTCTGATAATTATTTTCCTGTGCAGGTCATCTGGGTCAGAGCAGCTGTCAGTCAGATGAATTCCTGTGTGGGAATGGGAAGTGTCTTCCTCGCTCCTGGAAGTGCAACGGTCAGGATGAATGTGGCGACGCCACCGATGAACGCAGTTGCTCCCCCCCTCCCACTGAGGCCCAGCCTGGCGTCTGCCCCTTCGGCTCCCTGCCGTGCACCGAGGTCCAGTCCACCCGCTGCCTGCCTGCCGCCCTGCGCTGCAACGGAGCCCGGGACTGCCCTGATGGGACGGATGAGCTGGGTTGCCCCGACACCACATGTGGCAAACGTCTGGGGAACTTCTATGGCTCTTTTGCTTCCCCAGATTTTTTCCGGGCCAATCGCAGCGCTGTGACAAAGTTGAGATGCTCCTGGCTGCTAGACACCCAGGACCCGAAACCCATTGTGCTGCAGCTGGACCTGCAGCTTGGGCCTGGAGATTCACTGCATGTTTACGATGGCCTGCTGCAGCAGGCGGAGCATCTCTTACAGGTGTTGTCGTATCATAACAACAGGCGCCTGGCGCTGCTGGAGTCGAGCCGAGGACAGATGAGTGTGTTGTACATGGCCCAGCCTCACAGCCCTGGACATGGCTTTAACGCCACATACCAGGTAGTGCAATCTGGGATTACTGCATCTTGTTTTGAGAAAGCTTGAAACCTTTCATTCATCTCCATCTATTTTTCAAAAGTTATGATTTAAATCTACCTTCTCCCACTGAAGGTTTTTTTCCCCATGTGTCATAAGGATTCAACTCTTTTCTGAATAGTTTGGTTGATAGAGAAAGTAACTATTCTGTTGGTGCAGAGAACACAATCATTCAAGCAGAGTAAATCATCCTATTGGTGTCCAGACCGTGACGTATTTCTCTTCCACCCTCCCAGGTCAAAGGTTACTGTTTTCCTGGCGAGCACCCCTGTGGCAGCGATCAGGGCTGCTACTCTGAACGGCAGCGCTGCGACGGCTACTGGCACTGCCCGTCTGGCCGTGACGAGGAGGCCTGCCCGACATGCCCAGATGGGGAGTTTCCCTGCGAGGGCGGTACCGGAGTGTGCTACCCAGCCTCGGAGCGCTGCAACAACCAGAAGAGGTGCCCGGATGGGTCGGACGAGAAGAACTGCTATGACTGCCAACCTGGAAACTTCCACTGTGGGACTAACCTCTGTATCTTTGAGACATGGCGGTGTGACGGGCAGGAGGACTGCCTGGACGGGAGCGACGAGAGGGACTGCCTGGCTGCAGTACCCAGGAAGGTCATTACTGCAGCCCTGATTGGCAGTCTGGTCTGTAGTCTGCTCCTGGTCATTGCCCTCGGCTGTGCCCTCAAACTCCACTCACTCAGGAGCAGAGAGTACAGGTGGGGACACGACAACTCTGTCTTTTTGTATTCAGCATTTATTACTATCATTTCTTACTTGGTTTTATAGTTCCTTTTGATTTATTTAATGTTTTGTCATCAATGGTCAAGTGAAGCCCAAAGATACACTGTCACTCACTCTATTACTGCATCTTATTGCTGTTGATGGTGCAGATGCTCCAGTGACTAAATGACCCACAGCGTTTTCCACACTAAGATGTTTTCTTTACGGCAAACTCCAACTCTCAACACTTCTTTCCTCCTGACCTGTTGTCTGTCTGCTCTTTGTTCTTCTCTGTCTCTCTCCCTCTGTAGAGCCTTTGAGACTCAGATGACTCGCATGGAGGCAGAATTTGTTCAGAGAGAGGCTCCGCCCTCTTATGGTCAGCTGATCGCCCAGGGTCTCATCCCTCCAGTGGAGGATTTCCCGGTATACAGCCCCACCCAGGTAGTGCGTTCACACATAATTACACATTGAGGGACGTGTTTTCCTGAAACTGGATTTGAGTATACAGGTGTGACAATTGGTTTTTGAATGGGCAGAACTCTCTGCATGAAAGCGAACAAGCATATTTCCCAAAATCTCAAACTATACAGTGCTGCAGAAATGAGTCCTAAAACCCGGAAATAAGTTAGCATTTTAGCACTTCCACTTCGTCACGAAGTCTATGGGTTTTTAGTTAGATGACTGAAATAAGGTCTGTGGTTAACACAAGCAAATAGACATTTTCACGTTTTATTATATGACATAAAATACATCAGTAAATACCACAGTCGTGATTCTTTAAGCTTTTATGTCTCTTCAAAAAGTCCGGTTGCTAACAAGCGGCTAAATGAGACTACAGATGTTGTCAGGGATGTTAAACGTCATTACGTCAAACACACTACTCACCAGTCCACCTTTACAGCCTCGTTGTGTTTATACTCACGCGATTGTAAACTATTACTAACTTTGTAAGAGGAAAGGCTTTTGTTGAAGAGGTAAGAGCTAAGTCAAACTCTATGTTGGAAGTTTAGCAGTGGTGACACTGAAGTCATGCAACGGTGGTGTAGTTTGTTAGCTTTTTAGTTCTGGTGATTGTATTGCTTCAAAAATCATAAAACTGGTGCTCATGTGTGATTATCTTTCTGATCCAAAAAGTGCGCTGTAATGCTACTGCTGCACATAGTATGAGATGTGATTGCATTTGAGTGGCAGAATGGATCCTTGTAATCTTACACAACAGAAAATAATTTGGTTATCCAGAGGAAATGGTCTTTTGAGTTTAAAGCTTTGAACTTAAAATCAAAACGCACCAACAGCTTTGATGGAGCTCAGGAGTCATCCTGAGGAAGACTGCTGCCCTCCAAATGATTTCACTGAATCAACTTCAAATCGATCCACCAGGCATAAACTGCAGCTTTGTCTGGAAACAGGAAATCAGGAGGATAAAAATAGATGTGAATTGAATTGCATTTACACTACTGCTCGCAAGAATAGGACGGTAAGTGGCCACTTTATCTGGTAAACTGAGCTCGACAGTTAGATAGAAAACAGAATTATAGCCTCTCTGTGTCTTCCTCTGCCCTCCCTCTCCTGCAGGCCTCCATGTTACAGAACCTGCGGCTGGCGATGCGCAGACAGATCAGACGTCACTCAACGCGGCGCTCCACCTCTTCCTCCTCTCGACGGCGTCTCGGGCATCTGTGGAGTCGCTTGTTCCACAGTGGAGGGAGAGCCAGAGGCCACGTCCCACTGTTGGATCCCCCTGGACACACACAGATCACACTGGGGCTCCACAGCTACCGAACAGTGGGGGAGCAGGGGCCTCAGGCCAGGGCCAGGGATCAGCTTGGGGATGAGGTTGATACAGTGGGTAGCGGCTCCAGCTGCTCAGCCACTATGGATCTGCAGCCCTACACGCCAGAGAGCCCTGCCTCACCCCTCTCCTCGCAGTCAGTGGACAGTCCAGAGGATGAGGAGCCATCACCTGTTAGCAGGGAAGGCACCAGGGCTCCACAGTCTGAGCCTCCCACTGCTGGTCAGAGTGACTCTTCAGCCCACAGTGGACTTCCTCCTATCCCCCAGGAAGCCTCTGTGTCTCTATGCCACCCCCGGGCATCTAGGAAACTAGTTCTGGAGCTTGCTGTCAACCTTAAAGGTGTTTCCTTGAGACGTTACTCCCCTCTAGGGCCCCTGTCCCCTGTCTCACCCCCTGTGTTTCCCAGCAGCTCCCAGACAACAACAACCCAATCTCACCCACAGGTTCCAGAGGTGACCTCACCCACTGAGCCCTTGTCTTCTTCTATGAAAGCAGAGGACAGTGACAGCCCCTTTACTGTGGAAGTGCCAAGCAGGGACAGAGGAAGCAGGGATGAGAGGAGGAGGGAGGGCAAGAGCAGGCTCTGCAGGTTCAGCAGGACCCGTAGCGAGGAGGGAGGAGATTCGGGGAGGGAGACGACGCCATCCTGAAAAATTTAGGAAGATACTCTCCATCGCCTCAACCTGGTGTTGACAATGTCTGCTCTGCTAAAGTGTCCTTGAAATGTGTCCCCACCAGATCCGGAGGTCAGACCCGTACCTTAGCCCGCCACATGGAGGAGGTACAGTATCAAACCCAGTACAATATAATTAAGTCCATTCAACACTCTGAATGCTTAAAAATCTGCGTATGCACAGAATTATGCACATGCAGCCTTTTCCTAAGATTATTAAAACCAGCATTGGTAGTGCTTATGGTGTGTGTTGTAAATCTCTTGACTCATGTTGACTCCCAGGATAAAATGCAAACAGATTTCTCTGTTTAACCTGTTCGAACATAAACTTCTCATGAGTCTGTTCCAGAGAAATCACACAAAATTCTGGCCACTAGTTCCAATACAATATTGGCAACGTGTTCGCCAAAGCAGCCTTTGTGTCGTTACCCAGAGCCATTACACACCGCTATATACTGTGAACCGTTAAAGCCTATTGAGTGATCACATATGAATTTATCAGATTAATGATGCTCTGCTCCGTCTTATCCCCACTTTAATGTGTGAGCTGGTGTTATGATTTTTATTGTATGACATTTCTAGACAGTCATGATTGGCTGTCGTAATAAAGGATAAAGCTGGTAATATTTTATATTTTTGTTATTGTTTGAAAAAGCCAAAACCAGTGATGCATTTGTTCATCTGTCAATAACTTTCGACTTCACCTGCCTATGTGTATACTTGCATCTTTTTTAAAAGGCTAAATAATTTTCTAAAACGCCAGGGCAGTGAAGTTTTCAACCATAACTCAAACAGGAGTAAATAGCGCGTTTGTTGGTGGACTATTTTCAGCTGTGGACTAATACACATTTGGTGCACTAATGAGTATTTGGGACAGCAGGACAGTGAAGAATATGCCTCCTACAACAGTGTGACTCATTGATGAGTTTTTAATCAAATGGAGTTCTGTGGCAGGTATACACTATTTCAAGCTACACAAACAATACTTGTTAGGAGGATTAATACATTGTTGGTTTTGGTATTTACACTGGGATCTTTCCGCAATAATATGAACTATAGAATATCACCAGACTTACCTTCTAAATGCAACTTTGAACCAACCAAAAGTTCGACATTTTGGGAAATATTATTATTTGCTTTCTGGCGGAGAGTTAGAGGAGAAGACTGATACCACCCTTCCATTGTATCTATCCATAAATTATATGGCTACACCCAACCATTCAGCTCAGGTTAGCTTAGCACAAAGGCTAGAAACAGGGATAGCTAGTGAGCATTAAAGGTGCAGATAAGATGACTTTGTTGCCTTCAGAAAGAGCCAGGGAAGCTGTGTTTCCAGTTTTCATGCTAAGCTAAGCTAACAGGCCGCTGGCTCTAGTCCTTATGTATTTACAATATGAGATGACTCTTAGCCAAACAACAAATAAGCATAGTTTCCAAAAATGTCAAACTATTCCATTAACACTTGTGCAGTCTCAGTGAATCATGCAGCAGTTCAGTCATGCCAAACCTTTGTCAGTATTTATTCAACATGTATGTTTCGAGTGCTAATCTTCTTCAGTGACACTTTGACCCCTTTTTACAAACATGAAGAACTTTTTCGTTAAGTTTTGGAAGATTTTTCATCATATTTAATCAGTTTTAAAAACATATACGTGGATGGAAACTGAGACTGTGAGTCCTCTTACTCTGTTCACCTCCTCTTCCTTAAATCAAACCCTACCTGTCCTCTCCATGCAGCCTTTCGTCATTTGAATGAATCCACCTGTGCGCTCTGATTTTTATTCAGTGCAGTGAAGAATCTATGTGCATATCCAATAAATGTTAGAAAGAGAGTCACTTGAGAAGACTGATTGTTTGTAGAGTCCTCCTCTTCAGTGGTGCCTCTGCAGTACTGCTGACTGCACACTGGCCACAGCAGACATCTGGACTGCTGGTTTATTTCAGTGGAAAATCACATCTGTGCTGTGGAACTTTGACAGGACGTTAAAGTAAAGACCTCTATTCTTCAGTCGTCAGTGGAGATCTATACTAGTTCTTCTTCATATTTCTCTTTCTGCCTTGACAAACATTGAACTTGATTAAACCTGGTCACCTTGAGTGTGTAAGACTTTTTGTAAAGCCTGTCTGTCCAAGGTATGACACTGGTAACCTTTTGCTAAACACTGTTGGACTTAAAGAATGTACCCATTTCATTTTTGTTGAAATCTGTGAATTTCTCCCTCTTTTACTGCAGGATATTGATACTGAACATTAAAGTCAAATAATCAGTGTAGGTAGGGAGAGTATGAGAAATGACCTGAAGCCAAATTCTGGTAGATTTTTAGCTGCGGCGTCAGGTGTCGGTACTAAATACACCGTCATTCCTGCTGTTTTTCCTTTAAATGAGCTGAACGTGCCATTCTACCCTCATGTGCTTCCTTCTTATAGAAGTTTTGCCGTAAACAGCTGCTACATGTTATGTGCCATTACAGATGTCTCCATACCCATTTCCAAATAATTTCTGCCCAAGGACCTGTTCTGGTTCCTTTTCCTGTCTTTGAGATACAGAGAAATACAAATCACTTTGTATTTTTCATTCCTAGCTATACTCATTTTTTTGCTCTTTTTTCCCCATTGTACCTCGTGTTTTAAGTTCAAAGCCAGCCTGTCCATATTTGAGTTTAAGGGAAATAGTTAGCTGCTGTTTGAAAGTATGTCCCTACTTGCTTTGCGATGTACAGATGTGTTATAAATGCCTTAATGGTTTTTCATTGCCATTGTAATGATCATGGACATTTTCATGAATCACAGCTGTGGTTTACATGTTTGAAGAGATTAGATTTGACTGTGTGTCTGAACGCAGATTTATGATATGACACGTAAAAAACCGACTGCTATGGAGTTACAGTGCACTACTGCATCAGGAATCTTGTCTCTGGGATTATTATGGCAGCGGAGTTGCGGAAAAGGAAATGTCTTCCAGTGACCTTAGCTGAGTGTATTTACATGTTTCAGTGATAATCTGCAAGATTCTTGTTTATTCTGATTTTGATGACTGTCTTTAATCATTTGTAGTGTTCACTGCAACCAACATATTATAGAAGATGATTTAGTAGCCAATTTTAATTTGTATGAGTGCAAATGTGGTTACGCTATGTTTTATGAACAAGTTGACTCACAGGTAAATACACTGGATCAAGGCCATTGGACAGGATAGTTCTACGGAACCAGGTTGTCTGATAGTGACATCCCTTCTCCTTGCTGTTTGATTTTGAAGCTTCTTCCCCGTCAAAGGCTGAAGTCGTCATATACTGTGTTTGTATAAAGGCATTTCTCTCATTTTGAGATCTATATTTGTATATTTTGTGCTGAAAGAGAAATGCCACCATGACATTGTGGGGTTTGCTGATCAAAACCCTGCAAGATACATAACAGCTTTCTGTTTATTAGTCATTCTTTTTCTGTGCCTGCAATTAATAAACTTCAAGCTGGTTATCATTTGAATTTTTTAGTGGACGAAATACATAAAGCTGTATAATTTTTATCAGCAATATTTTGTCACTAATTTAACAATACTTGTAGTGACTAGTCACCTTTGTTATATTAGCTAAATGCAAATATTAGCATGCTAACAGTGACAATGCTAAGATGCTGATGTTTATCAGGTATCATTTTCTTATAGTTGCTACCTTAGTGTAGCATATTGCTAACATTTGCTTACTAGCCCCAAGCAGAACTTGTGACCTGATGAAAACTCTCATCCCCCAGCCCAAAAAAAACATCATGCTTCTCAAAAGCTGCTAGATTTAATAAGCAATTACACTGTTATTCTTGTACAACTTTACACTCGAGTCGTTTACAAAATACAGAGGCACACCCATCAATTGTATAGTATGTAAATGTATGTAACGAATGTGTACAATGAACAAAGAGTCAGTTCCTTGTTTATGGTTTGATCACATTTAAAGAAAGAATAAAAACAACCAAAGGAGAAAATCAGTTAAGTAATACAGCAGGAGAAGAGTCTTCTTTCACTTTGTACCCCATTTTCTTACTGATGATAACTTGTAAGTGTTTACTCATTATTGGTCACACAGGCTGTAGGGACTGTATTTTGCCACAAGATGGAGCTGTATCTTCTAAAATCTAAACTCTGTACAGAACACAGAGGGGCGACACAAAAGATGAATCTTCCTGCTTTGGTGAGATTTCTGAACTATGTTCCGTAAAGAGCTATGTTTTGTGTCATATGAGGTTCAATTTCCATTAGTAAATTGAATTAGGATTTACATACTGCTATTTAAGGTGGGAGAAAAAAAAAGAAGTAGGATCACATCCTGCTAAAGCCAGCTAAATGCTTTACATCACAAGCACCACCAATCATTTCTCCCCACAAAGTCACCCATCGTCTTTTTGATTTAAGTATTTTTAATTTGGTAAGACTTTATTGTACCTTTTATTCCACTACATTTGCCTAACAACTGTAGCTGCTGTTATTTTAGGAAGTGAGGTTTTAGTCAACAAAAGCCTTCCAACAGTTGAGGGGTTTGAATCCCTTAGAGAAGGTTATAAAGTGAAACAGATACAGGAAGTGATGAGTTTGATTAAAAACAGCTTAACACCAGGAAGACAGCAAAGAAGAGTGGATGAGGGTGCACGAAATAGAACAAATGGGGAGACTCTTACCTCAAACCATTATTTCCACCAAGGCAACATAACACATGAAAATTTCCGTTTCGTGAACACACAGTAAGTGACAGCAATGCTGTGCTCTTATTTCATGGCAGTGCTTTACTACAAGATGAATGCTGTAAATGTGTGATGAATGTATGGCATTGATTAATTGTGAAAGATAAAATTTATTCAAAAATAAATATGTTGTTTAAAGTACTGACTCAGTTTAAAAAAATGTCAATTTGTCATTTGTAGGTGCAGGTGAAGTGATACATCTTCAACATCAAACAAGTCCAGTTGCCTTTATTTAGTACTTAAATGATCCACCGTGCCACCATGCAAATGCTTGTGCCAGCATCATCTGGGGAAAACTCTTGATTCAGGGGTTGTTGGTAGCCTCCTCTAAGACTCCAGGCTCGTGGGTAGGAGATTGCTGTTTTTTATTGTCTTCTGGGAGGTCAGTTTAAATCATCTACAGCTCCTAAAACAGTGGCGTGTCAAACAGTGGTGGACTTGAGAACCACTACTATTCAAGCCATGGAACCCTTTCTTGTGTTCTGGGAAGAGGACCTGTAATGATCCAACAACCCTTAGCTTCAAGCAGACTTTCTTCTGGCTCGATTTTTCCCAGGATCAGTGGAACTTTAAATGTAATTATCAACATCTTCTCTGGCAGCGGGAGAACTAGCAGCAGTTCTTGCTGTGAACATGGAAAAACAAGAGTCAGTTCTTGATGCGGTTGTGGAAAAAGCAGCTGCAATACATTCTGGTACCACTTGCAACGTGCCAGCAGAATGAATCACAGGATATGGTGATAAGTAGCATTATTAGATATAGCAGCATAGCAGCTGCAGTTCTAGCTGTGGTCCAGGAAAACCCACCTGCAATTCTTTCTCTGACCATAGTCAAAAAAGTTGCAATTCTTGCTTTGGACATGTTTAAATAAGTTGCTACTGTTTCCCCCACCATGGATGAAAAAGCTGCTAAACTTTCTCTGGGCTTTGTCTGTGGATAAAACTGTTGAAGTTCCTCCTAACAGTCTGCCAGCACTCTGTGGTGTCTCTGGGTCAAGTGAATTGATATTAGCTCAGGCTGTCTCATTCAGGGTGTAAGGATGGCAGAGAGGTACAGACAGGTAGAGAACAAGAGGAGGAGCTTTAAGAATGACTCCTGTGAATCACAGCAGGGCTGCAGACAGAGGTACTATCCTGCTCCCTTTGTCGAGTTTAATTGCTCAGACAGTCCAAGCCTGTGGATTGGAGGCCAGCATCCTGATACAGCAACCTGATATTATTGTAATTATTGTAATTTCTGGCCTTGAAGTCTATCTGTGCCGGTGGTGGTACACACTCATCTAGAGTTGATTCATGAGATGCAGGTCTTGTGGGGTTAACACTGAGTGAACTGGGACAATTAAATCCAGTTGTGGTGACGCAAGGCACCACAGCAAAACCCAACATTAAGATTGGCATGTGGGTGAACAGAGGTAAGTAGGAAGTTAAGTAAAGATGACACAATTTCTTCTGTTTTACCAAATATGGTTGTATAAGTTTTACAAGACTAAGACTAAGGTTAAAGAGAAAGTAACCGATTCCTCTGTGTATCCTTTCAGTGACCCGGACGAGAGTCGGTGCTGAAATAAAATTTAACGGATTTTGAATGTTGATGCGTTCCAGCCGCACACATGAAATGCAATATTGCGTGACAGTGTTCTGCGTGTGACGTCAAGAGTGTTCCATTTATTTGATATGCCATTTGTTTTTAAATCACTCACTGCTTAGATTCAAGGAGACTGCGTTTCCAGCCACGTTGGTGCATGTCTATGGTGAAGTATGACAGTTGCCTACGTTGGTTTGGAAATGCTAAGATGCTGATGTTTATCAAGTATCATTTTCTCTACCTTAGTGTAGCGTATTGCTAACATTTGCTTAACAGCACCAAACAGCTTCTGACCTGATGAACACTCTCATCCCCCAGTCACGTTGGTGCATGTCTATGGCAAAATATGACAGTAGCCTGCGTTGGTTTGGAAATGAATCAAAAATAAGCATTGTGTTTAAAGTCCACCATATACATGCCTATATATAGCCTAGACTATGAAGCCTATAACTATGTACAATAGCTGTACAGAAGGCCTAAATTACTGTATGCAGATTATAGGTTACATTAGCACCATCATCAGAGCACCATCAGGAATGTGAACTGAATTTCCTGTTTCACTTGTATGTAAAAAAAAAAAAAGACTTATTTTTTTACTAGGTATGTTGAGCTATTTTATTATATTTTATCTATCTAACTATCTATCTATCTATCTATCTATCTATCTATCTATCTATCTATCTATCTATCTATCTATCTATCTATCTATCTTGGCAAAATGTTTTTTTCATCATATATTATCAGTTTTAAAAACTTATATGTGGATGGAAACTGAGACTGTGAGTCCTCTACTCTTTCAACTCCTCTTCCTTAAATCAAACCTACCTGTCCTCCTCCATGCAGCCTTTCGTCACTTGAAATGAATCCACCTGTGCGCTCTGATTTTTATTCAGTGCAGTGAAGAATCTTATGTGCATATCCAAATAAATGTTAGAAAGAGAGTCACTTGAGAAGATGATTGTTTGTAGAGTCCTCCTCTTCAGTGGTGCCTCTGCAGTACTGCTGACTGCACACTGGCCACAGCAGACATCTGGACTGCTGGTTTTTATTTCAGTGGAAAATCACATCTGTGCTGTGGAACTTTGACAGGACGTTAAAGTAAAGACCATCTATTCTTCAGTCGTCAGTGGAGATCTATACTAGTTCCACTAGTTCTCTATACATGTATAACAAGAATAAGGAATATAGAACCTGGTCACCTTGAGTATGCAAGACTTTTTTAATAAAATTTGTTTAATTGCGCTGAAATCAGTGAATTATCCCTCTATTATGGCCAGGATACTGATACTGAACGCTAAAGTCAAATAATAGTGTTAGGTAGGTAGAGTATGAGAAATGACCTAAAAATGTCATGCTCTGCCCCTGTGATACTTCCCTGGACTCTGTGTTAATTTCCTGTTTGTTTAAATAATTTTCTTATGTGTCTATTGTTTCCCCGTGTGTGTCCACATCTCGTGATTACCTGCTCCTGCCCTAATGTGCTGCTCAGTTCTCCATGTTCCTCTCTGTGTCTTTTTTGTGTTTTTGACCGGGTGCCTGTAATTTGAAACTTTTCCACTTTTGGCTTGGATTTTGTCTTTCCTGCTGCCTGAGGATGGACTTGTTGGCATTTTAAACTCTGCCATAATATATTGAGGCCTTAGTTTATGGCCTTGGGTTGGCTGCACCA
>NW_019174258.1:11991659-12127977 GCF_002260705.1 Seriola dumerili | reverse complement strand
AAAGCTGCGTAAACTTTCCTCTGGCTTTTGTCTGTGGATAAAGCTGTTGAATGTTTCCTCCTAAACAGTCTGCCACACATCTGTGGTGTCTCTGGGTCAAGTGAATTGATATTACGCTCAGCTTGTCTCATTCAGGGTGTAAGGATGGCAAGAGAGGTAGCAGACAGGTAGAGAACAAGAGGAGGAGCTTTAAAGAATGACTCCTGTGAATCAAAGCAGGGCTGCAGACAGAGGTACTATCCTGCTCCCTTTGCGAGTTTAATTGCTCAGACAGTCGAAGCCTGTGGATTGGAGGCCAGCGATTCCTGATACAGCAACCTGATATTATTGTAATTATTGTAATTTCTGGCCTTGAAGTCTATCTGTGCCGGTGGTGGTACACACTCATCTAGAGTTGAATTCATGAGGATGCAGTCTTGTGGGGTGTAACACTGTGAGTGAACTGGGACAATTAAATCCAGTTGTGCGTGACGCAAGGCACCACAGCAAAACCCAACATTAAGATTGGCATGTGGTGAACAGAGGGTAAGTAGGAGTTAATAGTAAAGATGACACATTATTTCTTCTGTTTTTACCAATATGGTTGTATTAAGTTTTACAAGACTTAAGACTAAGGTTAAAGAGAAAGTAACCGATTCCTCTTGTGTATCCTTTCAGTGACCCGGACGAGAGTCGGTGCTGAAATTAAAATTTAACGGGATTTTGAATGTTGATGGCGTTCCAGCCGCACACATGAAATGCAATATTGCGTGACAGTGTTCTGCGTGGTGACGTCAAAAGTGGTTCCATTTATTTGATATGCCATTGTTTTTATAATCACTCACTGCTTAGATTCAAGGAGGACTGCGTTTCCAGCCACGTTGGTGCATGTCTATGGTGAAGTATGACAGTTGCCTAAGTTGGTTTGGAAATGCTAAGATGCTGATGTTTTCAGTGTATCATTTCTCTACCTTAGTGTAGCGTATTGCTAACATTTGCTTAACAGCACCAAACAGCTTCTGACCTGATGAACACCTCATCCCTCAGTCCCACGTTGTTGGTGCATGTCTAGTGGCAAAATATGACAGTAGCCTGCGTTGGTTTGGAAATGAATCAAAAATAAGCATTGTGTTTAAAGTCCACCATATACTATGGCCTACAGTATAAGTCTAGACTATGAAGCCTATAACTATGTTACATATAGCTGATTACAGAAGGCCTAAATTACTGTATTGCATGAATTAAAATAGGTTACATTAGCAACCATCATCAGAGCACCATCAAGGAATGTGAACTGAAATTTACCTGTTATTCACTTGTAATGTAAAAAAAATAAAGACTGTGTATTTGTTTACTAGTATCGTTGAGGCTATTTTATTATTATTGTTATCTATTCTATCTATCTATCTATCTATCTATCTATCTATCTATCTATCTATCTATCTATCTATCTATCTATCTATCTATCTTGGCAAAATGTTTTTTTCATCATATATTATCAGTTTTAAAAACTTATATGTGGATGGAAACTGAGACTGTGAGTCCTATAGTGAATCCTCTTACTCTGTTCACCTCCTCTTCCTTAAATCAAACCCTACCTGTCCTCTCCATGCAGCCTTTCGTCATTTGAATGAATCCACCTGTGCGCTCTGATTTTTATTCAGTGCAGTGAAGAATCTATGTGCATATCCAATAAATGTTAGAAAGAGAGTCACTTGAGAAGACTGATTGTTTGTAGAGTCCTCCTCTTCAGTGGTGCCTCTGCAGTACTGCTGACTGCACACTGGCCACAGCAGACATCTGGACTGCTGGTTTATTTCAGTGGAAAATCACATCTGTGCTGTGGAACTTTGACAGGACGTTAAAGTAAAGACCTCTATTCTTCAGTCGTCAGTGGAGATCTATACTAGTTCCACTAGTTCTCTATACTGTATAACAAAGAATAAGGAATATAAACCTGGTCACCTTGAGTATGCAAGACTTTTTTTAAATAAAATTTGTTTAATTTGCGCTGAAATCAGTGAATTATCCCTCTATTATGGCAGGATACTGATACTGAACGCTAAAGTCAAATAATCAGTGTTAGGTAGGTAGAGTATGAGAAATGACCAAAATGTCATGCTCTGCCCCTGTGATACTTCCTGGACTCTGTGTTATTTCCTGTTTTGTTTTGAAATTACTTTTCTTATGTGTCTATTGTTCCCCAGTGTGTGTCCCACATCTGTGATTACCTGCTCTGCCCTAATGTGCTGCTCAGTTCTCCCATGTTCCCTCCTGTGTCTTTTTTGTGTTTTGACCCGGGTGCCTGTTAATTTGAACTTTTCCACCTTTTGAGCTTGGATTTTGTCTTTCCTGCTGCCTGAGAATGGACTTGTTGGCATTTTTAAACCTGCCATATTTTGAGGCTGTAGTTTTGGCCCTTGTTGGCTGCACCATTGAGTAAGCTTCTAGCGTTTCCTTTGTTGAATCGATCTTTCAACTGCATCTGCTGGTTTTGGTGTGAGCACTTCTTCCCTTGTGGTCCGGGCTACACTGTGACACAGATACCAAGTTCTGGTTGACTTTTATCTGCAGCATAGGGTGTCAGTACTAAATAAACCTTCCTGATGTGTTTCCTTTTAAATTGCTCTTGCTAATTCCTACAAATATTTGGCAAACTGCCTACAAACTAGAGTCTTATATTTTCCTTGGAGATTTTGAACCTTTATTATCTTCTTTTTTTCTTAATTCCTTGTTTCTTGTATTATGTAATTCTCCTGCTTTTTTTTATTGTGTTTTTTGATTGTTTATGGTTCTCAGGTCTCCTGGAAAAGAGTTTAATCTCAATGAGACTGCCTGATTAAATAAAAATGAATGAACTTGCCCCTCACCCCAAAAAAGGTTATGCTTCTCAGAATTTGCTATATTTAATAAGCAATTACATTGTTATTCTTGTACAACTTTACACTCTTTTACAAAACACAGAGGTACACCCATCAATTGTACAGTATGTATCACAACATGTCTGTGGAATGATCTTTGTAGGAGTCCGTGGCGCATTTATAACAGTGTTTTTTTGTTTTTTTTTCCTTTACACAGTATTTACAGATCTCAACTGAGCTACCAACGCCTGGACATTGCGGACAGACATGCGTGTTATAAGTGTGCGTCTGTGGATTTGAAGCAGGGGCAAATTCCCAGCACCTGCTGGCCTAGAAAAGTGTCAACCTGCTGGTTTACACTATGTTAAAAAGGCCAACCCTTCATATGTTCTGTTCTATGCACAACATAAACAGCTCATACCCAAGCACTATAAGAGATTACTCAAATACATGTCAACACCGATATCTCTGGGACCACAGTAAATTAGCATACTGTGTTATTATGACCCAACTGAAATACTAAGTTGACTCCAAATTATTTTGGTCAAATTGATCTCCTTACTAAATTTATAATAACCCTACCATAAGTCAATATATTGTCAACTGGACAACAGAAAGTGGTCATGCAGGTCAATGGGACTATGATTATTTCAACCACTTTATATCAATAGTATCACAATAAGTCAGTTTATCTATAAAAAGTCACTGGGCATGGGGTTATTGCAGTGTTGATGTGTCTTTGGGGAAGTGGGAGCGGGCCCATGCACAAGTAAACATCCACTGCCAAACATCCACCTATCTGTAAATATGGTTTCTGCTAATGTTGCCCAACAACATGTTTATGGTAGGTACTGTATCATAACAGCAGGAGAGATATGGGAAATCTAACAACTGTCTTGGCAGGTCAAGCACCTCGTGAGAGTTCACAGTGGCATTCCCAGAGATCCGATCGTTTCCAAAGCGCCAGAGGCTTGCATCTTCCACTCAGAGACCAAAGAGACTGGTGAACATTAAAAACTGGAAGAACAACCTGTCATCACGTGTTGTAACAATGCAAAGAGAATTGACCATTCTTCAAGCAGAAGTCGCAAACTGTGACCCTCCTGTCTCTCCTGTCCTGTAAATATTGCTGGGAAAGATGAGTGTCATTGTGGACGACACCTCTCTAATGACAACATGAAGGCACCTGCAGTATCTCTCAAGAGAGAGTAGTGATATAACAAGAGAGAACAGGGGGTGTAAAGTAAAAAGAATGGCCAGGTACTGTAGCTAGGCAGAGGTACAGACAGAAAACTACTCATCCACAGTTGACAAACAGTAAACAACATGTGAGCAATTAGTGAAACAGAGCTGGAGATAGCAGCAGTAGTAGAGAAATATTGCTAAGGGCAGAAACTGCTTGCATATTTACCTCATAAAAGTTATTATGCACTCAAAATACCCGCACAAACCAATACTATATACCAACACATACATTTCATAAGGCACATTAGCACAAAGATTTAAGGTAATAAAACTACTATGAAGATCTTGGAGGTGAAGCAGAAAATGGCAGATGGAAGATCCTTGAGTGAGTAGAAGGGAGAAGATGAGATGAAAATCTGTATGAAAGAGAAAACTTGGCAAACTGGTGAGGAGAATGGATGGACAGTACTACCAAACCAACAAATAAAAACTCATGCCCCAGCTTTAGAGCTTAACATGCTAATGCCCTAAACATAACGGTCCACTTCTTTTATACTGGGACTTAATTGCGGCCCCATTCGGGCTGCACCTATGCGAGAACACAGGCAAAACCATCTCTTCACCATTCACAACCTGACCAAACAATATGAAAAACTGTAATGCAAAAACTGGATGTACAGTTGTTGGTGTAAAAAGGGAATTCCTGGTTGACTGCACTGCTCAGTCAATGGCTTTGGAGGCAGTGAGTGGTTCAGTCTCTGAAGGGTCTTCCTGAGGAAACACCACATAACACACTTTCTGGCCCATGTATGTGAGTCTCTCTGCAATACGAAAGACAACAAGAGGTGTTTTAATTTCAGCAACTGCTAACATATTATACTTTTTTATAATATATATTTTTTAAATATCATTTGATTATGTACTCTACAGTGGCACAGACAACTCACCAACTAGCCTGTAGATCCATTTGGGTTTGTCCTTACACCTAACCCCCACAAAGTACACAGGGACTCCGGTCAGCATGATGACCATACCCAGGCCACAAACCACTGGCTCAGAGTACAGACTAAAGCACAGCAGCACAGCCCAGAAAATCATGTAGGTGATGGGGATCAACATGTTGACCTGCAAAAACAGACATATTTCAACACAATGTTTCTGTATATACTATAGGCTACCGTATACAAGTATAGTGTCAGGGTACTATAGCCTATAATTTAAACAATTAATGGGACAAAATTATTGACAATTGTTTATATGTTTATTATTTTGACAAATAAAAACTGCATGTATTCTGCCCATCATATCACACACAAATCACTTGAGCTTTAAGACACAAGGGGGCGCCACAATACTATCCATGACCATGAAGACAGTAAATGACAAACTGCCGCTAATTAATGTCTGACAATAACGTTATGCAATCAACCTGTTGAAAGCTCTCTGTTTCCTGTGACTAATTAACTAATAGTTAACGTTTGGCTTCATAGACCGACACACTGCTGCTCAGCTGAGGTGATAAGCTTCAATATCATTATGTTGGGTTTATTTATGTTGGGTGGGGAGATTTGAAACGCCGTGAACAGCAGTGAAGCCCCATGTTGTGTCCTCTTCAGATGTTACGAGGCCAGCTAATGCTAGCTGCAAACAGATGTGGACCAAGACAGAGCCTATAGTAGATGGGACAGAGTGGCGTTAATGCTAATTTTCTCTGACCGAGCATGTTAGAAACACAGCTTGTAGAAATGTAGCTAATTAACATTTATTGGCTACAGCTGCTTCACCTGCTAATGACTCCCCCAGCTGGCTTAATGCTCAAACTAGAAACTAAATGATGCTAGCGTTGCCCTCCTCTGTTGTTTGTTTGCCTTGTTACAAAATGCGGCCCAAAGAGTAGTAAATGTTGACATTTAGGGAAATGGTCAGTACGTAATTCATGCAAAGGTGAGCTTATCATTACATTTTGTATCCTGAGTTTAATATACAGCTGTAAGGTTTTCATACAATCCAATGCCATTTTAACTATCACTGCTAGTGGCCAGTAATGCTCAATAAGTAAATGATTGAATTACTGTATGCACATTTGGAAGAAAATTTCACCTTTCGCCCTCGCACCCTTTGGACTTATGTTGAGAATACAAATTAAATGTTATGATTTCCTAATTACAGATTATTAGATGAAAAGGGGATATTGTCACAGCTGAAACCAGGAACACAAGGGAAGGAACCCAAAGATCCAGAGGCAGGACAATGCCGTGAAGATACTTTAATAAAGAAAAAACAGGCTTAAAGGTAAATGACTGAACAAGAGTGAGGGGAACATAGAGACTAAATACACAAGGGAGGCAAGAATAATTGTGCATGGGTGAAACTAACCAGGACAGGACAGAGGAGGGAATCACGAAGGTGCGAAACACACAGGGGCAGGAAGTTAAACAACCATGGACACATGAGGTTAAGTAATTTCAAAATTATACAGGAAAAAAAAAGAGTCCAGACAGGAAGTAGCACAGAGGGCAGATTGTGGCAGATATACTGTATGAGCAGAACAGTTTTGGCAAGGAGGCACTGGTTTAGTTAATATGCAGTAAACTGCAGAGAGCTGTGACTTGATGGTTAAACAACATTATATTATGTCTTCAACAAGGTCATGGAAAAATACCCTGAGTTAAATGTTTCTGTACCTTGATGGGTCTGGCTAGGTTGGGTCTCTTCTTGCGGAGGTATAGGAGGCCAGCGATGGTTACCCCATAGGACAGATAGTTGATAAAGGACACATAGTTGATCAGGTTGTGCATTTCTCCAATACACAGGATGACTATTGTGGCAGTGCACTGTGGGACATGAACACAGGCAAAAAGGTCAAGTAGGTAGGTACTTTCCAGTAGAGTATTGCTGCTGTCTGTGGCCACCCTGTCTGCTCAGTGTCATTGTGAAGCTTGACAAAGTAGACAAAACGGGCAGTGTAGTACTTACACAGACAAGCAGGGCAGGGATTGGAGTGCAGTTCTTTAGGTGGATCATAGCCAGCAGATAGGGCAGATGACCCTCTCTGGCCCCCGAGAAACACAATCTACAAATAGACAGACACATTTTTGGATGTGCGTATGGGCAGGTTTACTGTATATGCTAGGAGTAACTCCGATCACCCTTAGTTTTATTTGAGGACACAATAGCCAGTCATAAAATGACATTTAAAGGTTTAGCATGTAGTATACGCCAAAGCAAAGTGTGGGCGTGTTCTACCTGGAGGAGGTAAACAGATATCCGTTGATCCCTCCAAAGGTGGACAGTGCTACAGAGATTGGCATCACCCAGGAAAACATCCCCAGCAGCTTTTCCCCGAATGTCTGGAACAACACAGTGAATAATGGGTCAGATTTTCCAACCATTAATTGTTTCATGATTAATTTCACTAAGAGATGGGAGGTCTATTTTGAACACCCTGTATAGCTATATCAGACTGTGGCTGCACATACAAAGTTTGAGTGTGTGACGGAGAAAATTGTTCAGATATTTTCTGAAACAGGACACAACTCATATTTCCAGTCTGCCAGACTAAGGTACTCACAGACTTCCCTAATATGACTGCTAACCCATATGACTCTTTTACCTCTTGGACATTAAAAAAACTTTTATCTTATTGACTAATCGGTTAAATTGCTGATTGAGGTACTGTCTCATCCTATGATTCTCAGCTTCAAAAGGCTGTCAGATGTTATATGTTTCTATACAAATGTGCCTCTTGTTAAGATGTATATAAACTGCTGTATATGAAACATCCATTCATGGAGATTGAGAGGTGCTTACCACTGCCACAGCATTGGAGGCCAGCAGCTCCTCAGGGGTCATGGAGGAGAAGTAGGCAATGTTGGTCATAGTGTAGACCAGGGTCACCAGTGGGATGGAAATGTAGATGGCACGAGGCAGGTTCCTCATTATAAGAAAAATAACAACAGTTTAAGTAAGGATACTTCAAATGTTGTTTCAGCTTTACAAAATAGTTGCTGCAGGATTAGCAGCATTAAAGACATGTAAAAATATAATAAAGAAAATAGTTGAGAATTAAAACTACTCATATAATTCTGAACTAAGTAAGTGAGGTGACATTATGTTTCACAGTGTAGATGTGGGTGTAATTAAATAGACCAATGTTGTATCTACTGTATATTAGCTTATGAAAAACTGAATATGAAATACTCTGTGTATTCTTGTGTGTGCCGTACTTGCGCGGCTCCACGACCTCCTCTGTGACATAGTTGAGGAAATTCCAGCCGCTGTAGGCAAAGGAAGCCTGGAGGAAGGCCAGAGCTATCTGCCCCACTGACGGGTCCTGACGAAACTCAAAGGCCGCACTGGGCCTCAGGGCATCATAGTGACCTGGAGGCAGGTGAGAGAAAAGCAGTGAAAAGATCGTTGCCTTGTTTGGCTCATATCTAGTAGTAGAGTAAATTATAAAATCCACAGTTTAATGGCTTCACATCATACTGAGAATAACAGCATAGGAGTACTGAGGTTTAACAGTGTCAAACAGTATTACCTCATCTTCATTACAGATTTAAATGACTTCTACCAAAAATATTAAATCTTTTTTTCACTATTTGTCATTATCTCATTAGTAGTTCCTTTTTTGATCTCATTGTATACATTGTTCACATTACATGCATTTTATTTGGTTTTACTGCTGAACTTTATCATAGTTCTGCTCTGTTGTAGGGGGATTTTTTTATTAGCTCTGTATATTGTTTTGCTATTATCTATCAGTATTTGTTAAATTATCAACAATGTTTCTTGCTAGTCACACAACATTTTGAAATTCTTTTTCTTTATCTTGCTATGGGTAGTTAAATTTTAAACCATTTCTGTCATTTAGAGGAATAGTCTCACCAGTGTGTGTGTGTGTGTGTGTGTGTGTGTGTGTGTGTGTGTGTGTGTGTTTACCTCTACAGATTTGGATGAGTCCTACCACTATGATGAGTGCCAGAGCGAGGAGTTTTCCTACAGTGAAAACATCCTGTATCCTCGTTGCCCAGCGCACACTGGAGCAGTTCACCCAGGTCAGGAATACTGCGCACACACACAAATACAAAAGGGAGAAAATAAATACACATGAAGTAAACCTTAACCTCAAGGGAAAAGCAGCAGGGTTATTTTTTTAACATAAAGCATCGAGTTACAATCAGTCGGAAGTTCAGCTCTGTGTTGATGGCATCAATTGCTCTGACTACTGAAGCCTGAGCCTGAAAGTTCTCCCATCTCCACATTTTTACATTACCTTATTACCATTCGTCCAGCAATCAAATGTTACATTTTTAACGGCTGTATTAACTCATCGTTTTCTTTATGCTTGTCACTTCTACCTTGCTCTCAATAAGACGTTTGTAAAAAATGCGCCGTACTTTTCATTCAGTGAAACTCAGGAGTCTCAAAGTGCTACAATAACATACAACACACAGACAACAGGCGGGAGCTCAGACGCCTTTGAACTAAAAATGTAGCAAGGTAAAATATGGAACCGATAGTCAAGCCAAACGGTCCGACCTAATTTCTCATATTATTTGCCAGAAACATGTCTATCAACATGATCCGCATCAAGTTCGGCTCTCTTTTTATTGACCTGCGATGGTCTGAAGCGCTTGTAGAGACTGCAGCCTACATTTCGAACAGGTCATTACAGCATGAATATGAACTTTTCATCCCACGTTAAAACGAATATTAAAATTTGGAATAAAAAGTGACAGTCTGAAAACGTCTGAACACCTTCTGAATGCACTGTACAAATGTATAGGCAGGAAAGCAAACATTAAACTGAGGGATGTCTGAGAGAGTAAATGTTAACCATTTTGATTTCTAAGGTTTCACAGTGTGGTGACATTTTGTGCAGGACACTAGCTTCAGCTCAATGAGGGCACTGAAAGTACTTTCTGTGTTGAAGGACGAGGACAATTTTAGCATGGTTAAACTTTAGATTGGTTAAACTTGTAGTCTCCAATACACTAGATTGGTTTCAGCAGTAATAATGACCTTATCTAATGATGAGCTCTAATGATAAGGTCAATATCAGCACTCTTTCTTAGTGCTGTCCTTAAACAAAATGTTTTTTGTGTGCATGCGCTGACGTGTATGCAGCCTGTTGCAGTTACTCCTGTTAGTTTTCTTATTTTTCCAACGTATTCGCTTTTTTCTTTTTGCCATACTTGTTTAAAATTTTACTAGTAATTTATTTAATCTTTGCCCTCTCTAAACATGCTGGTAGAGAGTGTTCTGGTCTGTTTTTTCACTGTGAAATTACTTCTTCGGCTCCTTTTTTTGAATGTTATCATTCAGCAACAGTACTGTTGCGCAGCAACTCCAGGATTGCAGTAATTACACCAGGGACCAGTTGATTGCCTGTTTAATGGAAAGATACATGGATAAGCAATAAGTAATTCAAAAGCAAAACTTTAATGTCTTTTTTATTAAGGTAATTATTCCCCATTTCAAAAAAATAATAAATTATGCTGCACTTACAGAGCAACGACTGAAGCAGATCTTAAACACAGTCACTGTATACCCATCTTGTTTTTGAGATTTCTGATTCTAATAACTCCCACATTCAATCTCCATATACAGGTATCATTGTTGGCAGTATATTAATACATTTGTGTTGTCACTATAAACATACGGTATATGCCTGTGACAGTTCACACGGATAACATGTATTGTGGTGCCTCATTCATATTTATGTGAAAGTGTAAGGTTGGTCTCACAGACTTCACATTCCTTTTGTCAGCACACAGACAGAAGTCTATGCAGCTGAGCACTTCCTACCTCCTGTTTCCTACTTGCAGTGTGTGTGTGTGTGTGTGTGTGTGTGTGTGTGTGTGTGTGTGTGTGTGTGTGTGTGTGTATATATATGCGCCTCTACCCCACACACTGCTCCCTAAGCCATTGTCCTTCACACTGACCCTCAGTTTTGCGTGTTTGCAAGTGCCACCATAACAAGGGCTGGCCGAATTCCAAGTGAGCCAAATGGAGCAAGTGCAAGTGGCTCTCCAGTTGCCCTCAAACTAAAGTGCCAGCTTACAAATGAGACCTAAACCCAACAGGAATTGTGAGTTGGCTAGCACAGAGAAAGAATGAGAGAAAACTTTTGTGTGGTGTAAGTGTGAGGTGTGCTCTCTTGTACACATAATACCACACATGAGTCTGAAACAATATACCATAAATACAAATATGAAGTTATGTTATATTTTATGAGCCCCTTTCACACATGCACCTTGTTACATTTCTCTTATAGTTCTTGCTAAGTCAAACCTTTTTTTTGGACATTTCCTATGTGGCAGAACTCTAAATTAAATACTGTCACATAAAGGGTATAGTACATACAGGGTTAAATAAACAGCGGAAGATATTAAATACATGATGTTCTGCCTGAAGAGCCCTTCAATAGATCTGTCAGTTAATTATCATATTTTATGCACAAAGAATATCATATTAATAAACAATGAAATACTGTGAATGAACCAACTATAGGTTTTAGTGGAGGTTCTTCCCATGTCCCAGTCTGTCAAAATGGGTTTTCATCCAGTGTATTACACTTGTGGTGTCAACATAATCGATCACTTGGCTTTCTAAATTTAACATAATTTCTTCCAAGTTATAGCCAACCACAATCCCTTAAAAGCCTGATATAAAACTGGACCTGGTGTCTGTGTGTCTTTTAGGCTTTGTTCAGTGTAACAACTAGAGACCATCTTGTGATGGGATCACACCAGCTGCGACAGCTGTCAACATGTTGACGTTCCAACCCATGAGTACTCCGTAGTCATTACTACATTATTACTTGAGTACTCAGTACTCATGTTCTTCATCTTCATCTTCCTCTCTGTATCATAGCTCTCTTCATTCACAGCAGCGTCCTGTTGGCTTGCTTTGCCACTCAGTGGTGGGGATGGGGCGTGTCCATAAAAGGGATATCAATGTATACCCACTATTTTCTCATCTAATCAGTGACGTACCATATCAACAGGAAATCTGTGAAAGCTGAATGTGCCTTAAAGGGGGTGGAATTTACATAATTCTTATAAACCCCTGCTCTGGCCTTTCTCCATTCACTGACCATTGCTCCTGCTTCACAGGCACTCAGAGATTAGGAAGTGGTTTAGAACGAAGTTTGTGTGTGAGCAAGATTGTCCGGACTCTCCATCTTTCATTACCCATTCTCTTGCCTCTCAGTTTTGTGTATCTTGTCTTTTGTCTTGTTTCTTTCTCTTTATCTTATCAAATCTTTATATTTCTTAGTCTTCCTCCTGACCTTTCACTCCTCCTTACTGTTACACACAAACACACTCTCTTGCAGGAACAGCACAGCTGTGTGTGTGTGTGTGTGTGTGTGTGTGTGTGTGTGTGTGTGTGTGTGTGTGTGTGTGAGAGCATATATGGGCGGGGGTGTTATCAACCATGTCATCCATCACCGGGTTCCCCTCCCACCACAGAAATCTAAACAAACTGCTTCCGCTGGCACGGGCACACTCACATACACACACGTGTGAATTTTTGGCAGGAGGTTTCGGTGGCACCGGGCAGAGCTTTCTCTCCCCTACAACACCACTGTGTTTTATAGTCCATTACCCGAGGAGTGTTACATGCATTTCCGTTCCTGTGGAACCCCCCACCATCTCCCCCAGCTTCCCTCTGTGTTAACCCTGACAGGAAGGAGGTGCCAGCAGGCTTTGAATGTGTCAGCGCAGGTAAATCTGTGTCCTGCCATCACGATTTCTATTGAAGGCTGCCTCAGCACTAGAATACTAAACTTATTGCTGCTTTTACTTTTAATGGATTCTGATCCCAACTCAGTGCAGATTTATCAGGGGGCTTCAATCTCAGGAACGCCTCCTTCTGGTCCAGGATCTGATCCCTGGAGTCACTGAACTGGCAGTAACCTCCCAGTCCTGTCTGTCCACCACAAGGTATCTGACACCAGAATCCCCTCAGACTACAGTAAATGTACTTGATTTAGTCTGGATGAAATAATGCAGAGACATGCTGACAACTAACACAGTACAGTATGATTAAAGAATAGGGGTAAATAAAAGGAAAGCTAGTATTTGATTCCCAGTCGCACTTCAACTCTCTTATTTAAAGTAGATCTAGCTGAGACTGCACAGACCTGCAGATAGATGTGTAAGCACAAAAGTATACATTTCAAATAATGTAGATCAGAGTGGATTTGAAAAAGTAACAAAAATTCATCTTTGAAAAATCTCTATTACCATAGTTTTATTTTTTTTTTATAATCAATATAGCAAATATGAAGACTAAATAAATCACCTAATGAGAATATCACAGATACATAATATATAAACTAACAGTCTTTTGACTTGTGGCTTATTTGTGTTTTACAGTTTTCCTCTGGTGCATTAACTAAACCAGAGTGTCCACTTGTTGCAACAGCAGAAAGAGTGCAATTCCAACAGTAATTCCTGAATGACAGGAACAGACATCTCACAGAGCTGTGTGTAGACATGTCTATGAATAACAGGCAGGCGCTACAAAAGCGACACTCTTTCATACAAGGTACAGGTAGTATTCACTTTTTTATTTTTTTTGTTTTGCCATGACAGAGGCAAAAGATGCAAAGATGCTGAAGAGATTCAAAGCTCTATGTGCATTATGTGACGACCTCAGGTCATCCTTACCCCCAGAGTCACTTTTTGTTCTTTTTTTTTTTTCAATGAATCACTCCGGTTTTTCCATCTGCAGAGCAATTGTAGCTTTTAGTCTGGTGACTGATCATGATCCCTCAATCAAACTCTAAATGAGTTTGGTGCAGCTCTTGATATAACAAGTCCGGCATGGTCATGGGAATCTGCCAACGTTAAATTTAAATCACTCCTACACACTAAAAATTTATTTGCACATGATCTCTGTATCTGTTCTTAGCCTGCATACTGCACATTGCTTCCTTCGTGTCTATGCTGTACCTATAGTTATTTTGTAGTTCTTTTTCAAACACCCATAAAAGGTAGAACAACGGCACAACTTAAGGCACAGAGGAATGATATGACACACTGTGTGCCTGTTATGTGCACTCAGCTTTTTTGAATATCTTTTCGAAGCAAATCAAAACTACAAAATAAAAGTTTTTGTAAATGGAAACATTTTTTCCAGTAAAAAAGAAAAAAGAAATTTAAAGTACAGTGACCAGAATCCATAAAAAAAGGTTTTCCAATGTAGGGCTCTCTGCAGGTCAAGGGGTTAAAGTGCCAGCCATGAACCACAGCCTCTCCAAGTTCACAGACAGCAGAGGACCTTTGTCGCATGTCCTTACTTTTAAATTGGCATATAATATGCTAACTAAATTTGAAAATTAAAGTGCGTTATATCATGTGATCTTTATTCATATCAATTAAAATTAAACTGAAATGGGTAATGAGGTTTGTTTTGTGGAATATGTCAAAGACATCCTTCCAAACCAGTGGGAGAGATATAACATCTGATTGGCTGAAACATACTACTACTCCCTCTCTTTCTACCACTGCTGCACCACAACACTGACGTGGTAAAGACTTGTGCTGACTGAAATCAGCACCGTGCTGCGCTGGAATGAACAACAGAAGCTGATATTGCTGTATGACTAAGTGAGGGTTGAGTTGTGTATCCCTCCGGCTTTGAAAAACATCACATTTCTGGTGATTGTCGGTTATGATGTGAATTTTATGATGCTCGGGTCAGTGAAACTGTCCGCAATCTTTCATAATTTCAAGAAATAATACATTTTTTTTTATTGCTTATTGTTCACTGTCTGGAACAAGTGATGAATATTTGACAAAGTAAAAATGGGTTTACAGTTAATCTCCTGTAATGGGTGTTCTAGAGATATTACTGTGCTTCTCTGTGCTGTCCAGTGCTCCTATTCTTAGATGAACACAACCAGCCCACAACTGGACCTGTCTGGTTTTCGCACTCACACACACACACACACACACACACACACAAACACACACACACACACACACACACACACACACACACACACACACACACACACACACACACCCCCCTCGGTCACTTGTGACTCTCACGCAGTACACTCTGCAGGGGAGGAAGGAGAGGGGACACATATCTAGGCTGACTCACATTCATAAACCCTTAACTGAGAAAAGTTCAGTTGACATAACAGGGGCTTCAGTAAGACTCAGCAGTGCAGAACAACATTTAATCCAGTTAATCTCCTCGAGTGTTTCAGAAAAACATTGTCCTCAAAGTGCTGAAAAAAGTTTACATTTTATCTTTGACAGCCAAGATACTCAACTTTCCTAAAATGACTTAATACTGATCTCCAGTTTTGCTAATGCCCTGTGGGCAGGTTATGAACGATTTGACAGGTTTTATCTTCTGTGGGTCAGTTTATGGAGCTTGGTTCATGGTCCTGAATTTGTTTAGAAGCATTTATGATGAACACAACTGCAGAGCGACTCACTGCATACAGCGCTGTGTAAACCTCAGGCTAAAAGAATGCACGACCTGAATGTAAATAGCAGTCCATCCTCTGCGCTCAGAAAAGGCTGTTGGTGGGGATTACAATAATTATTCCCACATGGTAGCATAGTGAGCTGACTAAAAGTTTATTATTTACACCACTAGTTTTTGGAGGAGTGACACGTCTCCCTTCCATGAACCTTCTTGTGGTGTTTGAGGGTGATGGAGCGACAGTGAAAATACTTATCAAACTTTTAACATCAAGTTCTCTCATCCATTATTCTTCTCCATCTTTGTCAGAGTGCTGTGGAACCTGACACTTTCATAACTCACTCAAAGGTTCAGACATAAAGACTGGAGCTGACGTAACTGCTGATCACAGATGGACGACTACAAAGTCCCTGTGACTGTAGGTCTGAAGTGTGATGCTGTGGACCAGAGAGGAGGATGGGGGTGGTACCAAACAGCCAATAGGAAAATCAAACAGCCAACCAGAATGTCATCTGGCCAATTGGATCCCCCATCATTGATGTGCAAGGTGTCCTGCCCATTTCCTGTTTCCATGGTGCTCAGTGACAGGAGCGTCACGGTAACCACTGTGAAACAATGCACAATGGCGTAGACACACCCTCTCATTAGCGGCGTCCTCAGAGGCTGGCACCATTATGTAGTCTGACACTGATACTGACACACATACACACAAAAACTCGTACCACACTCAAGAGCACAACACATAAACACACTCACTCACTAGGCAGCACTTGTAACATTCTGTTTCCAAAAATAGTGGAGGTGCGCTCCGTAAATGCTAACCCCAGCCTGACACATGCACGCTCCCTCACAGATAGCCAAGCCTCCTCTGTCTTTCCCTTTCTCCATCCAGTCCAGACAAGACCAAACCAGCTGGCTGGTCAACCAGATATACCGAGTCTGCTTTTGCCACTGGCTATTTAAATACATATTGTCGCAATCCAACGTTTCAAGGAAAGGCGCAGATCAGAGGCTGGAAACAGAGCACAGCGTTTCATCAGGAATTATCAAATGACAGTGGCAGCCGTCATCACGGCCGACCATCACAGTATTATAATATCTTCAAGCCATGAGATTAAAGTAGCTGGATCTGGTTTGAAGAGTTTGATTAACCCTTTGTGGTTTTATGGCCTTTTCCTTGTATGTTCATAGAGCCAGGTGGGAACAGGGTGGAAGACGCCTTAGGCACTGGGTGCTTCAGTTTTTCCAGCTGGATGTAAAGACATTGACTCCTGCCTTCATCTTTGTCTCATTTGTTCCTTGAGCACATGCAATGTTCAATCAGTATTGCTTAAATGAAATGTAAGTTTGCTCTGACCTTTCACCCTAGACCTGAAGATCAGTTGCTTGTAATGCTGCTCTAGGAAAGGATGTTTGCTCTAATGTTACCTCACTGCAAGTCCCTCAGGGTCATACAATCAGGCGACCTGAATGTCGAAAGCAACATCAAGTCTGTAGTGTGATACTGTGAACCAAGATGTCATGATGACAGAGGCCAGAGTGGCAGCAAGCAGCCAAAGAGAAATGTAACCTCCACAGACTACCAACAAATCCATCAACAATTCCTCCTCTGTTGATGCAAACTTTCTTCAGTCAAGAAAAGTCAACCTGTCAAAACCTGGCCAAGATTTCAGCCATCAACCAACTTGTCAGTTTGGAAACGTTGAGCTTCTGCCAGTTGCTGTCTAACAACACCAGACACCAGACCTGTTATTAACATTTTACATCATCACAGACATGTCAAAGGTTTTACTGTTCTGTGCTATAATTTTTTGTTTAAAGAAAAAGTTCAACGTTTTAGGAAATATGCTTTCTTACCAAGAGTTCGATTAGACAGTCGTTACCACTCTTACAATATCTGCCCTTAAAAGATTAAACAGCCACCAGGACATGGTTAGCTTAGCTTTGCATAAAGACTGGAAACTGATAAACACCTTGACTGGCTCTGCCCCAAGTCTGGGTGGGTGACCTGGCCAAAATACAATAGTTTTGGCCGCCTTGGACTGAAGCTACAGAGCTACCAGCTGCAGTTAGCAGTTTAACGGTTAACAATGGGCCGGTTATCAGTTAACGAACTTTTAAAATGATATATCTCAATATAGCTCGTCCATGAAATAAGCTTGTCAGATCACCCACCCCTTAGTCCAGAGGTAACAAAATATGCCTCTAGCTCACTCTTTAACACAATACATCTAACCTGTTTTTATTTGTACAAAAACTGAAGTGAAAAAAGCTAGTTGTAGTTTAACATGGTGCAATGTGTCAAATAATCCTTGGCCAGGAACGGTGACTTCATTGAGTCTTGACAACTCCCTGACAACACAAAATGTATATGTATATAGTAATATAAATAATAAATATACAGCATATCAGCCAAAAGTGCCCAACCCATCAACAACATTGATGAGTTTAGACTTCATTAGTCTCACAGATCTTTGGTTAAGACATTAATTGAATAATTCCTGACATTGTTTGCTGTGCCTCTCCCCATCACAGACGTAACACAATAATGAATGTACCTACACCATAATGCTGCATTCCTGAGGTGAAAGGTCAAACATTTCCAGCTGTCAGGTTGTATAACGAACTCTTGTGCATAACAGTGACAGCTCCTCTCCTTTCACAACTTTCAGGACATGTGATGTTGCATAGAATGTAGAGTGAGTACTACTGTGTTGATATGGCACAAAATGACTGACCGCATTTCAGAAATGTCACAGGGAAGGAAGTCCTGCCAAGGTTTCCTACTTGAAATTCAGTCACTCTTTGGCATCTGATTTTAAATTTAATGAAAAGAGGCATCCAGTGTCTCCTGGCCTTTGCCTGGAAAAATCCTCCACTGCACAGGACTTCATGTGTTTTAACTCTCCGTTTGTATAGGATTAACAAAAGAACTCCTGTTGTGATTAGCATTAGCAGCAGTACTTACCCTGGTTGAACAGAAAGAAAAGAGCGCCACCTGTGGAAACTCAAGCTTCATCAATAGATAATCAGAGGGAAAAGGCTTGTGAGGCTGTGATACACTGATTCACAGATGATCTCTAGGAAGCGCAGTTCAGACCAATTATAGAAAAGCACAAACTTCATAGACTATTCATGACTGAAACTAAAAAGAAGTTTCACGGGGTTTCTGGTTGTTTGTGACTCACAGATGCAGATGGTGGCGAGGAGTCTGGTGGCAATGTATGGAGGCAGGCAGTCCTGGAAGGCTGGTTGCAGGACATAATTGGAGAAGGTGAGTGCGATGACAGCCAGTGTGGTTGGGTACATGATGAGGACGGCGCTCCACAATAACAGGAAGCTTCAGGAAACAGGGACAAAGAGGAGACACTAGACTTCCTACATGAAAATTAACATTCCTTAACACATACATTTTTTTTTTATTATTATTGAGATTTACATGGAGAAGTCACACTGCACACTACGCACTGTTGTGTGTTTACTGTTACTTTGACAGGGAAAGGGCCCTCTCCACTATTTTTCTATTACAGTCTGATGAGCACTGGCCAGTACAACCATAGTTTGCTTGCTAAAGGGCATCTTTGCATTAGTTATAGGATGGCAGGAGGAGACAGACAGTGGACACCGTCGTAGCAACCAGACTAGAGTATGCCTCGTCTTACTGTCAATGACACTGCGACTTTTGACCTCTCCTGTGACCTTTGGCTTCTTTTTGTAATATAATAATGGATAAATCCATAACCAACACAAAATATTCACATGATCTGCTAGAGTAGGGGTTTGTAGGATTTTAAACTGAGTCTTATAAAAAAGTATTAGTGTTGGGAAGGTGAGGTTATTGTTCTTTGGTTCTACCTACTGCTGGCCATAGTTAATGCTGAGAAAAAGAGAGCTTGATGTTGTTGTAATGTACTACCACATAGAAGGGAGAGAAGATGTCATTGAACGGAAAATGTGGTTTGTCTGTTTGTTGATGGTTTCACAGATATGTGTTTCACATCATCCCTGTTGCTGTTGCATTTTTTTATATTATTTCCTGGTTCTTTCTGGTTCTTTTGATGTGGCACTTTGAATTTGCCCCGTTTTACACGTGTAAACAAATGAGCTAAACAAAGCCACACAGGGCCAAACTAGTGCCTCCACAGGCATGCACACTGCAGTGCATGTTTGACCTTCCCAGACTTACAGTAACACTCTGTGATCAGCTGACATGTCACATGACCACATGAAAGTCACAAGACCTTCAGAGCTGATTGGTTCCAGACAGCCAGTCCTATTAAAGCAACCCTCTTGTGTATGGACCCTGGACTGTTGGCAGTATCATTCATACCACGTTAGTTCAAGTGCTGAAAGGCCGAAGATCGTTGTGTTAAAAAATGGACTGGACAAAAACAGTGCTTACCCCACCAGCCCTCCAAAGATTTCTGTCACGTATGAATAGTCTCCTCCAGACTTTGGGATAGTGACACCCAGTTCAGCATAGCACATGGACCCGAGGGTACATATCCCCCCTCCGCAAACCCAGACGATGAGTGACAGCCCCACTGAGCCTGCATGCTCCAACACTCCTTTAGGAGAGATGAAGATCCCAGAGCCGATGATGTTACCTTCGAAGAAACAAAGATTAAGATTAAGGTTATTTACACTTGCCTATAAATAATTAAATACCTTTGCAAAACAAGTCTACTTACAGTCACACATCAAGCCATCATACTTGAATTTAAATCATATTCTTCTTAACCCTCCAAACATTTACAAGCAAGTATTTTTCAGATTTTCCTTCTTAAGTAATCAGTTGTTTTATCTGAGGTTTGTCAATCCGCTTAATTACTCAGATGCACTATCTGTGTGCAGGTTTCAGAGACCTACACAAGGTTGAAAACTAAAATTTGGTTGAACAAAGAAAAATCAGAATCAGCCAAGAAATCCCAAGAGACCTATTAAAACATCCCAACCATTTTAATTACATCTCTAAGGATTCTCTTCAGCTGACTTTTCTTTCATTTACTGAATCGTACAATCGCCAAAAACCACCTTATAATGAACTTATCTCTTTTATGGTGGACTGAACGTGTGTGTGAAACAGTTTTTTTCTTTTAACATTTTTTTGTTTTATTATATTTCTATATATATTATATATATATATATATTATATAAGTCTTTTATGGACAATGACAAATAATAAATTTAACGAAAAAGACGAAAAGGCAACATATACACTAGTAAAGAAGTCAAGAGTCAGAGGTCAAAGCAGTCTCATGGTAGATATTGCAACTTTTTTCAGCTGGATTCTGGATGAGACTAAAGTCTACCAGAAAGAAAGTGGATGGTTCAAATGGAAAGAACAACAATAGTGAGACCAAAGCTTAAACACACATAAAGAAAAGGAAATTCTCTCCTCCTCTCACTTTGAATTGGACAACAACCAGTTTTGGCATTATAGTCTTCATTTGGTAATAAGTGTAGTTGGATGTAGAGATGTTGTGGCAGACATAACAGCACACACAGCCTCATCTCAGTAGCCTGAAGCTCAGTTCTGTCCCCTCTGTTATGTTTTAGTGTAGGAAAATATGTGTCATCTACAGGGCTTCCTGTTGACTTATTTCCATTTCTTTTGTCAGATGATTGCATGAATATAAAATAGTAAATTTGCTCATACTGTACGTTCCACCTTTCCACCATCAAATCTTTGTTTTATGCTCATGAAGTCACCTGACAACAATCATAAATACAGGTTAATGATAAAAACTTGTGCTACTTCATGTGATTGCTTTTACCATTCAAATCGTAGAAACAGTTGAATTTTATCGTTGCTGTTATACAGTAACAAACCATCGTATCCGCGAAAGATGTCAAAAAAGTCCGTGTTTCTGAACAGATAAATTTACCTCGACTACACTGCAGCCCAAGGCAGAATTGTTGAGCCGCCATGAGTCATTGTTTTCCCACTGGGAGAGCAAAAACACAGAACCACGCAGAAGTGCTACCTTAGATACTGTACTGAAGGATAATATACATGTACATTATGTACTGAATTGTCACTGAGATCTTACCAGGGTCAAAAAATGAACAAATAAGAAAATGGCTTCAGCACAATCCAAAGCAGCACAAACCACTACAGTGTACAATCAAAGTCACCAAGAGGCCATAAAACTAGCCAATTATCTTTGTTTAGCTTTGTTTTGTTTGTATTTTGTTTATTTAATATATATTTGCGGGATATCCCCGGTCACAAAAAGAGCCTTTTTTATAACATTACATTAAATGTTTCAAATCTTAACTTATATGAACATGTGTAAGCTTTTCAAAATATGTTATCACAGATCTATGACTGAATAATAATTTAAATAGGAGAAAAGTTTCAGCGATGAAGTACCGTGTTTCAATCACACTATTACTTGGAAAGAGAAGAACGGACCACTTTTGTTGTAATAAGATTTTTGTTTTGAGGGAAAAACATCCAAATGGTAAAAACACAAAACAAGTTTTACTCATCTAATCAATTAAAAAGTATTTGGAAAGCTACCCAATCTGGTAACACTTGACACCTAATTAGCTCCCTGGTGACCAAAACCGATCAGAAAAGAAACCACCGACGTAAATACAGTCGTAGAAAGAAACTGTCATTACAGCTGCAGCCGCAGTTGTTTTACTTGTTGTTTACTTCTTGTATAATCTAAATTTAAACCATAGCAAACAACAGAAGAAACAGAAGCAACATTTGTCCCATTTGTGTAATGACACAATGATAATTATATTTTAAATGGAACTGGTTAAGCCAATTGCGCCTTGTGTGGAAACATAGCTCATTGAGAGCCTGTCTCAGCTGTCCCCCACACAGGGATAAACAGAGGTTCCCTAGTGGCTCAGTTGGCTAAGGCACATACTAATAAGCCACTATGTCATGAGTTCAAATCTATCCTGGCACTCATATGTCATCACTGCTAGGAGAAGAAAAGAGAAAACAAAAACTGACAGCAGCTGTCCAAGCAACACTTTGTTTTGTACTGTCCTGCGTGTTTTTTCGCCTTTTGGAGAACTTTGGGACAAAGTTTGACTCTGTCCCCAATAACAGCTAAAATAGCTGCAAAAAGCCCAGTGAGGCACACCATCGCAGCCTCCCTGTTAGATCAGCTCTGAATACTCCCTAATGATGCAGTGCAATGGAGGAGGTCTGAACATCGCATTTATCACTGTCAGATTTGATTGTGGAGGCTGTGGTGAGATGCAGAGCGGTTACATAATGCCTATGTTGTGTTTGTTATGTCATAAAGTTTGGCATCACAGCTGAAAGCGTGAATCAGAGTCCTACTGACCCTCTCAGCCTCCCTGCACTGGCTGAGATTAATCACTATTTTATTCAATTCATGGAGAAGGGTTAAGAAATCTCTCCATCACCCTCCTGTATGAAACCGTAACAAAACTCCGCTTATTTCTTCTTATGAGAAAGACTGTGTGATGAAATGATAAGACTTTCTCTGCCAAAGGGAAACGATCTGCAGGTGGTTGTTGGAGTGGAGGTGGAGGTGGGAAAATGTGGGAATTTACTAATATGCCTCTTCCATATCATTAACTCTCCTGTCATTTGAGACCCTGTCACCCCCCCACCGTGTAATAACCCCCTGCTTTCCCGCTTTTCAGCAACCCGACTCCTCCCCACCAACCTACTCACCTGTTCCCACTTCCCTAATCAGCTCTTAGTATTTGCACTGGCCCATTTCCACTCATTCCCTGCCAGATTTTCTACTTTGTGTCCTATGCTGTAGCAGTCGAGCCTTGCTTGCCTGATTTGCATACCTGCTCCATTTTTCTGGTTAGTCTGGCTGTCCTTGTCGGCTTCAGCTTGCAGAGCCATAACAAAGGTGAACTGTTTTGAACTTTTACCTGTGTCTGAGTCCTCCAAAACCTGAACCCGTGACACTTATATGTGTGATATAAGTATGTTCAGTTTGGTTTAGATTATTGTCATTTGATACATTCTAGCTAAATGTAAGGAGTAGTAGTGTATTTAGTAGTAGCAGTTGCATGCAGTGCAGAAGTAGCCATGTGCACTGTCAGCCTCAATAGTGGGGCGAGTGGGGTGTTGGATATGTGAGTAGGCTGATCTGGTGGGTAGTAGCATGACTCAAGTTGTTTGTGTGTACTAGCTGCACAGGCTTCACTCCATCTGTGCTTCACAGTAAAGACTTGGCAAGTGGTCGTTATTAACCTGAATGATTTGAGCATTAAATTCACACTAGCAATAATGAAATGGACCAAATACTTAACTGCTGAAGCTCTCCGATATACTGAAAAGGTTCATCAGAGCTGTTGGGTTATTTTGAGAGTTTAGCAATGGATTTTGTAAAATGAAAAAATCTGTCAAATGAACATGATACTAAGTTAAAATGGCATGCAAAAGAGTTAATATTAACTGGGAAAGTATATGTTTTTTTTAATCAAAGCACAATAGACTTGACCTTGGCTATTAAGATAAGCCACTAAAATAACATTACTGTTGAAAGGGCCCCACATTTTCCCTTTCCTTTGTTTGAATGTCAGATTGTGCTTCATGTTCCACCTTCCACTGAGATCTCATATAGAAGATGTTTGTCATTTGTCTTGATGACAAAAACTGCCTCTCTTGTTCTGTATTAAATATTAATGTAGGTTTGTGTCTGTTTGTCAGTGAAATCCTTTTCCATTTGTTTTTTTTTTATATTCATCACCATATATATGGCATAGAAAACATGAGGATCTGTGAGATGCAGGAACCACCAGTTCTATAGTCTATAATGTCCAACATCTGGCTTCAATTTCTCTTCGTTCGTTGTGCCATGTCTTTGATTTGGAGGGTCCGCCTACTTGTGGTTTACAACCTTATCATTTGGTGAACGCGTGTGCAGAGGCACAGTGGAGACCTGTGGAAATAATTTATGTTTTCAGTGGCACATTCCTAATGCCCCATGACATCTAACGGACTATGGACGTCCAGTTAAAGTCTGTCTTGTGACTCCGCTCCCCCCCCCGTTCTATGACCACACATAGTCATACAGGCTGATAAATGACGGCTGAAAAGTCAAAAACATGAGCTCATATTCCAAGATCATCTTAAGTTGTAACTTCAGAGGCAAGAGCAATTTGTGAGGAATGTCAGGGACTGGGTGCAAAGCGATCGCTTTATCCATTCTCTCATTCAGCTGGTCTCCCAAATTTATGTATGTTTTGATATATTTTGAGTAACCTGGCAGAACATATGTAAATAACAATGTTGATTTCTAAACAGCAGAGGTGCAAGTGGACATTTAGTTTATAATAAAAAGGAGATGAGTTAAAGTGTCTGTAATAAACTAAACAAACTCCAAGAACATACTGTCTCATACAAAAATAACCTCCTGACTTCATGACAACATTCATGTCATTTCATTAAGTCGATAGCCATGTCCTCCCCCTGCCCCACAAACACAGAGGCTAGATGCTGGATGTATCCAGTCACAGGCCGTTTATCAGCTGGCAGCTGCAGCTTGGGGAAGCCTCTGCATTAGTGTCAGATTATAAAAACACATAAGGCACATCCTGTTTAGTTTATTGCTGTAAATGACGTTGTTTCCGTCACTGAATACTGTTAACATCGGTCAGAACATCCATTCATACATTTACAGGAAACTGTTTGCAACAACGCAACTTCCTGCCTTAAAACAGTCTTTACTTTTTGCGGCGGCATTTCTCTCTTATAAATTGCCTGCCGTGGAGCACGAGCACATTTTTGCTGTGGGTGTGTTATAATAGGATGATTGCAAGGAGGGAACAACATTAATGCCTTGCTTTACCCGGTGCACCGCTTGAGAAATTGAACCCCTAACCCCGGCAGTGTTAGAGCGTAACTGTCGCACAGACCCACATGGAGGCTGCGCTTTGTGTCTTTCAAGTTCAACATAAGAAGATCCAGCCACGTAGGCATGTCCATATTCAGATCATCATAGACTGATGCAACAGTTTCCACACATTACCTTCAAACTCAGCAGTCCGAACTGTACCCGCACATCAGAGGTGGAGTATCCGTGCGTAAAACCGACCTTCCGTGCGTTTTTGGCGGTTTTATGTCAGATTTCGATTTATCACTCAGAAACTGTAAGGACGCTGTAGGGGTTCCTTACAGCGTCCTTACAGTAGACCAGGACCCGAACTAAAACGGACTCCTGCTGTGGCAGACTCTTGCTGTGTGCTGTGATATTGTAACTTAAACAGCAAAGCAAGAACTGCACATCCGCCACGTTACAGTAGTTATTCCACCCGCTGGCCGCTCAAACACGTTTCCCGTTAACTTCTCATTGCAGATGAATTCACCGTATCGACCAGGTCTTCATGAACACACTGTTTAAATCAAAAGCTGTCACACACTCACCGATGATAATGGCACAAGCGCTCAAAAGTCCAATTTCTTTTTTCAGAGTGACTCTGTCGCTGTTGGACGAGTTTTTATCCTTCTTCTTTTTCTCTTTGTCCTCCATCTCCTCCGCCTTGCAAATGTATTTCCTGCCGCCTCGGTCCGGTCCAGATACTGTACACTGAACCAGGCTCCGCTCTCCGACCTGCCCTTATAATGTAATGATGAACGGAGATATGCGCATGCGCACAACCCACCACTGTAGCCGCCACCTTGACTCAGGTAGGCTGAAGTTAAGTCGTGACAGGATAAAGGGAGCTCACACCTGAGGCTAGAAGAAACAAAGAAACACAGAGGAGAATATTTACTTACTCATGTATGTGTATGTGTTTGTGTGTGTGTATATATATATATATATATATTATTCCTTTACATTTTAACCATACTCTCCACCAATATAAAATTATACATGTGCGATTTTTCCTCCTCAGAAGAGACGCTGTATCCTCATGTACGAGATCAGTTTGATGCTGCACACTGCAAATGTGTAGTTACAATGTATTAAACACACATCTGTCAACTTTGGGTTATCCAATCAAGATGCACAGGGAATCTGTCTATTTCAAATAAAAGAAATTAATAGATGTGGGGAATTTAATTTATGCAAATACAATAATTAATCAGTATTGTCATTATTTTATTTTTTGTAATTTTGGATGATCAAAAAACAGGGTGACCCTCATTAGAAATAGTACAGTTTTAATGTAGACAGGATTCAGGTGAGTCTGTTTTCCTTCTGTGCTACTGTAACTTGAGCCCCTGCTCATCCTTTTGAAGTGGGGGATCAACAGAGTACTGCTCCACACAGATGTCTTCAGTTAATATATTTCAGTAGACCAGATCATAACATGACATTAGTAAACACTGAGTCATGCATTTGATGACTTTGGTTCCTTACGGTCTTATACAAGGCTAATTTTCTCATTGTCTTTTTGAAAAAGATAAAATTGGAAACACGGATATTGCAGCATACATTATTCATAAGCTGTGAGAGGAATACAGAAACAAACTAGAATAGCACTCAGTAGAGCTTTTACCTCCACCAAGCTCAAACAATCCTGCATTTTCTTCCACCAGATCTGGATGTTTATCTGGTTCTTCACCAAACTGTAAAGATTCATAGATATGTTTGATTTTATAGATCGAGATCCATACATCATTTCCTGAGAAATTGATAAAAATGTCACAAAATTCCAGATCTGTATGGAAGTTTTTATTGGACTTTATCATTTGTAACCCACAGAAGATAATTCACAAATGTGTATCCACAAATGTTTCACTATCAATAAACATGTATTTTGTTATTTGAGTTGTGTAAAATCATATCCACCAAAATGCGAATGGCAATGCAAATAGGCATAACATACTCTGTAAACATTTACATATCTGTTGATCCCCGTGGACACCTGAGACAGGTTTTGTACATTTGTGGATCGCTTCCTGTCAGTCCTTATTTGACTAATGTGTATCATACTGTAGCTGATCTGTAGAAAAAATCCACAAATGTGAAGTGTCCACAGAAGAGAATCCACAAATATGTTTAATGATCCACAAATATCTCACTATCCACAAATGCTGTGTGGGTTATACAAGGACAATCGGGGGCTCAACTTCTTCTCCGGGGAGAAAGGGAAGCCAGTTCAGTGCAGGTGCTTGCTTCAGTGAGCTCAATTGTTGCAATCCTCACAGTATCTTGCTTGTTTAACTAAAGCTGTCAGATAAATGTAGTGGAGTAGAAAGTACAATATTTCCCTTTGAAATGGTGGGTTGGAGGAAATAAAGCGGAAATACTCAAGTAAAGTGCAAGTACCTCAAAACTGTTCTTAAGTACAGTATTTAAGAGTAAAGGTCCTTACTTTCCACTGCAGCCTGCACAGCCTTCAGCACACATGTAATTTAATATTGTTCAATTACCCAACAGCTAAAACTCCTGAATTCCTGAGTGAAAACAAAGGGGATGTCTGTTATAAGAGCTAATATCAAAAAGGTAAAAGACTAACTAAACCACCACAGCCACACAAGACTGTTAAAATGAAATAATAAACTCTTTACTGATGTCAAAACAACACTGTCTCACTGCTCATGACTGGGGGGGGGGGCGTTGTTGGGAACGGCGGAGTTTGGCTGGAGGGCTTGCAGGTGAGATGGCGTGGCAGGCAAAGACTGGCTGACGACGAGTGGCGAGACAGCCGGGGTACTTGAACAACGAGCTTGATGAGGTGATTGACTACAGGTGTGGAGAGGAGCCAGGAGAGTGAAGCCCCGCCCACAACACACACACACACACACTCACACGCACGCATACGACAGGCCCGGGGGAGAAGGAGGAGACAGCGGGACGGAACAGGGGAACGCACAGAAACACAAGAGAGAGAAAAACAAAAACGAGTTCCGGCGGAGAAGTGACAGGTTCTCCAGTTCCTTGGTTTTGTCTTCTTCATGTCTACACTGGAAGTGGGAATGCATGGCATTATGTAGCTGCACATCTGCTGCTTGTGATCACCTCATGCAGCTGAGAAATTCAGAGACTTTCTGCCTGCAATGTGACAAACACAACTGGCGGTTCCTCTGCATGGTCAGGACATAACTGAAATGTGCTGCATCAACTAATGACGTGTTCTTTAAAAGATCATAGTTATCAGCCCTTTAGTGAACTTAATTACTGCTGTAACTGATGCTATGCAATTTTAAGTACTGTTTGATTTTAAGAGACATTAAGTCAAACAGAGACTGAATGATGGGATGAGGAGAGAGGAGACAGACGTGAGGGAAACACTCAAGTTGCAGCAGTGGAGACAGAAGCAAGAAGAAGATAAAGGCGATAAAGAGACGTAGGTAAAAAATTCTGAGCGGAAAAACTTTATGTCTAATTTATTTTCTATCTTTTTTATGGCATAATCTAATCACATTGACAGATCTAGGACTGACCCCATACAACAACTGTAGTAATTACCAGCTGCGATAGAGTGGCTGGTATTGTTTTCACTGTGTGTGTGTGTGTGTGTGTGTGTGTCATCATGAGAAAAAAGTACCCCAATTTTCATGGGGATGGCCATTTTTCTTCCAAAAGCAAACTATATTCTATTAGTCAGGTTCAAGATGACCATAACAATGACCAGCAGCCTGTTGGGTGTTTTCTACCTTCAGCTCAGAAGATAATCCATCTGATTAAGCTGCTGTTTAATTACCTAAACAATTCAACTACTGTAGCTAAGGTTCTTACCTGTGGCTGGTCTTTTCTACAACCAAACTGTTTGAGGTTTATTTGTGCAAATATAGGCTTCTACCTCTACTGATTGTGCCATAGAGTGGGTGTTGTAAAGTGTGTTGCAATGAAAAAAACAATCCTGGGTCTGTCACAAGTTGCTTCTGTTTTCCCTCGAGAGCATGTGTGAGTTTACAGTCCATTTGTTCTTTCTCCTTCCTGCTTTATAGCTGATGCTCTGTCATTAGCTATGCAAATTGTTAGCGGATGACAGAGCAGCAGATGATAGAGATGTAAAGATTAAAGAGAGGATGGAAATCAGATAGTAGAGATGATCAATGGTACACACAGTGCAGGTAGAGAAAAAACTGATGTTAGACATAACCCTTGGATGGTGGAGGACTTCAGATAGATAATATACGTTGAATGAAAATGGTAGAGAGGAAGAAGTAGGAGGAGGAGGATAATTGATAGAAAAGGTCAAGATGGTTGAGATAATAGAGATGGTAAGAGATAAAATACAGATGATAGACAGTAATTTATTCTATTATGGAACTAAACAGAGTTTAACCCTTGAGTGCTATCAACGAAACACTGAACCGTCAATTATATTCCCATATTTTACTGTAAATAGAAATGTAAATGTAATGTATTTACAACATTCCACAAGTGTACTTATTGTTCCCTTTGGATAACTGGAGAAATGTTTAATATTCAACCTTATTTCCAGGGTTGTGTACCAATATTTACTGATAATAAGGAGATATTTGCTTTTACTCTTGTTGGTTTTGTATTCAGTTTTGAATAATTCACAGGCTGTGTTCACAAGTCCAAGGTCACAGAGACAGTAAAATACAAAGTGTGAGGAGGAGTTAGAAGATCGATATTGTTAAATAAACTTTTTAGCCTCCTAGCACCGCGGTTCAAAGGATGGCAATGCTGGTTGGCCGATTAGTTGACGATAACTTTTGGTTATAGTATTTAAGTACTGAATGGATTGCTATGACATTTGCACCTTCGTGGTCCTCATTGGATGAAGCTCCATCAGCAGGTCTTGTCTATTGTGAAGTATATATATTTATATATAATTTCAATATCTATCTAATTGATTGGCACAAAATTCTACAGTGATCCTACAATAGATCCTTTCTGTATGTTTTCCTCCGTCAGTCTGTTTATGAGTTCACCACTTACAGACAGTTTGATGGATTTCCTGACATTTTGTTCAGATATTCATGGGTCCCAGATGTGGGATGTGTCCTAATGACTTTGGGGATTCCCTGACTTTTCCTCTTATGCCACCATTAGATTGAAATTTGTGGCTTTTAGTTAAATGTCCCAACAACTATTGGATAGATTGCCATAAAATTTGGGACACAAGTTCATGTTCTCCACTGGAAGAATTGTAATAACTTTGGTGATTACCTAACTTTCCATAAAGTCATTTTTTTTATTTATCCATTGCTTTATTTATTATGATATACTTGCAAAACTAATTACTTTCCCATGAGCCCCATCTGTTCTTTGTGTTGAGAGGTTATTACCAATGTTGACTATACCATTTAGTTTAGAACACCACTGTGCCTAACTGCAGCCTCCCAGAGCCGCTAGTGTTTGTCATTCATTTCTTTCTGGTTTACCATATATTTAACTGAAGGCTTGCTTTTTTGATTTTATGTCGTAGTGAGTAAAACCTGGTCGAGAATGTAAATGAACAATATTCTTCATGTCTTCATGTTTTACACACACACACACACACACACCACCCCATCTACAGTTTAAGGAGTTAAGTCAGTAAGTTGCGGCAGACGAATGCTAACGAATGCACAATTAACTTGGAGGCCGGCCTCCCTCTCTAAAAGGAGGCCCCAACAAAGAGAGGAGATGCTTTGTTGGCGACAGGAAGGCAAGCTGAAACACTGGCTTCAGTGTGATGGCAGGAGGGGACGAGGAAGAGGAGGAGATGAAGTGGGGAACAGCCAAAATACTGTGGTGGCATAAGGGGAGGAGTTTTGCTGTAAACAAATATATCACATCATCCCAGAGCAGCGGCGGGAGGAGAGGAAGAGGAGTATACGAGGAGGCGAATGGAAGTGGAGGACCAAGAGGACAGGGAGAACAGTAGAAAATATAATGAGGAGAATAATGAAAAAAGGAGGAAGAGGAAGATGCAGGTGTTTGGAGGCTGCAGTGGGTAATGAATTGTGAGCTGATAAGAAGCGAGCTATATATTTATGTTCTGTAGTTGATCTCACCTGAGGAAAACACACTCAACCTGTGTCCCAATTCAGAGGCTTGATACTACAAAGTCTGCATTTCTTCATTCAATAGTTGATAATGGGCTGACAAGACCTGCACCACTCTAAAGTTTCATCTGCATGCAACTTAATGTAAGGACACATTTTGTGCATCTTGCACTTCCATCCGCAGTTTACTGTAATCTCAGTAATTAAAGAGCATTTGTGGGTTCACCACTGGTATATTTTATCTGTGAATCAGTAAATGAAAACAGCATACACCTCTTCTAGTGTGGCTCTGGCTCACTGGTCGACATTAGGGGAAGGGGATCCTAAAGGAGGAAGTATATGAGGAAATATTGATTCTTACAATTAAGTCTCTCTTCTTTTTGAATCTGATTCTGACTGTTTATTTGTTTTAAACAATCAGAGGAATTCAAATTATGTTTGAGGCTGCCTTTTTTCCTACAGTCAATCCTTCACATTTCATACTAAACCGTTTCCAAGACAAATTGAATAAACTCATCGAAGGCAACACAGAGCATTAACATTTAACCAGCCACGCACATGTGAGAATAACTGCTGCCTCTGTGCCTCTAGATCTGAAGGCGTGCCAACAAGCCATGCTAGAGAATGAACACGCACAATACATCAGCATGTACTTTTGGATCACAACGCAATTAACTGGCACAACTGGCTGAAATGTGCCATGGGTGAACATATTTAAGCTACTTTGTTTCTGTTTATGTTATAGAGAGGATTTGAGAACATGTGAGGCATGCATGTTGTACGCCTTGGAAATAGTTTATAATTCAGGCAATGTTTGTTGATGCTTGGAAAGTGTACCTGGTGCAGCCATACTTGATCATGGTAAGAGCTGTATGTGACAGACAGAACCACCACAACCTACTTTATTCAACGATGTCATAGGTTGTGACAACATTGGGAAGAGGTTGTGTTACAGTAAATCAAAACAAAAGTATCTAATTGGGTCTGTCTTTATCAGTAATTAATTTATTGTTGCAGCTCTCTCAAATTTAGGTTTATTAAGATGATGTCAGGAGAAAACCTCAGCAATGGAGTAGTTTGCAATTTTGTACCAATGTTCTTTGTCCCCAAAAGATGAATCCTACTGATTTTGTCGATCCTCTAATGACAACAGCACGAAACATTTTTCACTTATCCTGTGAAATATCTCAATATCTACAGGACTGACTGGCACAAGATTTGATATCCCCAGAGATTGAGTCCTAATTGCTTTCTTTATCCCTTTTTGCCATGCTACATAGCCAACATTTGCATTAATAGCTAGAGGATAAAAGATAATAGATGCATCAAACAACGCCAATGTTAACACTCGTCTTTTCTTCTATTAAAGTTAGCATGCTAACCAGCTAGCCGCGGCACATCTCGTCACTTTCCGATCCCCACCACCCACTTCGGGCAAGAAACCATTTTCGGCAGTAGAGAAAACTCACAAATAGCCCCTTTAATGTTTCATCTAGCACCACCATTGGGTCAAAATTTTAATTTGTCCTGTACTTTCACCTGCAAAACTAATGGCATTCCCCTTCAGCCTCAGCTTTACCTGTTGTAATAAGCAAATGTAAGTATCCTAACATGCTGGAGTAAAGTAGCGAAAATTGTAAACATTACACTTGCTCGATCAACAGCATCAGCATTTTATCATTGAATGTTAGCATGCTGAAATTAGCACCCAGGCTACAAGAATCTCGAGTATATTCATGTCATGTATCTCTTGTTGCTGGTGGCAACAGCACAGGCAGGGAGGACCCAAACATAGACACACAGGCAGGTTCAGTGAAGGAACTTTAATAGCCTGAAAGACGAGGATCAGGCTTACAGTCAGATGGATTGACAGGCAGGTACAGACAACAGGTAAAAGGCACATAGGATAACAGAATGAGACATAAAGAGACATGCAGCCTTTAAAATCGGATACTTCGGTTAGTACACTCACATGTAGCACACTGTGTACACAGTATACTTACCAGTGTAGTGTGTGAATTTCGGCGGGTTGGTGTTGTCCCAAGTCAAACACTGCTGTTGCGCACTCACCGGAAATGACAATCGCAATATGTGAATGCGATTGTTGCCCACCAAAATATTTGCTGCTTTGCTCACTTGAGTTGAAAATGAACGTTTTACTTTCCTGTGTGTGCCCCCTGTGTCATGTGACATGGTAGTTTTGCCCATGATGTGTCCTCCTTCCTCAGCCACCGTTTTCACATCTTTGACAATACGTCGATGGTCCCTCCCCTTCCGCTATGTAGCCAAGATGCTGACCGTTAAGGGTTAGATGTGTCCATTGTTTTGCACCATCTGGGTACTTATAGTGCACTGCATGTTGTTGAACTTGTCAATGTGAATGTACTCAAATACCAAGTGTGAGTATGGAAGTATGCAAATTGAGAAACAGCAACAATGACTGGGGGAAAAGGACTAGGAAAAGTATTAAGGGGCAGATGAGGGAAATGAAGACCAGGTGTGTAAGTGGGCAGGGAAGCACAGGTGATTGAAAATGGAAAACAGGTGAGCAGGTTTATATGGAGACAGGAAGGAAGTCCAGGGACATCTGGTGGGTGGATGGAGTATTACAGATGACTCCTGGAGGGAACATGAGAGTCAACAAACATTAGAATTCAGCTGGTCCATGTGGATTATCCACTGTCCACCTGACAATTTTCACTGTTTATCTTGCACTGCATTATACAGTACATGTAAGCACCTGGCAGCCAAATCCGGCTAAACTGAACCCTCCTACAATCTAACACTCTTCATTTGAGCCAACAAACTCATGGTTTGAGGATACAGAATATAATCAGGAGAAAATACCAATTATTATCTCATAGTTTGGGATATATATACATAGATGATAAAGGTGCTCCCAAAAGCTGTTCTTCATTTCAGGTTTTGGGTCTCTATTCTGGTCCTGCAATGACTTTGTGACCATTATCCTTACTGGTGGAAACTAAATCCTCCATATTGTCTTTATCTGTGGTTTTAGTTAAATTGGTTTGACTCTTCTTAACTTAACTTTACATCACGTCATATAATTGAAAACTACATTTAGTTGTTCTAACATTTGGTTGTCGTTTCACTTAAGGGAGCTGAATAAACCATCTCCTTCACAGTCTACTGTTTTAATTCATACTAATCTATTTAAAGCTACATACATACGTTATTTCTTGAGACCTTGATTAAAATGTTGTAAAATGTCCTATCTCACAATGTTTAGAAAAGTGATAAAATATTCCTGGATCTGCCCCTTTAACCAGATTTAGTGCCAAAATTGATTGGGTTCTTCCCTGGCCCATGCCCCATCCCTCCACCAAGTTTGGTGCAAATCGGTTCCATGCTTTTTGCATAATCCTGCTGACAAACAAACAAATAAACAAACAAACAAACAGACATGGGTGAAAACATAACCTCCTTGGCAGAGGTAGCAATGATGGAGGGCGAGACAGGATGGAAGGAAGGGAGAGAGGGTTGAATGAGAGAGGGAGAGTAGAGACAAGCAAAGAACAAAGCAGGAAGAGAGCCGCTGACAGAGGAGAGGTGGGAGAGAAAAGGAGGGACAGATACAGGTGGGGAGTTAAAAAAGGTGAAATGTGGACAAAGGGACCCAAAGAGAAAGGAAGGAGAGAAGGCCATGAACCTTACACCACTTTGCAGCCAAGGACAAACTATCACGCTCTCTCATTCTCTCTTTCATCCTGCCCTTGATCTATTCTTACTGTAGAGCTTCTGGAGTGCCTGCTCAAATGGTTTGCCATACTGCCCTCACCACACATCATTTGTTAACAGGGAACTCAGAGTTCTTGCAGTTGGGGAGCAGAGCTGCATAGCAACCCCACAGCACTTCCTGTCGGGTCGGGGGTTGAACGGCGGTGCCTGTTGTTCACCGCCGTGCCCCCTCTGCCTTTAGAAAAGCAGCCGGGAAGCAGTTCACTTACAAACGGCTTTGTGCTTCATTGTGAGGAGAAGAGAAATGAGCGGAAAGGCAAAGCACCCTCAGTTCACTGCACTCTTCAACAGGCAGGGACTTCTATATGGTTTAACTAATAGGGGTTCCTGTTGATAGATGGTATTGTTATCAGATTTTAGTACCTTTAGAAAAAATTGAAATATTCAGTCCTCTCTTGAAGGGGGTTATTTTTTCCAGGGTGAAAAGCCTCTAAAACACAGAACATGTAGCAGTGTTGATGAAGAATATGGACCACCCATTTCAATAGGAAGATCCTATAAAATGTGCTGTCAATGAAAAATACATCTCAGTTTTTCACTATCCTGCAGCGCTCTGGGATTATAAGAAAAGCATTTAAAGTACATACATGCCTTTACATGCCTACCCATTATGCTGTATATTTGGAGTCCCATTCATTTTCTGATGAAGAGCAAATAATGTTCTGTTGCTAACTAGTTGAGACTCCATGCTCTTTCCACGTCCGATGCAGCAATTGATTGTAGTCACAAATACAACAGAGAACATCTGACCAAACTTTGCTGAGATCTCCCAGAAGTTCAACAGATTAACAACTTTCAGCCCATAGAAGTTAGTGCAGCAATGCTTTCCCCTGTACAAGATCTACTGAGTTCACTTTAAAATTAATCTCTACATTATCACCAATATAATCATTTACAGCATCAATAATAGCCTCTATTCATCGTTTTTACAGCAGGCATGTCATAGCACGAAAAACATTTAATAAAGGCTGCATTCCATTGAAGTGTTTCTGAGCCCTATAGGCTAATACATGCTGGCTCAGTGCCAAAGCTTATTAGGACACTTAAAGGTGCCCTTAGAGAGTTTTTATGTAAACATAAATAACACATACGACATCCTGCCTCATAACACATAGCCGATTTTTAATATTATGTAACCTGCACTGTAGCATACACATACATGATCATCCTAGTATGTGTGCATGTGGAGCATGAGTGGTAAACTACTCAGGGATCTGTTTATCAAAATGTTGGTCTACTAATGATCAAAAACATCAAATAGAGGCATCTATTGCCTTCTAAGACAAGTCAAATGTCTGCCATGAGAAAAGGCCTACTGGTGAAGAAAGAATAGATGCATGGCAGAAATCGTGACTTGTCAAATACAGGTGCACATAATAATATTAATAATAACTACATTTCATTTAGGAGTGGCACTTCCAGGGCTCTGGTATTGTTCATGTGGGTTTAATAGCATGGCTCACATAGTCACACGTAAATGGAACTAGGCCATCAGTGTTGTTATCAGTTACACCTGTGTTTTCATCAGTGTTGCTATCAGTTACACCTGTGTTGATTTCATTCATTACTTGAAACTACAAATGTGTGTGAAAGACACATTGAATTATCATCATATTTTGAACTGTGAAAGGTTGATTGTAAGTATTGTGATCATTTGAAAAAAACCATACAGCGAGAGTCATCCTATCAGACAAATGTAAAAATTTGTGTGGGTTGCATTTATGTTGAATTATTTGAAGAAAACCATCATAAAACCAAAGGATTAAAGCTGATCATCCATTGATTCAAAGGGGAAGAGCAAGAAATTATGTTCCACATTAAGGCTGAATTATTAATCTCTACCTCCACCTAGTGGTTGATTTAGTTTAGTACAACAACCATCCCACATCTCTTTGATAACTTGATCACTTATCAAAAATGCTGACAGTTAATTTTCTGTCAATTCATTAATCGATAATTGGACTAGTTCAAAGCATAATTAGCAGCTACATAGATTGGCATCATAGACTCATAGCCACAGATTGAGAAGCTCCTGCACTCTGTAAACATTAATGTTTTTTGTTGTGTAACCAAAGTCCAGACCTCTGTCATGAAGACAGAAGTAGGCAGTGATGCAACTGATCACTTAATCGCCATCATGTCAATGTCAATGTTAATTTCTCAAATATGTCACGCAACAAATCTGTGTTGCTGGTCTCTCTTATGACCATGAACAAGAAGCATTAACATGTGGACTAATAAATATCTTCCTGACAAACTGTGACCATTGTGACTAATACATGCTTGCTTTACTTGGTTGTTCTAAACCAAAAAACACAAGCAAGTGTAGGCCAAAACTGAAGGAAATGAAACAAATGGTGTCAGCAGCCTGAAGTGAATTAATGGCAAACATCCACGAGTGCAAATGTCTTTGATCTAGTGTAACCTGGTCACCAACATAACCAGTTTGAGTAGTTTGTACAGGATTTTGACATCTAACTCAGTACTGTGAGAATGTGTAACACCTGACTAGAGTCAATGGTCAGTTACAACTTGAGCTTTTTTCTCTTGTCCAGTTGTAACCTCCTCTGTGAGAGCCCTGAAAACACTGCAACTTTCCCCTGCAGAGGGATTAGCCAGTAATTATGTAAATGTAATATCTTTCAACAAAGATCCCGAGAGTAGATGTCATAGAAGACAGAACATCTGTATGCAATTTTTTAATTTCTTCTAACATTCATGAGTCAAATGGAAATGAAATCATTCAGCCACACAGATGTTAAATGAGGTTAGAAATGTTTCCGTTCGAAAAGCCTTTGTCTGGCTTTCAGAAGCAGATATTTCCCAGACAAATACAGCTTTGGCCTAGTTTATAGCCACAGCCACACGCTCATACTCTGGCTTCACTTCCATTTAGTTGTTATCAATAATCCTCGCCTGACATTTATAAACCACCTCCTCCACAAACAGGAGTTTAACCTGCTTTCTAACTGGCAAAACCAGACACACGCAACCAGACGGCGTCTTTAGTTTCACCTCAGACACAAGCAAAATGAAAGAGCCAAACACACTACTAACTAGAATGGCACTCAGTTGAGTGCATACCTCTGCCAAGGCCAAACAATCCTACCTACACGTCAGTGAGATTCAGGTTGTTATCTGGATGCGCACTAAATTATAAAAACTTAAAGATCTCAAGACAATAAAATGTCTGATTTCTTACATTACGATCCAAACACTATTTCCTAAAAAACAATGATGGTCGAAAAATGCCCTGTCTCACAATGTTAAGGAAAGTGATAAAAAAATTCCTGGATCTGCCCCTTTGACCGGATTAGCACCAAAGTTTACTGGGTTCTTCCCTGGTCCATGCCCCATCCCTCCACTGAGTTTGGTGCAAATAGGTTCTATACATTTCATGTAATGTAATCCTTCTGACAAACATACAAACCAATGAAACAAACCAACATGGGTGAAGACATAAGACACTCTTGGATGGAGGTAATAATGCAGCACAACAAATACTGTTGATTTACCTTTAAACAAGTGACTGAGGCTCAGAGTTCAGTTCACCCACAGACCCTCTCACAGGGAAGTCAATCGGAAATCAGCACAATCAGAAAAAAGCCCCGGCAACTGACCACATCTCATCTTGCTGCAGTTGCTAGGCAACCAAATAAAAATGCAGCTTGAAGACCAGGTACTGTACATTTTTATTAGTTTTTATAGTGTTTACATCGATCTGTCTCTGTTTGTATCTCTCAGACCATTTGTCTGTCTCTCCACATGTGATGAGATGTGCGAAGGAAAAACACCTGAAGAGTGCTGTTAAAATATAAGTTTTTTTCCTACAATACATACATTATTTTAATTGATTTTTTTTGCTTCATAACAATACAGACTTTGGAGATTTTTTCATACCACTCACACATAAGACTCCAAGTATTTTAATATTGACAGATATGATTCAAATGAATGCTCTTCAGCAAGTCAAATGCTTTATGCAGCCTCAGAAAATAAAACTGTTTCCATGTAGGCATTATACTGTAACAGTTGTAATCATTCACGTGATAATAACTGATGATGATGACACACTATAATGTTATTAGCAGCAGCAGCAGCAGCAGTTTGTCCACTCCAGCTCAAGAGCCTGTTTAATTTGAAGTCAAGGTATGATTCACAGCACGTGTACACAGTGTACAATAGAGTATAGTATGTCCCGTTTCTGGTGTCAGTGCAGAAAACTTCTATTTATAGTTTTACAGGGAAGCAGCTGTTTTGAATAATTTTGTATTATTGGCATTATACAAATTTGCTCCAAAGGTGTTAAAAATGTCAAATGAGTACTTCCTTAAACTCCTGCTGGTACTTTGTCAGTATTTTAGCTGAATTTTTACTTTATTGACTTCTTGATGATGATATTGTTTTAATCTTCAGCATTGATACATTACTTTGACACAGTTGTCAACATGTGACTTCCTTCAGTCAGACAGGTGTTGGACATTTAAGTGATTATTATTTTTAAAGCTTCAGATAATTATTACTCAGTATGGTTTTATTACAATATGGACTGTATTTTCTATCTCACTTGTGTTTTTCTGTTTGTGAATTGACTTTATTAATTACTGTTTTGATGACAACTGTTAATGTAAATGTAAATACAGCTTTTAACAACAACAGTAGGTCTTTAATCAGCCCAACCAAGCTATTTTAGCATAAAAGTGATTTACTTCATCAGCCTGCGCCTGTGCACCACATGGTGCGGCTGCTGATTTGCGTCTGTAAATCGGTCTTAATTATGAGATTTAATCGGTGAACAGTTTTCTAACAGGTAACTCGACAGGTGTTAACGACTTCCGCACTACGTTACCTGAATGACACAGGCGGCGCCGGGGGGAGTTTCTGCCTGTGAATGCATCACAAGTCTTTTTTTTTTTTTCCGTGTGGGCGGAGTTTCTGGTTTCTGCTGGAAAAGTCGGTGGCTGAGTAAAGTGAAGTCATATCGGACACATTGTTGGAGGACAGCGGATACTCACCTGTTGAACAGCAGCGGTCTGGTTTAAATTAACCTCTAATTCACCTGTTTTTTTACTCTCTCGAGTGTGAGCCTTCAGGATGACGGACACACTTTTACCAAACGGCATGAAAAACAGCCGAGGAGACAGCAATTATTTCAGAAAGGTGAGTTTTTTTGTCGCTTCACTTTACGAAATTATAGGCTACCGTGGCTCCATCCGTCTGCTGTATTGACTGTCGTAATGTACAGTGAGAGGGAGATTCTTTTTACAGTTGTGAATAATATTGACTTTCAACTGCTCTTCTGGTTTGTCTACAGCGTCTTAAATGTTATGTTTTCAATAACAATCTCAATTCAGTGCTAATGCAGCATACAAACGTCCAAGTAACAGACTTCACCCTTGTTGTCTTCGTCTCCTCGCCAGATATAATTATATTGTAGGTTAATATGTATTTGTAGTTTGGTTATTTAACTACAGGCTGAACCTACCTCGCAGTTTCAAGCTACATCAACAGACGGGAGAAACTACTTCGTGATATTACATACAATAAAACAGAAGGCAAGACAAGTTTATTTAAATAGCTGCATTCAGACACAAGGCAATTCAAAGTGATTGACAGAGGCATGGAAATACATTCAAAATGAAACATTAAGATGGCACTAAATTGAACTGAAAATGAAATAAAAACAAGGCAATTTGAATAATTAAAATAACATAAAACAAAGGTACATATTAAACACCATATGAAACGTGTTATAATTTGCTTTTATTTTTAGAAATAGTATGGTGTCAGTCTTAGATTTAGTATGACAAAGACTCCTGACTGATGTGTCACCAACAGCAGCAGAAACCACAGCGCTGTCAGCTTCAGGTGTAAGTGTGTGTGTGTTTGTGTGTGTGTGTGTGTCTTACTCCAAGAATAGCTGTATCTCCTGCAGTCACTGATAGTGGGAGAGACTGAAAGGCCACTGACCAAACATCCCATAATTAACCTTTTCATATCCCTGCTGGCTGTCAGAGGTGTGAGGGTGATTGACAAATAACAGGAAGTGTTAAGGAGGAGGAATTCCTCAAAGGCTTTGTTGATATCCCTGGTAACCTTAGGTCAGATTAACCTACTGTCCTTAGATAATTTTGTCAGACCTGCTTTATTCTTACTTTTAATCTGATTAAAAAAATAGTTCAATATTTCCTCACAACCAGGTGTTTACTTCTTTTATTATTTCTTCATAACATGATTACCATTGTGTTTAAGGGGACATTGTAAGGCCACTAAAGCCCTGACCTATGACCTTTTTTTTTATTGTCTGTATCTTAGAGTTGCAGACATGGGAGATGTTCTGGATAACAGCATTATGCAAAAGACAGAAATGCAAATGTAGGTGGCAGGTTATGCAAATTGTCACTCAGATAAGAGGAGTATTCTCCCTGTCTGTAAATTAGCTGATATGTTGTCATTATACAGTGACAACCATTAAAGTAATTAAGATTCATTTCATCAGAACCAGCAGCTAACCAACTTCTCTAACCAGTTTCATGTTTCATGTACCTGCGACTGTAACATTTTCAGGAGCTCTGAGTTTGCCCAGTTTGTGTCTACGAGAAAGGCACTTGGCAGTGGTTGAGAGATTATCTAATGTGTTTTCACTGAGTTCCCCCGTCTGCCATGCTGTGGTCCATGTCTCATTCCTCCACATTTGTAACAGTGTCCTCAACTGGACTGTTTTCATAGACAAGCTTGTTTAGATGGGCATCTGAACAGGTCCTTTGTGTATTTCAATCCCCCCGAATCCCCTTCTGAACGCTGTCTGGATTTGGGCTCTGTGCTGCACTTCCTGTTTCTATAAAAAGGCCAGTTGGATCTAGGGTCTGGGACTGCCCCAGGACATGAGGGGAGACTATTGAGTCTAATACCTCAATCACAAACTGTTTCCCTTATTACTGTAAAACACATTGAGCCTAACTCATTGATTTTTTTCTCACTCTCTCTACATTTCCTTTACCCTCCATATTTCTTGAGTGTTCAGCAGTCTTTAATTTCATTGCAGAAGCAGAACCTTCTCAGTATAAAAAGGCCTGCACATTCACTGAAACCACAAAGCAATGAGTTCTGCTTCTCATTGTGTCATGTTAAAGAGATTTGCAATTTGGAAAGTTTTTGGTCAAATTTTAACCAAGTGGAGCCAAGACGATCTTTGCTTCCATTTTTTGTGCCCTGCTTTCTCCTGGGTGAAAATGAGTTTAATGATTTACAAGGCTTCGCTGGGTTCGACTGATGCTCGGGGGTGCTGTTGTGGTTCAGGGCTTCCTTCCCAGCCGTCCACTGTTTCACCTCCAGCTGGCTGAGCTCCGACTGGAGGAACTGCAGGATGGAAACATGGCAGAACAAAAAGCCGAATCGGCATGTTTTTTTCTCCTTATCCTCCTCGGCCAGTGAGAGCATTGACGTACCATCTGGCCTGAGGCCGTCCTCCAGCTTGACAACAGCCGCAAATTGACAACATGTGTCCCGGTTCACAAACCAGACAAGCTCCCTTGACTTGGAGACACACTTAGATTCCCTCAGCGGGGTTTGTGTTGGAAAAAGGAAAATAAGAGATGCAGCTGTGATCAAATATTGTCTCTTACAGTAGTTCACTGAATATAAAGATGTCTTTCTTTGGATTGAATGAGCAATCTGTCAAAGGGTCCCTGCTGTAATTGTAATTGGGGAGCATGCATGATTCAGCTTATCATCATAAAGAGGTGTGGATATAGAGATACTGAACACACTCTTGTGTATTTATAGGGCCAACAGGCAGTTGTGAGTCCGTCATGATGTCGTAACTGGGTCGTGGCTGAAGCCTCTAACCCTGGCTGGCTGCCAGTCTTAATCACCACTTGTATGAACCAGCTATCCCATGAGCCATTGCTCCACATGTTCTTTATGAAGCGTTATACAACAGCAAGAATATTTGCTGTTTAATGGATATGATAATGGGACTGGACTGTCTTTGTGTTTTGCTCTAATGAAGTGTTTTGCATGCTCTTAGAGAAAGGGTGCACTGTTTGAACATGCCAATGTGCATGAGGGGTTCAATTCCCTGAGTGGTTCAGTGGGTTAGGCAAGGCATTAGCAGGGGTAGTTGCCATGTTTAGGGTTTCAGTTCTGAGTTAAATTGAACCAGTTTAATTCTACAAAGATTAAGGACAAACTTCTAGACAAGCAAAAAGCTGCAGACTGAAAGAACAAACTGTACAACAGTATCAAATGACAAACATAACAAAGCACAAAAGTCCTAATTAATTCATAAGTATAAATCAAAAAGTGTGATATCAGAACAGCAGGTTTGTGGATTAAAAGTAGGTCCTAATGATGAGACATTAAATTATTAAATAAGGATTACTACACAGGATCAGGGTCATTGCTTTGGAACGCATGTGTTGAAGTTTCCTACATATCAAAAATGGAAACATACTGTTATGGTTACTGTCAATCATTAGCCACTCCCTTGTTCTTTAACACACACACACACCTAATTTTTGATGTAATAATTGACGTGATGATGTACTGTAATAAGTCCACGCCCTCTTGTGTTTTGCGCGCTAATGTCCTCACCCTGCCGTCATTCCAAGAATAGCTCCTGGTACGGCTGGCAGTGCCACGCCCACTGTAGCCTCATTACAGCTCTATTGTGTAATTAACGAGGCTCTCGTTTGTATATATAGTTAATCATTACACTATCAGGTCACTGAAGTGTTTGTACGGGAACACCCAAGTTATGATAGCGGAGTGGCTATGGAGTGCATTATACTGTCACAAAAAAATGTCTATATGTCTATATGTATATGTGGGTGTACGTGATCTGTAATTATCTGCCATGTGAGGAGCGAACCTGAGCCAAAATTAAAAAATATTTGTTCACTCACCATGGATTTTACGATTAACTCAATGAAGGGAATCAGTGTGGTATTTATATGTAACACGCCAGTGAGGGATTACATCCTTGCTGCAGCAGGTGAAGTGGGGATCAGCAGAGGGATTGTGTGGACCACCTGTGTGACACCACATGTATGGGAGGACCCAGGTGGCTGTCCACGACCTCTCCACTTTGAGCAGTGGCGTTAGAAACAAATTTGACCGCGGTGCAGGAGAAAAGGGTATTGGAAATTTGGGAGATGATGTAAAATACAAAAAATGAAGATGTGATAGCTGGTGGGAAAAATTAGATTTTTTTTTCTCACATATCCATTGTTTAGGATGCTTTGTGTTTTGTAACAAAAATCTTAGTGTCCATCTTTGGTGTTTTAGTACTTGTCTTCTCATCAGTGTGTCCAAACTTGGACGCCCTTTTTTTTCTTTCAGTTTTTTTTCTTCTTTGTTCAGTCATTGAAACTGAAAATGTATCCTCTCCGCTCTGAAATCTGAAGGTTTTTGTGAATTTGAGTCAGGCTGTTTGTCTGATCTGCTGAGCATGAGTCAGAGTCTACATCCTCCCTGTAGCTGATGTGACTCTAACTCTGACCTCAAGGGCAGAAAAAGGTCAATTTGTACTTTGAAATAAAAAAAACATATGAGAAATGAACATATAACTACACTGACATATTTTCTCTTTGGTTCTGTGTCATGTGTTGACTGAGTGCTGTGACCTCTGACTCTTTACCTTGATGTTAGTAAGCAGAAACCGAAGCCCATTCTTCTGCTGACATCAGATTTAGTCAGATAAATAATGAGAATGTAAAAGCATTCCATGCTGAGGACAGTAAACTAACTGGTTTTACTGAGCTGACAGGTCTCAGTGCATCTTGTTGTTGTGTTGCCATCCAGAGTACAGTGCAGACCACACCTCTGCTCTGCTGTTAGTCAGCCAGTATGAATGTCTGTGGCCAGTTTATCTGTGCTAGTATGAGCAACAGCCTGTTGACTTAGGAAGGCTGGGACACTTGTGGTTGTGATAGGGACAAGGACACACAGTCCAGCCCTACACAGGCCAGTATGTGTAAACACACTGAGTGAGAGCATGCGTTTCAGCTGCATACTGTAGGCAAGGTGCAGCTCTTCCCACACCCAGCATAGATTTATTTTTACTGTTATATCAGGGAGCAAAGATAAAGTAAAAATCAAAACAAAAACTCAAGACATGTTCAGTAGATTGTAGTATTACTCATGGAAGAGAATTTCTTGGGACTGACTTGCTATAAATAAATAAATAAATATACAAAACATGGTTTGAATGACATGATGGAGATGTAAAAATGATGATGAGTTTTTCTAGATGAGCCCATTGTTTATTTCACTCACATTTTAATAAGTTATTATTTTTTACTGACATGATTGTTCCTGTATCTCCTTGTCTCAGGGTTGTAACCCGTTCGCCCAGACTGGACGAAGCAAACTGCAGAACAAGCGAGCCAGTCTGAACCAGCAGATCATCAAAGAGATGAGGATGAGGGCCGGAGCTGAGAACCTGCTGAAGTAAGAACAGAAGTGATGACTGATAATACATACATACATACATACATACATACATACATACACACTGTATTTTTGAGTGTCTGCCTTTGTTTTTTTAGTGCGAAGATTGAATCATCCTAAAACATACAAAGAACAAAGACCTCAAACAAAAACACACACAGGCACAGAAATGCCTTTACAATTGTTACATAAGGGAAAACCAACTGCTCACATCATTGATTCATGTGTCAGTCATATTACCTGTATTATTTGTCAGTGAGGTCACAGTAGTTTATGTGACCTGTAGTAAACTGTAGCTTGTCCCTTTGGCTTCACTTCCGTCACGGTTGTGTCGTGAGTTGCCATGAAATCTCAGCAAGACCAAAAACAATCAAAGGTGGCAGATGATATTAAGTAATAATAATCATGAAGAGGAGGATTTCATGTACCCAAAGAGCCACTGTCAATATTTCACAGAGCCTTTGTATTTTGATTACAGGTTGCAAAAATGTGAAGCTTCCACTCAGGACCTCTGATAGGATTTGACTGCTTTTTGTAATTTTGCATTTGTTCTCCCCTGGGTTTGTAAAAAAAACTACATCTCCAGACAAGACTTTTTCCTCTGCGACTAAGAAAAGTTTCGGTTGTTTTATCATGTGGCTGAAGAGGTAACAGGTGGATTTAGTGTGGAGGAAGATGTGTCTGCTCTCTGAGATTTTAAAAATAAACAGAGAAATTTCTTCTTCCTGCTGACATACCTGTTCTAGTTGGATTGAATGGCAGAAGTTGAGATTGCCTTCTATAGTGTAACAGAGAGATATGAGTGACTTTACTGTCCTCTCATAACCTTTGCAACCTTATGCTTTTTGTTTGGTCTGGTTGGGGGCTTCTCCTCACAAAAAGCTATTTTTTTGAACGTAGCTTTCTGCATTTTTCTACTCACTTGTCGAGAATGTTGTTTTTAAACCAGTCATCATTTTATAAGTGGACTATATGTGGGTTAATTTTTATACTAGCATTGAACTGACCCTCTGAAACATAACATTTAGTTTCACTGATATATTGTAAACCCAAGTTATAAACACATTTAATGTTGCGGTTGTGTACAGGCATTAAACTCTTTCTCTTTTACTTTGTTGTTTTTCTCTTCTGTAGCCTCCAGAACAAAAGTCTCATCTTTGATTGAAAGAAGAAAAGAAAAGAATGAAATATAGATAAGAATTGACTTTCAGAAATATCAGCCTGATCAACCTCAGTTGTTATTGCCTCATTCATCATGTGGCATAAAGGTTAATGCTACATGTCTCCACCAAGGGTCTGCGATGGCCTTTGTTAACTGTAGTTGGTTTGCTTTCAAGTGTTTGACGGAAACTGAGATGTAAGACCGTCGTATTTGAGGAGTGAATTTCTGAAGATCGCTCTGTTGTAACTTTCTAAGGATCTAAGAGCACACTCTTCACTGTTTTAACTGCATCACCACCAGAACCTGCCACACTGGAACAAAAACCAGTCTGTCAGCTACTGGCCTCCTGGTGAGACAAAAATAGTGTGAGAGAATTTTTACTTCTTTAGGTGTTTTTGCTTCATCATTAGGTCATGAGGTCTCTGTGTAGTATGAGGCCATGTTTTTTTATTTTTGTTGTGTTCAGGACATTTCTGGGCTGAAACCTTTGGGCAGTGGGTGTGGAGCCCCCAGCCAATAACAGCGCGCAGGGTGTGAGGGTGGGACACTGTAAAATGTAGCCACCAGGTTCCATTGGTGTCTCCGTCACCTATAGTCTATTGTCATAAGAGTCTATTTGGGCTAAAACGTCCTGTCTGGAGCGGCTGTCAGATTCGGTTTGCCATTACACCAGTTTACTTGTTAACATTTGTACTGCTCATTGCCTTTCTCCTTGATGCATCATGCTTCAATAAGCTTAGAGATCGAGGTTCAGTGACTGAGGAGAGTCGACACACAGACCTCCCGGCTGTATCCCTCTGGATGTGTTGCTCAGGACGTACTGTATGTGCCATGCAAACCTCTCTGTTTGAAGGGAGAAAAAAGCGAGAGAAGTCAAGTGAGCTGAAGTGTGTTTGTCTCTGAGGCGGAAGCTTCCTGTGTAAAGAAACAAGAGATTCAAAAGTAGGTACAACTTTCCTCTGACAGTCGCCTCAACTTCTCCCACTGGGATTCCTGGATTATCTCTCTTAACATTTGTGTAAAGATTAGTCTGGTGAGGGAGGATACCACTGTGTGTGTGTGTGTGTGTGTGTGCGCGTGTGTGTGCCTGCGTGCCTGTTAGGCCTATCTAAGCCTACTGCCTCAGAAGCCTCCACATTCCTTCAGTACTTCACAAAGTCTGCCCAGCCAAGTCCAGGGGCAAATGGTGTGTGTCTGTGAGTGAGTGTGTGTTTTTGCCAGCCCAGCTGCAGCCCAGACAACAGCCTGCGTGCATTTCTGAGCTTCAAGTTCACCCCCTCAGATTTATTTTTAAGGCCTTAAATCACATGAAGTCTGACTGTAGTTCTACCTGTGCTCTCCCACTTGTGTGTGTCAGTGTCTGTTGGGATGGGCACAGGGGTTGTCATGGCTACTGTACCTTTGACATCCACCTGGTTTGTCATGTTGTACTCATGTCATGATTCTGGATTCTCAAATCAAATCAAAAGAACCTATTAAGAAAGTGTGTGCGTGTGTTATCCCCTGCCTTCCTTTTGCCTCTCCTCTCTTGTCCTGCATTCCTCTCTCTATCAGCAACAGGTGGAGTCAGTCTGGTCAGACCAGTTCTCTTCTCTTCTTGTTAGTTTTTCAAACTAGAAAGCTCTGCCAGAGCCACAGAAGACAATATACAATTGTTTGGCACAGACGTTGATTAGTTCTTAACAGTTTTATATAATGGAGAGTAATAAACTCTGTCAGTTATCAAACTCCAATCAATACCTGATATCTCGTTTAAGGCCTCGAGGAAAAATACAACAAACTGTCAGTCTGCGAAAAACAGAGAATCAGTGTTTTCGGAGAAGAAGAAAACTTCACTGAAACCACATTTCCTGGTTTACAGTCCGATTCTCATGCACCGCAGCATGATATTAAATAGGATATTAATAATAACCTCTGGGCCAGCAAGCTGGCATACATTCAGTCCAAACCACAACACCTCTACCTCCTTCACCATGATGGATTCCCCAGACCAGACCTCCTCAGAAACCCTTCAGCGGGCCAAAGGGAAGTGATGGTGTGGTGTCAATGTTAAGAAGAGGTTGACCCTGTTATGTTCCCTGTGTATGTGTTGTTTTTCTTAGCAGGAAACAATACATTATTACTAATATTTCCTCCAATGATTCATAAAAAGTTTATATTATTATTAAACCATTTGATTTTTGAATGGCGTTTCTCTCCTGAAACACAGTGGTATTGACTGTTTTTTAAGACCTGGTTTATTTGATTTTTTGTTCTGTAACCTTCAGCTGAACTGATTTTTTTTTTTTTGCTAGTGCTTCTTTACATCTCACCTTTCGTGGTAAGAATCACATCCTCTGTGATTACAGGGTAATTACAGGTTAGAGAGCGGTGAGGTTACAAAGAGACAGGCTCTGATTGACAACAGTGAATCAGCTCCAGACTGACAGGTTTGGAGCAGGGTTGTGTACGTGTGGGTTATGTCTCATTAGTTACTACTGACAGAGAGTGTGTTAGGATTCACTGTAGGACACAGATAAGGATATATTGAAACTGCTGGGGTGTGTGTGCATGTGTGTTACCTTGTATTACCATGGACACCATGACAATGTGTCATAAATTCTGCTTTACAACGGATCCAGACAGTTTTTTTCTATGTATGCTAACACAAAGACACAATGACACACACCACTTGGTGGTATCATTACAGCTTTATCTCTGCTGTGCAGTGAATCCTAATCCTTTTTTCAATTTTTCTCCTTATAGACACACACACACACACACACACACACGTGTATATACTGCACACAATGAATGTTTTTGTTTTCAGAAATATTCAGAAATGATGTGAAATTGTTATAGAAAAAAAAAGGATCACATGGAAATAAATCACTAGTGGAAATCTAAAGGGAGGTTGTTTTTTTTGCAAAATTTGTAATTTGGTTTACTCAACTTCCAGCACACACACTCGGCATGATTTCACTTGAACAGCAGGGAGGTCTGATGTTTAAAGAAACTATTCCTAAGCCACACTACCCAGATTCAAGCACACGCCATGCTAATGTGCCCTTGAACAATACCTACATGCAGCAGGGTTGTGGTTAAATGCGTGACTTGTGATCTCTGCCGTGACATGGGCCCCTCTCTGTGTAGTGGCACATACAGTGTGAGATCATATAAAATTTGTCATGCAATGGTGGATTTTTTTTTGAAACAGTGATTTTTACCATGGGAAAGAGCTGTTTAGCTACACAGGGATTACAGCTGTGATTCATAGCTCTTGGTTGTGTGCTGGAGAGTAAATCAAGTGCACAGCACGGCACAGTGACGCAGGTCTGTGGTCTAGAATACCAGGGGAGGCACGCTCGTTTTAATAATCAGCTGCAGGAAAGTTTGGCTCTGTCAGAGTGGATAATAACAAGGCTGATATTTCTTTTCTTTTCTTCCACCCTCTCTTTATGTTTTTTTTGTTGTTTCTCTCCATCTCTCCTGTGTGCAGGGCTACATCTAACAACAAGGTTAAAGAGATGGTTCTGTTGGAGTTGAGTTATGTCAATGCCAACCTGCAGCTCCTGATGGGACAGCTGGAAGGACTCAACAGCTCAGTGGAGGTCTATCAGAACACACAGTAAGTGCATATGTCACTGTTTCTCCTTTCACTGCTACTGATTCTACCACTTATACCGCTGCTAATGCAAGATGTTGCTAATTGTAAGTTCATCCATAAAGGTCCCATATTTTACACTTTATATTTAAGGTTTTAAGAGCCAAAAACCATCTCAATGTAGATTTACATCTTTTCTCTCAGGCTTCTCTCTGGAGCTCTAGTAACAACAGGTCAGTGAGCCAATCACAAGAGAGGAGGCTCCGAGCCTCTCTTCTGATAAAAATAGAGCAGATTTCAGGTAAACACTCAGAGAAACCAAATCCTGTAAGGTTGGATGGTGGGTCCAGGTGGGCAGGGCTTGGGACATGACTGAAAGTGGTGACTGCTTTGTTGTGACATCACAAAGTTACAGAAGTCTTGACGGCTGGATTTAAGACTCAGTCCCTGGATGTGTGCATTTCTCTGTGGACTGAGCACTTTGATACTTTCACAGTATTAATATAGAACCTAGAGCTGCTTTATGATCAAACAACACATGGAAATCTCACTTAATACGATATGGAACCTTTAAAATCTAAGATAAGATAAAAAAAAAAGTAAGATCTTGTGAGACTGCAACTTATTTTAGTTAGTTTGTTTGTTTTTTAGCTGCACTGCTAACATTTTACACTGTTGGTTTACAGTTGATTTCATGAATGAAAAAGACTGTGGTTTTGTTGTCAGAAGCAATGTATCTGCAGGCAATTGAATATAATTACCTATAATCTTTCAGATTAATTAAAGGTGTACCATAAGGCTAACTGCCTGTGATGAGGGTGTTGTAACTTGAGGTGCACACACAGCAGCCAGAGCTTTCTGCTGTAGACACAAAGGATTGTGGCACCAGCAGTGTCGCCACTGACCCAAAAAACTGTATAACTCTAATCTTAATCTTGAACTAGATCTGACCCTATTTTTGATTTCCTGCACACGTGACAACTGGTCAAAGTCCGGTCAGTATGTAAATAAGAGGGAGAGGAGCACAGACACACAGTGTTAATTGGCAGCCAACAAAAGACTGATGGCTCTGACAGTCTGTGATTAAGTTATCATGAAAGATGCTTGATGACAGAGGAGCAGAGAAAAGAGGTGCATGGAGAAAGAAATAGACAGACACACATGAAAGACGAAGTGCAAGAGTTTGTTATTGTTAAACTGGAGCAGCTGGTTTTTCAGACACAATGCACAGAGCAACAAGGAAACGATGAGCTGAATTTGTATAAGATAAACAACTAGTACAAGGCTTCTCTCACACAGTCTGATGATCGGGTGTGTGTGTGACAGTAATAGGTTCAGGTGTTTTCTCTCTTTAAAGACAAGTCAGGTGTATAGGGTGTGGTTGACAATGTAGTATGTATGTCATGGGGGATGCACACAGTCACGTGTCAAGTACGACACTAAGGACTTGATGACTGATACAGAAATACAGATGTTTATAAAAGTGATGACGGATATCCTTTGGGAATTGTTGTCTCTCTGTTTTATCTCATGATAACATGTCACCCAATGACAAAATAAACATATAAGCTACAGTACCTATATGCTTTTGGAAAGGAGAGCACTTGGTTTAGATTTAGATTTCATAGATATTAAATGATAAACAGAAGTTTTCCATTTTGAATGTGTAACATGTTCAAAATAAAAGTCTTCGGATAGAGAATTACAATGATTTAAAGGCTCTTTGATTGAATGATGCCTGCCTCCACCTGGCTCCTCTTATTAAGAACACTTCCTCTATCAGCCATCTGCCCGGACACACACACACACACACACACACACACACATACACACACACACACACACACACACACACACATACACACACACACACACACACACACACACACATACACACACACACACACACACACACACACACACTATACATATGCTAAACACACTAAACCTACTCTACATATTCAGTCAGACAATAACAAAATGCATATACACATATATAACCACAAATACATGTGTGATACCTGTACACATTACCATGCATACACAAACGAAGATGCCATGTTACCCATGACAACCCATCACAACAGAGCAATAGAATGATTAGGAGGATAGAGGCATTATGGAGATTTGTGGGGGATGGGGGTGTTGTGTGGTGGTAACTATGGAAATGGTCCTGAGGGTCATTGACAGAAATCTTACATGGTTCACAAAGTATCAAGCTGCTGCTCTCAGGCAGTCATTGTAAAAACATTAGTATGTACTGTATTTTGTATTGAGCTGCAGACCAAGTTTTGTGTTAAAGTTTGACATAAATCTGAAAGTGACCTTATAAAATCCAAAATGCCATCTTTTGTTGGCGCTACAAGGAGGCCAGATTAGTTTGTTTGGCTTACAAAGTCTCAGTGCAGCGAGGACCAGAGGGATTTAACCTGGTTTTAATAAATCAGGTTGCCTGTCTGGGGTTGCAGGCAGACTGGACTCCCTGTATAAGAAGATGAATTTCAACCCTCAGGAATCCTGCAAAGCAAATATATTTTCCAGATTGTATTTTGTGTTCCATTTAATGATATGGCTGATATTGTTACCCACAGACACTGACACAGTGTGTCAGCTGTGAAGGGGTTTGTTGCACTGCGGAAAGAAACAAGAAACAACCTCCTCTTTCTGGACTTAGATAAAACATATCGTCCACTAAGAAAAAGACATTAAGTTTACTAATTATGTGATAGCAGCATCCTCGAACTTAAACAGCTGCTCTTCTGTATAAACCTTAAGCCCAAGTGTCCTGTCACATGGGATCAAACAGACTCAAGTGTGGGAACAGTCAGCCTCCCATCAGCTTCGTCATCAGGCTCTTAGAGGAGCACCTGCTCACTGCTTCATGCAAAGACAATAGCCCTGCTGAGAAACCATCATCAGTTCTACTCCATTGTGTCTGTGTAAAAAAAGAAATTAAACACGTGCAAAGTCCAAAGGTTTCACGTCATTATTTTCACACCATCAGACAAACAAAAGGCCATGCATGCAGGTGTACAGGTAACATGCACGTGGGAATATCAGATATGTTGAGAAAGTCTCCTCCTGTCACTTCTGAGCAGGCGTCTCAGTGGGATGACGCTGTACAGCCACAAAGGAGAGCTAGCCTCCTCCTTTCAGCCTGAAACACAACCTCAGTCTTAGTTACGGAAACAAAAAACCTCTCCTCACTTTTCTAGGCTTTTCCCATCAGTCCACCGTCCTCTGAATAGCGTCTTTCTGAGGTTATTTCTCAGACCAGATCCAGCTGGTTTTGGCATGACGCAATGCAAAACACGAAGCACATACAGTATAGGTAACTGGTGTGGTGCACATGCTGCACATGAAGTCAGTGACCTCGTTCAACCACCTAATGAAAATATAGCAGCTTGTGTATCTATTCTTGCCAATCTCATCAAACATGTTAAACATAATGTTTAATACATACTGTACATTCCTGAGTGTAATATTCATTCTGTGTCTCGCACAGAGCCAGAATGCTACTTGTTCTGTGATTTGTGAGGCAGTAAATTTGTTCAGTTCCCTGTTGTAATGTTCTCGACCTGGACAACAAACTGAACTTTCTTAAACCCCCATTGAATCAGCACAAATGAACTGATGACAAATGAAAAGAGTAAGATAAAGACATCAGTGCCACAGGCAGCTTTTATTAACTCTGCTACAGGAGAATAATTTGCACTATTATCTGAGATTACTTTAGACATCACCTGTGACAGCTGGTTTCTTGTAAGAAAACAAATTTATGTTCACTATAAATGGTCAGATTGTGACTTAACACATTTTATATGTTGTCAACAATTGAATCTGTGCTGCTTTTCATTGTGAAGCAGAGTTTCAACTAGACTGCCAGGGTAATAGTCTGTTCCACGTCTCGCACACTGGTACACTGTGTGTGTGTGTGTGTGTGTGTGGGGAGTGAGCATCTGAGAGGCTTTTAACATTTCAGATTCCCTGCAGAACAGATATCCTCATCCCCCATGCCCCTCTCCCCCTCCCTCTATCAAACCAGAGAAAAGACCAGAGTGATCTCATCTACAAGCACTAATGGATTACACTGCAGCCTCTATCGTGCTCTGTCAGTTGTTACTGATGAATGAGGTTTTCTGTGATTCACAGAGCCAGTATGCCAGAGGAATGCCGCCTTATCATCAAGTGATGAATGAGTGTGAGGAGTTGTTTTCTGAACCCTCTGGTTTTGATGCAGAGAAAAGTTTGTTCTTCATCTTTGATCTCTTTGATGGAAAGAGTCATGATTATAGTAGACATTTGGGATTAAATCATCAATGAATTCTTGTTAATGTTGGTTATTTTGGAGCTGAAGTTTGAAGTCTCATTGGAGGTAGTTTTGTGTGGAATAACTTAAATGTCAAGCAAATCCAGAAGCAACCCTCTCATGTTTTTAAAAAGCGCAGTTTATTTAGTAACGCCTCATTGTTCTTCCGTCAGCAGGGGTTTTGTTTTTATAGACTCTGTCTGATCAGCAGCACGTATCTATCAGGTTATATTTCCTCAACTCCGATAACAAGCTGAACCTGCTTTCCATCTGTCAGCAACAAGGGCCTCTAGGTCATACAACAAGAGAAACTCCAAACCAAAATAAAAGGTTAAGCCTGTGTTTTATGGCACCCTCTGTTTATTGTTTGCTGAGCTAAAATATTAGAAGATAAAAGCCAGTTTTCAGTGCAGAGGAGAGAAAGAATCGTTTGCATTACTGAAGCAAGGCTACAACTCCACAATGATTAATCAACAGAGAGCTGTGTGGCTTTACAACACAGGGAGACGTGGGGGCCCCATTCACCTTTTAAATCCTAACTCCTGCAGTGTGTGCTGTGCTTTGCTCTAACAGCACCATCTGCTTAATCCAGATTTACCGTCTTTGAAACTACACTGAGGATTAAAGGAAAATGTAAACTTTCTGAAGGAACAAAGCTGTTGATCAGGCTGTTAGTTAGCAATGTACACCTTATTATTCACTAATCTGACTGTGCTGTCAACACGGTGTCCCTAACAAGGCTTGGTCTGTCATCAAAGGGAGTTGGTTGATATCTTGCGCCACGCCTTAGAGATTAATGCATGTGTGAGTTTACATTGCGTACATTAATTGTTTGTGAATCAGATAAGAAATGTATTGTCCTTTTGTATGTAAGGTCACACATTTTGTCAGTGTTATTGTCCTTATTGTCAAAAAACGAATCAAAAACCTCATGTACATATATATTAATGACGATAAACTGACTGGTCATGATATGTCTGTTCTTCTGTTTTGTGTGCAGTGAAACAGCCAACATCCCCCTCATCGCTCTGGGTCTGAAGGAGACAAAAGAAATTAACTTCTCGACTCCATTCAAGGTAATGCAGTTTCACCACTCTCCTTATTATGAAAATGTGTATAAACATTTGTACAAGTAAATTTTCCATTTAATGTCATGCAAGCGTTATGTACACAAGGTGTTTGCTGTGAGAATTTCATAATTAAAGTTTCCTTTAAGAAGGATTTGGGTCACATTGTCTGTTCACCATTTATTCAGGAACATGATCTGCCTATAAAAAGATGCCAAAAGTGGGTCAGTGGTTATTGAGACTGGTAAGTTATGATGTAGCGATGCTTCAGTGCAGGGAAGCACTCTCGTAAATGTCCTGATGGCACTTTTATAGCATTTGTTGCATCCTGTGCTGGTGTGTTGGCAGGCACCGTGAGAGGTGTTCTGACTTCATGATCTCTGAGCATGTTAATTCTGCTCTATTTATCGACTGTAATCACACCTCAGTCTTAATGACCAGGTGTCGCCTGCCTCTGGCTGGCTCTCACAGAGCCGCAGCTCTCACCAGCCTACTTGGCACTGCACAGTTGGACTTCTGTGTACAGTTCAGACATGATGTGACAGAGAGGAGGAGTTGTGCAAGAGGCCGTCCTGTAACTGAAAGGTCACAGGTTTAAGCCCCGGAACACTCCCAAACAACTGGCCAGACAATATGATGTAGAGATGATTGAGATGGAGTTGTTTGTTGTTGACAGGACTTCATCTTGGAGCACTACAGTGAAGATGGAAACAGTTTTGAAGATGAGATTGCTGACCTGATGGACCTGCGACAGGTAACGTACACTTACATTCTGATCCGACGTTATATGTTCATCTTTTCTGATGTGATATCTTTGCACTAGTGGTCCTTCATTTGTTTAGGAACATTCATAAAAGTTTATACCACACAAAGTATGAAACATATTAGTAACCATGCAGATAGTTTTGGTTTCATTCTCTGAAGTACTGAGATAATTGTCTCTGGTATTTCTGCCACCACCCAAATACAGTGAAGATGAATGGAATTTTGTTTTATAGTGTGTGGTTCTGAAAACATCTGAAAAACAGTAAAGCACCTTTCCAGAATTAATGTCCACCTTTCTGTGGATTCTCCACAGACCTTGCTGCCAACAGATTTTGTGGATTTTGTCTTTTGAATCATTTTTCAAATGTAAATTTTCGATGCTTTGAGCACCACAAACCAAAACAAAAAAACCCACCTCTGTTGTATTTGTATCTGAAAACCTTAGAAAATAAAAGTAAATATATCCAGATAGCTAGGTAAAAACGTTTTGTGATGATTTGGGTGAACTTATTCTTTAATTGGGCTTCTGTTTAACATCTTATCCACTAGTAGTCCATTAGAGAGGACCGTGTCACATCTCTTTCCTTTCATGTCGTAGGCTTGTCGAACCCCAAGTCGGAGCGAAGCTGGAGTGGAGCTGTTTGCAAAATACTACAGCCATCTTCCTCTGATGGAGAGCCGATTCTTCGCCCCAAATCGCCAGACTGGCATTTTCTTCACCTGGTACTCACGACTTATAATAATTAGAACAAATTAAAAACTCTGATGTAATAATAATGATAATAAGAGCAATTATCAAAATGAACTTCAGCAGGAAATAAGCAAACAACATTATAAACAAACCTGCCGCTGCTGTGAGCCACTACATTTTTAGTTACATCCATAAATCCATGGATCAATTAGTATATCTTGAGAGAAAAGAGCAAAAACATACATACAGGCAGCCATAACTTAAACAATAATAATAATAATAATGTGTGTTTTTCAATATTTAAAATCTAAGAATAAACAAAGTTGGTCTGAATGAAGTACACACAAATTCTTTTTAGCTCCTTGTATGTTATCGTCATCAGGTTAATGCAGTTTTTGGGGGCAAATTTATGTGTTGTTTTTTTTTTTTTTGTTTATGTTCATTCATTTGGAAGAAATTGTGTGACATCCATCGAAACAAAAGAAAGAGTCTAAAAAGCAGCCAAGTGAAGCTCTGACACCCACTGACTTCATGCTAAATGCACTTCATTCATTCAGCACAGATCGCGAAGAGGGAGAAGATGAGCTTAAAGGTTTAAACCCTCACAACCTTTAGATGTGAAGGAGAGAAGAGAGGGCTAAAGATGGTTTCAAATCAGAGACGATTCGAATTAGAAATGTGTAAATACAGAACATGTAATATGTATAAATGTTACTGTATGTAAAGTTCTTAATTTTAGCAAACAGGGTTTTATTCTTGCTGTATTTACCTGCTTAATTCCAACTGAACATATTTTTCAACTCCAAATATAATATTCTATATTACTGGTTGCATCTTTTACATTATTTATCTTCTTAGCTTTTACTTAGTTTTATTTTCTATAAGGCATTTTGTGATTGTTGTGATGAATGACAGCTCCCTCCTCCCTCCCGCAGGTATGACTCCTTCACAGGCGTGCCGGTGTGCCAACAGAACCTGTCACTGGAGAAGGCCAGCATCCTCTTCAACATGGCTGCCCTCTACTCTCAGATTGGAACCCGTAGTGACAGACAGACAATAGTCGGCCTGGAGGAGGCTATCTCCTCCTTCCAGAAAGCTGCAGGTAAGAAGAGATAGGAGGAGTGGTAAACTCTGATAACTCCTCTGTCAGCAGCCTAGAAAGGATCGTATAGAGTCATTTCAAACAGTCAAAGACGTCAAACATAAATTTCTTTATTTCCTAAAACCGGACTTATGTGTGATCCCATGCGATATCTGGGTTCAGTGACACAAACAAAAGAGGTAGCAGTACTTGAAATTCTGAAGTGCTCCCATTGACAGAAACTGTTGGACTAGAGAAAGGAGACACATGTACAGATGATGAACAGTTGCGTTAACACGTCATCTTTATAGCTTTGTTTAAACATTTGACATGTAAATCAGCTCATCACTGTAACCCTAACCCTAACCCAGCAATCACCAGGCAACGTTCTTTTCTCCTTGCAGACATTTTCTAATGAGCTTAACATTAAAAAGGCTCATGCTGTTCAGTAAAAGTGTACCAGTGCGAACGCTGCCTTATTTTCAAAATATGTGCCAGCCTCCGCCCTCTGACTTCTGCTCCATGACGGAGAACGAGTGCAGTCGATGTTTCTCTGGCTCTCTTGTCATGTGGCTGAGCTCCAGAAAGTACCAATCACATGAACTGGTTTCCCAACCCTCCGAGGTTTCAGGAAGCTCAGACAAGTCTTGATAGAATTATGACTTGGCAGTACGAGGAGTATTGCAGTATAATTACAGTTCTGAACAGGCCAGGGGTTTGGTTCTATTGCTTTGATGGCTATAATTTTGGCTTGAACTAAGTAAAACAATTATGCTGTTAGGAGGGAACATTGTCACTAGTATGACGAGCCAGTAGTAAAGTAAGCAGGGAGGTGAGAGACAGGGATGCTAGCTGTTGCAGGGCTGCTGCAGTGCCCTTTAGCCAGGGACACAGAGGTTTAGAGGATTGGAGGGGCCAGCCAGCTATCACAGAGTCTTAGATGAAGACTTGTGGGGCAGTGCTCTGTTATTAAGTTGTCTACAACTCTGTGCTGCCAGGTTTTTAATCTATAAAATAAGAGGGAGGCACTCTCATTTGGAATGCAGATGGTCTTATTGCTTCCATTAAACATGAAAAACTAATTTGAGAAGCTTTGTGTCTTGGCTAAATTTTAAAGAAACACACAGACATTGATCTCACTGCTTGCAGGGAGCTTTTCTCCCTTACTGAACTCTGTAGTAACAGCATCAGACCAAGATGATCTGACATACTGAAGCACTTAACTTCTGTGGAGCATTTTTAAAACCTCTCTATACAGTGTCAATAATCAGGGTTAATGCACCAGAATGCTGAAGAGCCCAATCTGTCATTTGGTGAATAAGCATTTTCCAAATAGACAGAAATAACAGAAAATCCACAAAATTCATATTGTTCTTCTATCAGACTAATTGTAGCACTAACTACTACAAGTTACTATTAGAGTAACTTGTTGAATGTTGGGGATCTACTGTACATTTCATAAGTTTGGCTGTACAGGATGCATGAATACTCTTCACACATGAGACCAAAATCCAAAGTGACAGATCCTGCCTGGATTATCTGTTTGGATTACGTGGCCTCTTGTTATGTAGCTGACCCTAACTTTGTTGTGGAGATAGGAAAGAGAAAAGAGATTTAATCCCCTGCAGGTCTCAAAGTATGAGTGTGCAATATACAATAATCAAATTATTTTTGTTCTCACATAGTTAAATAGGATGCAGATTATCCTGGGCTTGTTTTTCATAGGCCTATGTTTTTTATACTGACCAAATGGTTTAAAGCTAAGAAAGTCTGCATAGACAAAATGAAGAAACCTTGTTTTCCTCCCACCTGAAATAAATGATTGTTAAATATGAATATTATTAAGCTGGAATAGTTTGGGTTTGAGCTACACTGATGACTCATTCTCCCCCAGGTGTCCTGAACCACCTGAAGGAGACCTTCACCCACACTCCCAGCTACGACATGAGCCCAGCCATGCTCAGTATGTTGATTCGGATGATGCTTGCTCAGGCTCAGGAGTGCCTGTTTGAGAAGACTGCATTGCCTGGGATTCCAAACCAGTTCTACTCCCTGATGAAAATGGCCCAGGAGGCTTCAAAGGTACATAGCAACAAAGGCACTCACACAGTCCTCACATTTTACAGGCACAGTGTTCTTTCTTTTGCTGTGGAGTCAGTACTGTGCTTAAAGTGAATGTAAAGTGATAATGTCATCACAGTCAGACTCTTCACTGCTATCAGTGATTTTGTCCTGATCAGTGCTTTTAATGTCCTCTCAGTAACTCTCTCTCGCTTCCTTTTCCCGCCAGGTCTCAGAAACCTACGACCAAGTCCACCAGTCCATGATCCAGACGCCAGTCAAAGACAATGTCCCATTGTTCTGGTCCACCATGTCGCAAGTCAAGACCAACCACTACCGCTCAATGGCGCACTACTTTGTAGCCTCAGCCCTGCTCGACCACCAGCGTAAGGAAAACAGTTTATAGAGAAGTTGATCATTTTCACACAGATTCTGTGTTTAAAAGATGTAAGATGAAAGATTTAAGCTAACTGAAAAACATATGCTTAAATACAATAGAAACTGAAGTGGACTGTTGCTTTTTTACTTGGACAGTTAGCAGTGCTAACTTGCTGATGATAATGTCACCATACAGCTAATATCTGCTGGTAATCCTAGAGTCAAGCTACATTACATGAGCATGCAAGTTATTTTTTCTGTTTCTAGGAAGCACAACTGTCAGAGCAGTACAATGCATAGTAATTTGCATAGAGCGTGCTCTGCACCAGGTACAGCACTGCCCTACATGTTAAATAGAGACAGGTGTGTTATTCATGCACAAACTTTAACACAAAGTTGTCTAATAATATTCGGTAGTGTAACTAGCAGCAAAGTCAACACAGATCTAACATTGTCCCTTTTTTCTTAAAACAACAACACTGTACCACCATAGTAACTTTAACAGCATAGCTTTAGTGACTCCAGTCATCCTCCACCCCTACACCATCTGAATACCTACTGTAATGTATTTGTTTTATGGCATTAGCCTGGCTGTTGACTGTAGAGGTGCAAAACACTTCTGGCTTCAGCCGCCTGATTTTGAACACCCTGGAAAACCTGATCCCCCTCTTAAAGTGCTGTGTAGGCCGCTGGGTTGGTCATGTCAGATGGCTGGTCTGAACCACAGCCAGCCACAATGCTATTACATAACAGCTATTTAGAGACACACAACCCACGGTAAAGAGAGGCTGTGTTTCCAGGAACTCCGGTCAGAGAAAGACAGCAAGAGAGAGTTTGAGGGAAAAAGAGAGGCAGTTAGAGTCAGTGAAGTGGAAGTACTGCTGGAGGATTACAGTTATGTAGCCTCTTAATGCTGTCTACATGATCAAATGGCAAAGAGAGCAAGTGAGAGAGCCAGCTACCAAGTGAGAGAGAGAGGATGTTTTGTGAATGAACAAAAACCCTCCAGTGATTGGTGGTAGTTGTGGTTGCCAAGTTTGTATCATATTGCTTTATTTCTTGATGTCTTGTCATTATTTTTTGATATCTTATAGTTCACAACCAATCCTTTAGTTGAAAAAAGAAACACTACATTAATTTGTTATTTCCTGCCTTATTATTATATCTATAACTCAAAATGTCCTTCTGCTGTGCATCAATATTTTGACTGTTGTTGAGCTCATGTTTTTATTCTTTTTCTTTGTTATTACTCGTTTATAATTGTAATTTACGAGAGGTTAAACTGAAAACCAAATTAAACAAAATACAGCAGATGATATGAAGCTTTACAGTGGATGGTCATAGTTTTACCCAGTGCTAAGAATGGGACGAGACTGAATAGGGGAACAACAGAGCAAAGCAGCTTTGAGTTTGGCAGCTCATTAGCAGATTCCTGTGTGAATGAGGAGAACAGAGCAATTACCACAGGACTGTAGAAAGAGGACTCAGCCCAGAAACAGGGCAGAATGAAGGCCGCTGTAGTAAACACATCAACCAAAAACACTGCTAAATAAACGCTTTATACCATCTCTGGGAAGCAGACTAGTCAGAGTCTAGAAAGCTCTGGTGCTTTAGATTTACCTGTTAGGTGTGATGAGCCAGGGTATGAAAGAGAGAGAGACAGTTTAGAGGAATACAACCAGGTCTGAGCTTAGAAGAGAGCCATCAGTATCAGTGTAGATTGTCTCTGGTAATCTATGCTAACAGGTACACTTCAGTTGATATATACAGTTCCTGTATATTGTATATATCATATTTATACATTTTAAAAATGAAATGTTGTAAATTCAGCTACAGCCAATGTGCCCATATATCCGCGGGCACATACTAACTATAATATACTAATTAACAGCAGCTGGTTTATGGATGGGTGAAATAATATATAATGTACGAGGAAAATATGAATATCATTCTCTAACGTGATGAATGAAATGTGTTCAGGCAGTAGCAATGACTTTCAGAATTAAAATTTTCTGTTGTGGAAATACCGGATGCCATTTTCATTTTACCAAAAAAGAGCTTGTACTTTAAAAACATGTTTTTTTTAATTTAATACCAGCCTGCTTCAGCGTAATATGTTATAATATCATCCAATGTAATATCTCATAGGGGTAATTGTAATGTGTGATCGCGGGCGGGTCTCTAAATCGTGGAAAGTAATTGGTTTGGTTTTATGCATACATGCGGATTTCAGTGACATCAGAGCCGATTCGCTCATCACTACTGTGTACTGACTCATCGGTAAACGGTGTCCTGTCATACCTTGCAATGTGTGAGTGTAGTGTTAGCCGTTGTTTCAGTGGTAACCCCGTCCTGCATTGGAGAAGATTTTCTTCTTATAAATTTTTTAAAATGTTTCTCTGTCATTGATTCTTTGTGTTGTCTGTGTGCACAGTGGGTCCCAATGATGATGAGGACAAGCAGGAGAAGACCTTGTCACAGGTCTATGATCGCCTTCCTGAGGGACGCTGTCCTCTGGACATCCTGAAGAAGAAAGATGAACGTGAACGCATTGGTAAGTGCCTCATTATTCTCTTGTTCTCTTCCCTTCCCTGCTTTATCCCTCTTCTTATCCTTCTAATGGTGAATTTTGCTCCCTCTCTCCCAGGTAAAGCACACATTCGACGGGCCATCCTGGGTCATGAAGAGGCTCTGAGGATTTATGGTTTGTGCCACCACTTGAACAAGCTGGAGATCCTGGAGGACATTTTAAAAGCCAGTCACCAGCGCTCACTCAAGAAGCACAGTGAAAATGACGAGGAAGAATTCACCGACTACACTGAGGCACCTGACATCATCTGTGAGTGTTTTTAGGAGAGGGCAGAACCTCAATCAATGAAAATATCCTGTTTTAGTAAATACAAAGAGCTCAGATAGGATTGTTAAGTTTATTTGAGTCTCCATTAAGCGTCACTGAGGTGACAGCTTTTCTCTCTGTGGTTGACATAGAAACTCTTCAGTAACCGTAGAGTCACCACAACAAACACTTCACAAATGACACTAATGTCGAGCAGGACCAACGTATTGATTTGTGAGGTTTGTCTCTGTGGAAACGGTTCATAAAAAGACTGCTGTGTTGTGCACCACACCTGCTGCAATCAGATCTGATAAGTGACATTTATTTCCAGGTACAGATGATGTAATGTTTACACTGCAAACTCCCTGCCTGCCTCTCTACAGGGCGACAGTTAAATGACATCTTTGTTTTCCTCCCCTTTCTTTCCACAGCTAAAACAGAGCACAAAGCAGAGATGGAGGTTCCTGCGACCACAAAGGTGAAAGTCAGTGACTTTTTCCAGAGGCTGGTATGTGGGTTACTAATCTTCTTCCACTCACATTGCTGTTTTTTTGTCCATGTTGGTTGGTGTATTCAGCAAGTGACATGAAAGGACTCTGGATTTGTGTTTTTGATAATTAAAGCGTTCTAGTGTTTTTAACACCCAGAGTGTATTTTTGTTATTTCTGATTACAACCAGCCATGGGTGAGTGTCTTGGATGCTTTGGCACTTTGGCACACCGCTCCAAAGCCTCCTGGACTTTCATCCCAAACAACAAATACAAAACTAACACTAACCATGGAAACAGGTGCTCTGATCCTGGCCTGAACTCTACTTGGGTTTTTGTGGTATTTATTTAGAGGTGAACTTTACAATTACAATTTAGCATTGATGTTGTGGGGTGAAATATCTACTGAAGTCAGTGTTGGTTATTTGAATTTACCTGAAGATTTCAACCTGAGCATGAGACTTACATACATGTTATTCCCCCCGATAGCATCTCAGTTTTGATCCCTTTTGGGACTGCTCATGCTAAAATGTATGAAGTCATATTATACTGTTCACATTATCATGGTGGTGGCTGGGTGGGGGCACTGGCATCCTCTGTCACAGTTACTGGAATCTTATGTTCACATCTTCTGAAAGAGACATTGAATTGTGTTCAAGTACACCATTTCTATCATCCAGCACAGTTACTACAAATACTATGATAAAAAACAGGCTTAAACTTCAAGACCACTTCCTAACAAGCAAATAACTGGTAAAAAGGTCAAGGTGCATGTTCCCAGCATGTTTCCCACACCACAGGTGTAAGGAACCTCTCTGGTTCCTGCTGTAAAATTCCACCTTGATCTTCATTAACAGTCTCAGCAACAAGACTGTAATGTGATGTAAACTGTAATCCACTGAGATCTCCAGAGCAATGAGAGACTGAAAAGATAGATCCAGTACTATCTCTCCATAAAATCTCTACGGTCATAATTAAAGGAGCACGAGCTACAGGCCTCATCGTGATGTTACATAGGATTGATTGTCAGGATTTACTGCAGGACAGATTTTCTCAGCAGATAAGTGTATTAATGCAAGATAGCAGAGGAGGCCTCAGCGGTCTAAATGGGAAAGTAGGACATGTTTGTGATCAGTTCTGTCTAGTGCAGAAATGACTAGTCAGTATTATTAGAAAATAAATTGTTAACTCAATTCAAGTCATTTTACAGGTACAAATATCAAACATTTTATATATGCATTTTAAATAACTTTAATTAATAATAACTGCAACTTTAACTTTTAGCCAGACAAAATAAGCAAATTTAAGACATCACTTCTGGTTTAAGCATTTCTTGATGATTCAACCATTTTTGTCATTTTATATACTATAAATGCAAAACCAATTGCCAGATTAATCCTTAACAACAAATAGTTGTCATTTGTGGTCTTGGTGGTGTTGTTCAGCTATTATTTTATACAATATGGCTACTGTGTATCTACAGCCCAACATAGTAACACATACAGTATGTTGAGACTGTTTTTTATATGGGTTGATAGGGTATACTACGGCCTGTGTGTCCTTTCAAATGAAAACATGACTACCCTGATGAGAGGGCAAAACAAACAAACAAAACAAACACTCACTAATTACAGAAACTTGTTAAACCAGAGGGTCAGGTGTGAGAGAGTAGTCATTAAAAAAATGGTCCATGGTCATGTAACTTGAAGAGTCTGTCCCTGACCACAGTGCTTGTTACAAGGTATATGTACTGCTGTAGTAACAGGTCACATATGTGGACTTCAGTCATGTTTAACAAGCCTGTAAGGACACAAGAGGGGATTATTATGCTGGATTTCAGTCTTCCCCCAGGCATACACTAAAATCTTTGAACTCTACAGGATATTACCCTCTTGTAGCCTTATTAACCACTGTGTCCCCTCACTGTCTCCACTCAGGGCCCTCTGTCAGTGTTCTCAGCCAAGCAGCGGTGGACTGCCCCGCGGACAATACGACTCCGCCCAGAAGACAGAGACCTGGGTTTCACACTGAAAGGAGAATCACCGGTCCAGGTGGTTTCATTGGACCCCCTCTGCCCAGCTGCTGTGAGTTAAGCTATATTCCTTGCTGTTGACTGAACGAGGGAAGATTTATTTTGTATAATGCAGCCAGCCTTTGGTTTCAACGATTGTCAGCATGGTATGAAAATTAGCTTGCATAGACTTGAAATGATCTTGAGATAGATAATCCATCACAGTGAATATAAGAAATAAATTTGTGACATAAATTGGTGTCAGTTGAATAAACTACATCTGTATGGTCCCTTTTAAACTGTCTTTGCCCTTTTTTAGCCTTAGAATGACGTCTGTAGTTTTCATCGTCTCCAGGCTGTTAGAAAAAATTTAACAAACTATGTTATTTTAGAGCACAGAAAATATTCCAGGGTGCCTGCTCAGTAGTTTTTTTCAGTCAAACTTTAACAAAAGCCAGATGCAAAGGTTGCTCAACTTAAGTTCATTGCATGAACTCCATGCAGCAGGATTAACTATCACTGAGTGGCTTTTTCTACAGTGGCTAAATTAACAGCGTGAAATTTCAGACATGCTTGCATACTGAATATCAAGTAAGTTCAAACGATCCTATCAGATCAGAGAACCTTTAATTAAATAAAGTCATTCTCAGAAACCTAAACAGGATTCAGCCTCAAAGAACTTTTGGAACCCCCCCCCCCACTCCCCCACCCCTCCATCCACTCTGGCTACTAATTTAATTAAGAATCCAAGAGTATTTACTCCCTGCAATCCTTTTCAGTCTGACAGCTCATTAAGAGGTGCTGACAAAGAGCAGATTCTTATTAGACCCTGTAGGCTATGCAGAGAAACAGATTAGTAGTATTGCATAAGCTTAACTAGGCCAGACTCTTTATAACTTTTAATGCTGCATTCAACAGGATTTATTTTAGACCTGACTGATCTGCCTCTGGTGAACACTGATCAAGAAATAGCTGAGCACATGTAGATAAGACCGATTTCCCACAGCTATGAAATGATGTGCTCTGATACACACACACTCTACCAAGTGTTTGCCTGCTGTAAAAAAAAAGAAAAAAAAAAAAGCTTTGTTTTGGAGTCAGTGTTTTCCCTGCTGATCCCAGCTACCTCCAGGGTGTTGAAGGAAAGTAGGTAAACCTGACTTGGTTTTCTTTCAAACAAACCTTCCACTGTAAATGTTTACTCTGCCTGCTGCAGAAACCAGCCCTCCTCTCTAACTCCTCTTCTTCCTCATGTCTTTTTTAGGCTGATGGGCTCAAAGAAGGTGACTACATTGTCGCCGTGGGTGACACTGACTGCAAATGGTCGGGTGTGAGCGATGTGATGCGGCTGCTTAAGGACGTGAACGAGGAGGGAATTGACATCCAGGTGGTCAGCATGATGGACAGCAACCCTCCCATGGTATGCCATGCCCCCTTTCCTTCCTATTGGCTGAGAGAAAAAGAAAAGTAATCTGTCTGGTTTGTTTGATTGACTAACGGTGACACTCTGTATCAGATGAGTGAGCAGAGTTTCAGATTTGTCCTTGGAGGTAGTGTTTCCTGCCTGGGTAAATAGTCTGTACAGTTTCTCATGAGAAGTAGCTCTGGATATGACCTACATGTAGTCTGTAAAACAGAATGCAGCTGTGGGATTAAAATTTTTTAAACCAAATGAATCAATTCTGTGACACTGACAAAATGACCCAATTTAAAGGCTAACGTATTGAGTCTATATATTGATTGAGACTGACTGGCGTCCAAAGCAGAGAGCAACTCTGATTAAACAAATGACTGTCACTTTCCACTAAATGTCACTATCAATCTCTCTCTGTCCAGCCTACAAAGAGTGCCACCTTCTGTGGAAACCTGCCGAAGACCTACTCCATGATTTGTCTGGCCTATGATGATGACGACAAGAACCCCAAGTCCCGCAAAGTAACAAAGAAGTCGTCCTTCCTCAGCTGGGGTCTGAAGAACAAGCTGAAGAGTGCTAGCACCCTCAGCCTTCCCACAGCAGACCACGCCAGCACCCAGCCCTGGAATAAACCATATCCCACCTTCCCTAGCTCCAGCTCCTACAACAACGACAGCGTCCTGTACTGAACTAGCTGCAGGCACTAGCTGCAGGCTTTTTACTGTATGCTAGCATTGTGCAGTATGCATATTTAGCCTAGTATGGCTGTATAGAGTACTGTGCTGTACCCATACTGGACATACTATGGTACAGTGTCAGTGCCCTTTGGTGTTTCCACTGGAATACCGAGCAGTAGTGTTCGTAGCTTGCTGGTCACCAATGCAGCGTCACTACCAGCTACCTTGGAAAGTGGCTGTGCTAAATACTGTACCTGAGTGCCTATGTTAGTACATCAGCGCCTTCCCAGCACAGTTCAGTATCTGCAGTGAACTGGACTGTACATCAAATGCAATGGGAAAATCATTCTGTACCATGCCAGTATGCGTACAGCACAGTACAACTGCACTGTGGGAAAAACATACCAGTTACCATTCCAGTCTATATATATATACACACACACACACACACACACACACACACACAAACACACACACACACACACACACACACACAGCACTGAGACAGGTTTCTAAGTTAGACTGTCATCTCAGTATGTTTTCTTGAAGAAACGCTCCAGACGAATTGAAGGATGAAAACAAAGTTGTACAAACACGCCCAGTGTCGGGTTCTGCTTGACTGCAAGGGGGTGATTTTACTGTGGCTTAAGCAGTCCCTTGTTAGCTCCATTGTGTACTGATGTAGCTGTGCACTGTGCAGTTATGTTCTCTGTATATCCTCAATACATGTTTATTTCATACTGTACACGCGAAAGATTTGGTCATTGCCAAGATATTTGTTGGCGAATAGTCGGTGGACACTGATCAGTTTTGGGATTTGAAATACATATATTTTCTAAATAGATATGTAGATGTGACCTTGTTGCAGTATGTTACACAGTAACTGAGGGAAAACAAATTGTGCTCTGCAGTTATTTTCTTTTTATCTGTGGAGAGTTGATGAATGCAATGTTCTATAAGCTGCTAAAAAACATATATATATATATATAACTTGGTTGTGTATTATTGTCACTTTTGTATTTGTGAGACAGCCTTCAACAATTATTGTTTCTGTTGACTGCCATGCCTGGGACACAGTGTAAATGGAAATATTGGTATTTTAGGTTTGCTTAATGTACCAGTTATGCCACAGACCAAAATGCCTCCATGTCCCTGGCATGCCAGTATGTTACCATTTACCATCCTGACTCATCTTACCCACCCTCTTTTATCAGTACTGCTGCTGTCTGGCAGTTTGTCCATGTGTAAGAAGAGCACACGCTGTGTGTCTCTAGTAATGTGAATCTTGACGTGGTTAAAGGTTATTTTATCTCCAGAAGGGAAGAATGTGGGCACACTGATGACATTCCTGCATTGAACCTAAATAGCTGGTCACCCGACAGTGACCTTGACCAATGCCCACAGTCAGGTTTCTAATATTTGTCTCTACTTGTCTTAATCCTAGTCACATCCCAGATTCTACTGACACTTTGCAGTGTTGGACTATCTCTTTATCTACAAAGTAGATTCTTATACACATTTGATAATCAAATTATTTATATAATGAAAAATAGACACAAAAATATATATTTTTGCCTGTAAGTTGTAGGTGTCAGAACTAGTTTGTGAGTGGTCAAGTTGTGAATTTTTGCACGTTGGATTTCTTGGTTGGTTTCTTGGAGGAATGTATTTTACTAGCCTTGCTAAATCATTTGGTGAACTTATATACTGGTATATTTGTCTATGTAAAGATATTTTAAAGTTTTGTTTTAAACAGTAACACTGAGAAGATGTAACACTCTTTACTGTCTCTGTTTACCTAATGTGGTGTCTTAAGTGCCATTTATACTAAATCATGAAGTGTCACAATAAGTGTATAACAAGAATGTGCAGTAATTGATTCATATTAACAAGTGCCAACTAATTGTGCTAACAGAGGCAGTTATACCTACACAGGTATGATGCTCTGAATGATCTTTGTATGCATTTCACAGTGCATAGTGATTCTAAATGCCTTGGTGTACATATACAGTGGTGTCCAAAAGTCTGAGACCACATTCAGACATTTGGACCCCACTGTGTATGCAGAGGGTGATAGTACCTGTTCTTCAGAGGTTTCAGGTTGCCTTTTCTTCTTTATCTGTACTCTGTGCTGCATAGCAACTGTGGTGTAAATGCTTTGTTAGTAAGTCTTTGTGTCATATGTGTAAACTCAATAAAACTGGGACAAAACAAATTTCAAAATTTTTTTGTTGTAATATATATTGTGGTCCTGTGTATCTCAGTGGCTGAAACTACCAAGCAGGTTGGGAATGAGTGGAATGATGTGTGACCTCACCCCTCAGTGAGCCAACACACACTAAATCAACATGCATGGGTTTTGAACTGTTTTAAATCCAGCCTGTGCTCACATGGCATCCTAATCCACCATCATAGAAACAGAAGAGAAACACCATGTGATTAAGTTTCTACCCATCAGGCCTGTCTTCATCCATACCATTCATTGCATCAGACTTTCTACAATGTCTGGATACATGTCTGTGTGTGGTTCTGTTGGGCTTGTTATGAGTAGAAGGGAATTCTGTTTGAGTGGAAGAGCTGCCTGCAGATGATTCTTATAGCTTTGGACCTCAGCTGGAAATGAAACCCCCAAAGGTCACATTCTCTGCAGTATTGAGATTTATTTATACAGGACAAGAGAATATTGCAGGAATCAAATCTGTTGACTTATGGTTATAGGATTCATATTTCAACCATTCCTATGGGCAAAGGCCAATATTTGATGATTGACAGATGATTTACAGTCAAATGCGAACTGAAAATACTTGTTTTTTATATTATATATTATTTTAATATTTTATATTATTACAACCACTCTGCACAGGACTGATGTGTATGGGAACTAGGTGTATTTTCTGTTCATGCTTGAAAAACCTTAATTCTGTCGTTAGCTGTGATAAATGTGGAGATGTTTAAGGAAGTTTGAAAGGTAGCACCATCAAGATTTGCAGCTATTTAAAACACACTGCGATGAAAGAAGTTTGCACGGAAGAGAAATATCTGAATGGTCAGTAATGTGATATGTGTGTAGTGTATACTTTAAAACGTATTACGGATATGTTAATTTTTTTTAAACATTGGAGCTGATCATTAAATGGAACAACATCGCCCCCTTTCGGCTAGGCCGCTGGTTGTTAAGGACCTCGTTGCCAGGTGAATTATAACAGTCACTGATTGGCTTCTCTCTTCACTTTTAGCCAATCAACGCTGCTTTTGTAGCGACGTGTGTTCTTTTGGTAAAGCGTCTAGATACGAGGGACCTGCGAGCAGTCAGCCTGTTGAATAAAGTTAGCTAACGCATTTTGCTTTATCGCTTTTAAGACAAAGGAGGACAGACAATTTGAAACATATGACAACAAGAAGTAAAGTTTTGTAATGCGATTAGACGTAAAGAATACGTGGTAAACGAGTCAAGCTGTTTGCCTAAACTGGCACAATAACTTAGCTAGTGAAGGAAGTATCAAACACCTATTTTCCACTATGTTAAAATTCAGCTTCAGGAGGGAGAAAGACAAGGAGTTTGTAAGTTTTGAGTATTTTACAAAACAAATTATCCTTTTCTGTCTCCAGCTAGCTAGCCAAAGTGCCTTTTGTCATGTAGCTCACATTGACCTAGCTGTTATTTGCCATTGAAACCATGCTAACTTCGGTCACTTAACATCAACAAAAGTTGAATAATTTCAGAAACATTCAAGCTAACGATTGGTAACGTCATTTTATTAGCATTAATACCTCTTGTGGTGTGTGGTGTTAGTTGTGTTAACCCAAATGAAAACATTGGAAAACTGAGGGATTTATCGTCCACAACTTCTCTGCTGTCATTTGGAAATGTAGCCAAAGAATGATTGAATACTGGCTCTGTAATGACCAGTATACAGTGCGTTTCCGGTAGAAAAAGCACATTGTTGTAACAGGCGGTTGCTTGCTTGCTATTACGTTAATCAAATGTTGTGATTCTATTATCATCCTTTCTATTCTTCCCCATCCTCCTATGTAACCTCTGTTTTTTCCTCAGTTTGGGTGTTAACAGTTATGTTATGTACTAACTTAAATCCTCCTCAACCATTGTCATATAACCTACAGTGTGTGTGTTTGTGTCTTAATGTGTTTTATGCTATCCCTCTCCCTAACCTTCCCTGTGTGTGTGTTGTGTAGAAACATATAGCCCCTGGTTTGATCCCTGCTGCCTCCATTGCTCCAAAGCCTGCTGTGCCTCGCACCCCACCCCCCCGCAGCCCAGACCCCTCACCTGAGAGACCCAGGTACCTAAAACTCTCCATCAACTTTAACCTCCAACATCCTTTCATTTTATTGCCTTTCATCTAACACTTGGTTTCCTGTTAAACCACTTTTTTGTAATGTTTTGCCCGTATCTATTTGTAATGTTCAATGGAAATTGAGCTGAATAACCACATGCGGTTAAATTCACATGATCATTAGCAGTAGTGAAAAGTCCTTGCACAGCAGCTGAATGAATTCTGAGGAAACCGCTCCTCTACAATGTAGTGTCTCTCAAGGGTCACGTATTGGGCAACTAATGGGCAGTATTTTGAACAAGTTACCTCAGTAACATCTTGTTGCTAGATAGTAACAGATTGTTGACCCATTTGTTCAAGTTGATACCTCTACCTATCCCAAATGTATACTACATGTGGGCAAGTTGAAATCTGGTTTCTTAATGTAAGAGCTTTCACTGTTATTGTCACTGCAATGCAAAAGACTGTTGCCATTATTGATGTAATCATCACTAATTCTCATCATACATTCTCCTTCCTTTGCCACAAACTTAAATGATAAAGTGGAGTCTATTTTCTTTTCTTTTTTCTGTATCTGGTTCACAGGGTTATTGTTGTGCTTTAAAATCCAAATGGCACATGGTGAATTTAAAACAATATCATCAAACCCATTTAAAGCGTTTGATAGCTGTTGAACTTAATGTGTCATAACATTAGCAATAACAAATTATAACTTGGAATTTTGATCTGACAAGTAGTTTGCATTTCTCATGACTTTCTGTTACACATAGTGTCTGTCTCTCCTCAAATGAACTGTGGCTTTCCATCTGCAGATCAGCCTTAGCAGCAGCCATCTTGTCCTCTTCGCTCACTGGACAGACATGGGCCCTCCCTCCTGCCAGGCCAAGGTCTTTCTCTGAGAGTGAACGATCAGAGTCCTTCATATCTGAACCAAACATCAGCACAGCACTTTATAATAGGTAAAACCCCTGGGAAATACACCAGTATTATCTCAAGCTTTGTGATAAATGATTCTCACTATGCAAGGTGGCCTCCAATTTAAACCTGACCTGGCTTTGTATTTATCAAATGTGTTAGGATAGAAAATCAGTCCCAAATAGCTCAGTGGATTGGTCCTGTTTTTAGGAATAGCTGTAAAAGTATAATTTCAGCGCCTTTTAAAGTAGAAATTCTATGACCTTTTAAAAAGGGGCTGTAAAAGCAGAAGAGCTATTTGTAAATTTTCAGATGTGACCTTGAAAAAGAGGGAAGAAATGTCATGCAAAAATATGGTTTTAATAGGTTTTAATATTGAATATAGGCCCTGGTTTTCTTCAGTTCTATCTGTTTCCTCATAACCTTGACAAAATCTATCTTAATAAACCATCTCATCTTGTAGTGAGCCTTAAAATCCGTTTATTAAGTAGGTGTCACTGAAGACATTTTGACATGTCATAGTAGAAAAAGCATAGCAATGTTTGCTGTGTGAAATACTTAATAGTAGAAGTTAGATAGGTTATTTTACTTTGTCCCTCTATAAAAATTGAATTTAAACAAATTTTCCACCACTGTTCTTTTGAAATATTAAATTCTTACCTTCTTCAGAGACAGGTGGTCAGAAAATTTGGCCAGCCGACCACGATTGTCCTCCCCTGACCACTCAGAGGAGGAGCTGGAAGACAAGGAAGAGGAGTTAGAGAATGAAGAGGAAAGGGAGGACCATATCTACCAAACACTGGACAGAGGGGAGACTTGTTCAATCACAGATCCTGTTTACGCGCTGCCTCTGAAAGATAAGGTAGGGTTCTACAGAAGGATATTGTTACGTATGAAACATTCTTCCCACTATAAATAATGCTGTTAAACAGCTTTTTAACAAACTAGTTAACTTCCAGCTGGAGTTGCTTCATGGCCAACAGCAAAAGATTGCTCTGTCCAGCTGACAGTAAATCTGTTTTATAACAGATAATTAGACATGTTAGAGCAGGAACAGCACAGGTGTAATTAATAATCTCAATAATGACATGCATTACATTTATCTTAGCCGGTTCCCAGGCCCTGTGTGTACACTGAGACATCGTTATCATGTTATCAGTTACACCTGTGCTTTTCATTTTATGACAAGTCAGAATATCTGCTTTAAGCAAGGTATGTGTTGAATGTGTGTGTTGAGGGAAGACAACTATCCCTCATACCTTTTAAAATTGGTTCACTTTTTAATGCTTCTGAAGCTAATTGTGGGCATTGTGATACCTGTCAGACCCACTGGGAGGCACAGCTGTACATAGAATAGAGGTCTTGTACAGTAGAAAAGTGATCTGTTTAGTTTTTGCTAAAACTGTCACAGGATTTGATTCATCTAAGTCATCTTTACCTCTGCCAAGGAAGTTAGGTTTTCACCCGTGTTTGCTTATTCAGCAGGATTACACGAAAAGTGCTGAGCTGATTTGCACTGCACAAGGTGGAGGGATAGGGCATGAGCCAGGGAAGAACCCATTCAGTTTTGGTGCAGCTCTGATCATTGAGTATGAATTTCAGTTTTTTTCATTGTAGTTTGGTTTATCTTGATTGATATTGTCCTTGGTGGAGGTCTGCGCTCTTTTTAATTAGTGTTGGTGGGGATTTAATTTTGGCTATTGTTGTTTGTTCCACTGTGCTTGTGCAGTTTTTTTCTGTGCCTTTGTAATTGTGATTTACTGTAGTCACTGACTACAGTGTATTAGTAGTGGGTACATTTTTCCCCTGTCACACCTCTAAAATGTCTTTCTCTCACTGCCTGAAATGGCTTGCTTTGCCTACTCACTGTCAAGTCTTTTTCCACGGTCTATATAAAGTATGTACTTTCTTCTTGTGAGACAGTAAGACAGTATCCCAGTGATTACATCCCCAAAAGTCTGCTCTCACAGACTCATGGGATATTGTTCTATTCATGCTCTTCTGTATACTGCTACCTTCAGTTGCTAACCTATACTGGTCCCAGTGGTCAATTCCCCCTGTCAGTTGTCTTTCCAGGCCGTTGTAGAGTCTAGCTGGCTACTGGTTTATTCACAACATTACTCAGTCAGAGTTAGTTGAAAATATTTTAGCAACACAGAACAAGAGGTTGGTATTCCTTGTTGCAAAATATAAGGCGAGCACAAAGTGTAGCAGTTCATATTTTAAAGTCTAACATAATGATGTACCACCATACAAATTACATCCACACGAAACATCAGGCTATACCTTCATAAATATACACAACCATAAAGAGACAGCCACTTTCATCAGTTGCTGTCTTTATTATGCAGGATTAGGATTTGAGTGGGTGTGAAAAAATACCTGTACTGTGTTTGCATGTGAACATATGACTATGGTATCTTTTCTAGTCATATGGTTGTTATGCCTCTGTCCATCAGACTTATAATTGTGGCATAAAATGAACAGGTTATAGTTATTTCTTTCCTGCTCTTGGTTTTCTGCTGTGACTGTTCTTTACACTGAAGCCAACACTGTGACTCAGTCATATTGTTCACATCTGTCTCTTAAGATTCACAACAATAAACGCACAAGGTCTTATGTCCATTGTCATTTCGACAATGGCCATAAATGCAGTGGTCTCTGAAATTGCCTTGCACAAAAGGGATCCAGGCAGCAGGGCTTGGAAAATCATTTTGAAAGGACTATCTGTCTGTCTCACTGCCTGTCTGTCTGTATTTTATGTCTGTCTGTCTTCCAGACCAAAATGCCCCCACCAAAGCAGATGTCTGGCAGAAGAGTTCCTTCTTCAGGTACTGACTTCACACTAATTGGAGATGGGTGGACACTGTTACAGATACTACAGATATGTAGTCCCAAGTGTGTGAACATAGTAGTGACAAAGCAAAACCAATAAATAGGACAAAAAGTTGAGTATAGTATGATTTATCATTCCAGTTTAAACTTACCATAGAGCACTGTTTATTTAAGAGTTACATATGTGAAAGCTCAAGAAAACGACTTCAGTGATCAATATCTACATATTGTAGCTTTCCAATGGGCCTCCTTGGAAAACACAAGAAATTACTCAAGAATTTTTGACTTTGACATTTGACTGTTGAATTTTAGAATATTTATTTGGTCATACTGTGATTTTGTTTTTATGTGGTAAGTTTGTTTTGAGCGCTGATCCAATGATTGTAGGTGCTCAGCCTCCACACACCCCGTATAGTATCAAACCTTCAAAATCAAAACATGTCACCTTTTCTATATTTATCACCATGTTATTTATATAGAATGTTTGTCACTAACAAACATATTGTGTTTGACTTCTCTAAACTGGAGTCCTCTGAGTTTACATTACATTTACATTAATTAGAGTTAAGGTGATAACATCAACTTCGGCAGATAATATTGTGCTGAGTGTCTGTAAATATAAAACAACAAAGTGCATTCAGAAAGTAATCAGACCCCTTAAGTTCACTTGTTATGTTGCAGCCCTGTGCTATAATCATTTAAATAAAAAGTTTCCCTCATCAATACCCTATAATGACAATGAAAAAACTGAATTTTAGACATTTTTGCTAATTTTGTAAAAAGGAAAAACTGAAATATCACATTGACAAAAGTATTGAGACCCTTTAGTCAGCACTTGCTGTATTGATGGAGCACTTTCAAAAGAGTGTGCTAGAAATTCAGAAACACAAAGCCTTTCTGAATAAGTGGACATCCCAGCAACAATAAAATCTTGGTAGCGCACCTCCATTAAAGCTATCTGGTGGACATGTACACTTTGCTATTGAGATGATATAAAGAAAGATGTGCAAATTGATTTTAGTGTATTTTTTTGCCCATACAAAGAAATATCACAGAATCTGACAGGCTCAGATACACCATGTACTGCATGAGCCCCCTGCCTTTTAGTGAAGAATTACAGCCAACATGTGTTTCATAATAGCCATAATGTAGCTTTACCTCATTAGAGCTTAATGGAAAGCCTCATTATAGTTGTTATTACCAGAGCTGGCCTCAGGCTTTTGGTGGTGATGAATTAAAACATTTAAGTGTCCCTCAAATGTTCCTACCTTAATCACTAAAGTGTGTATGCTACATACAGGCTGCCTGTAATACATTCAAGCCATGGGGAAAGTCACTTTTATATAACAATATGCAGTTCATGGTAGAATAGGGTTATATAATTAATCCCACAGTACCCAGTACTTCTTCTGCAATTTTATTAATTTAATGATGCCATGATGTTTTTATGTTCTTATCTGACAGATTTCACTGAGGAAACCAGTGTCCAGTCTCCTGAGGCCAGCTGTGAGTCCTCCAAGAAGAAAGCCTCTGTCAGGACGAGCTCTGGCAGTCAGAGAGATGGTGTACCGTGTAAGTGGAGATCCTAAAGTTGCCTTCTGGTTTCTTGTAATTTTGACTTTTGTTTTTTTCATTTTGCTGAATCCTTAATGAAAAATAACTTGATTTTGTGTATCTGAACTTTAAAGAGACACTTCATATTTGCCTCTCCGTGTCTCATGCTGTAACCTACCCTACATTGACAGCTTCAGACCTAGATCTTACCAGTGCACTCACTGTTGCTAAGATAAGATATTCCTTTATTTGTCCCACAGTGGGGAAATTTGCAGTGTTGCAGCAGCAAAGTGGACAGTACAAAGAAAAGAGAAACTGCAAAATGTTAATATGAAATACTTAAAAAAACATAACAAAAATGGCAGCATAAAAGGTTGGCACAGTTGGTGTGTGTTAATTATTATTCCACATGGTGAGTTGTCTTTGGTGTGTGTGTGGTCTACTGAGTGCAGTGTTTGTTGTACAGTCTGACAGCAGCACAGGTGCAGCAGTCTGTCGCTGAAGGAGTTGCTCAGTGCTGTCAGTGCCCTGCATGGGGTAGGACATGTTCTCTAACATGGATGATAGCTTAGCCATCATTCTCCTGTAGCCCACTATCCCCACTGGGTCAAGGGGGCATCCCAGAACAGAGCTGGCCTTCTTGATCAGTTTGTTTCAGTCTTTTCCTGTCAGCAGGAGAGATGCTGCTGCTCCAGTAGACCACACCATAGAAAATGGCTGATGCCTCCACAGAGTCATAGAAGGACCACAGCAGTGCCCCCTTCACTCCAAAAGACTCGAGTCTCCTGAGCAGATAGTCTACTCTGTCTTTTTTTGTAAAGTGCATTAGTATAGTGTACTGTGTACTGTTAGTGAATTTATAGTATAACAGTGTACAAATCTGTCTGCAATCTGTGAAGTCTGTAAAAGGGATAAGCCAGCTTTTTATTTACAGTACAACAGTAAAAAACAAGGCTTGCTTTAGATCAGGAAAAATGATTCAGCCATTACTTATGATTTGTTTCCACCTGCCTCATACCACTGTTGACTGGTTGCACTACTACCCACCTCACACTGCTGTTGACTGGTCATGCTGCCCTCTATCTGCATGTGCCTAAGATGTCATGACAGACCAGTATTTTGTGATGGTAATTGCAGAGTGTATCTGTAGTACATTACCATCAATGTATATTCAGCTGTATTTACTGTAGTTGCAAACCTGTGTCTACATAGGATGCTGTTTTTAAGTTTAAACCCCAAATGAAAAGGGCTTCAGCAGCATTTAAGGGGAAATGTAATATACCTGAGTTCCCCTGAGCTTACATGCTACAAGATTTCTCATATCCACAGAGAAAGGCAGTGGTAGCAGTTAAGGAGAATTGCACCATGTACCTGTTAACAGTATATTGAGCATGCTGTTGATTTTCTCATCTTTTTGTTATTCCTATCTTCCCTCCACTCTGTTCTTGCAATGGTGGCGTTTTCTGTCTTACTGTGACAAAGGGCAGCCAATACCATACGACACTATTCCATGATATACCCTTTATTAGCAGGGTTATTACTGTACAATTAATGTATGCTAATACAGTTGTTCGTTTTAGTCACATGATATAGTCCAAGAGATTGTCAAAGTTACAGTCAAATTATTATGCTTTTTTATCTATAATATTTCAAGAAATGTATCTCTGCTTACTCTACAAATGTCTTTGTTTATGTAACAGCCATGTTGGATACTTGCTTTAAGTATTCCCACAAGTAATCCTCTGACTGTATTATATGTTTTAGGAATATAGTACATTTCCATCTATTATTCTATGTACTGCCATTAAAAGTGTTTACCTTTCATATTTCAGCTGTGCTACCCATCCTAACCACTGACCACCCCAGCCAATCCAGCCAAGCCAAAACCCCAAAACACCCCACTCAGCCATCTCCACAGCCCAGGAAGGCGTACAGTGAGGTGCAGAGGAAGGTGGTACGGGACCTGCCGAAGAAAGCAAGAATGGCAGGTGAACAAACGCTACTGGAGGAGAGACTGCAGCACCTGGAACAGGAGATCAGTCACAGCCAAGCCTCCTCAAACCTGAGGTCATCAGCAGGTAGGGTGGAGGAGCCACTGTACATATACAGAGAGACAGAAAGAGAATCAACAGAGTGAAGGAAGGAGTATCAGAGGAAAGGGGATGAAGGGAAATGAGAAAGAGAGAGGGAACGATGCAAGGGTAGAGGAAGGAGGTGGAGATTGTGCTGAGAGTAGATATGACTGACTCTCGATCCCCACAGCACCTCCTCAGCATGATGAGAAGAAGGGGGAGAGGGAACAGTGAAAAGACACATGAAAGTGAAGAAAATCAAAAAAAGTTTAAAGGAGGATAGAAAATTGGCAGTGTAAATAGGCAGCAGGCTGAATTTGGTGGTTAGCGACTCTGACCTCCTGGTGGGCTGGAACGAGCAGTATGGAAAAGTACTGGAGTTCTCCTGCAGTCTCTGCCAGTGACACATTGATTATGTACTCTTTATTATACTCCGAGGGGGAAATTCTGTTTTCCTTCCTCAGGTTGAGGTTCAGTGTCAGCCAGCAGACCATATGGAGAGTCTCACTAACCCACCTTGCCATACAGTAGTTTTCTCAAGATTAGATTTTACCCGTTCTTTCTGTTCTTTCCTCCTAAAAATGTAATAATAAGCATAGCTTGTGTTGCATATTGTAAGGACTTTAAGGTCTTGACTGTGACATTTCTTGTTTGTAAACTATTGTAATATTTATATATTTATGAATTGTTCTAGTACTTTCTTTTTAAGTATCATGGTACTCTGAATAAGATCATTATGTAATATCTCAAAAATATTTATAACCTGACGCACTGTGCTTCCAGGCAGTCAGGCAGAACTACAGAATCTGAGGCAACATGCTCAGGAGCTGGTGGATGAAAATGATGCCCTCAAATTGACAGTTCACCGTCTGAATGTGGAACTGAGTCGCTACCAAACCCGCTTCCGATCACTGTCCAAACAGGAGGTATGACAAGATACGAGATGACTCCTCTGCTTCTGAGTAGTACCTCATTTTATGTATGAAGTGAAGTTCTTATGTTTGACTCTCTTCAGTGTTTTTGATAAAGAATATAATCATGTTTTGTGGAAATACACTCAATCAAATTTACATAGTGACAATGAATGTGACCTCCTTACACCTGGTTGTAGCTGACATAGAACTGTCATAGGCTTGTGCCTGCATCAGGAGAGTTTTGGCAGAGAACTTAAATACCCAGCCTTAAAAAGCTTATCTGTAGAGCCCCTACTGTCAGGGAATGGCACTGAGAACCTTTCCACTTATCAGTCAGCTCAAGTTGCCAAAATTAAATTAAACCAGATGTGTCTGAGTTCTACTGTATTCACCTCCGCTTCCCTGTTCTCCACCATGATAAATTTTAGTCCGTTTTATCCTGTAATGTAATCCTTTTATCACCTCTCTTCTTACTTTAATTTAGTCAGCTTTCATACAGAATCTATTACCAGCACATCACTTTATTTTCATAGCTTTAGCAATTCTTTGCAGCCAAACCTTTAAGATAAAATTCTGCCTTTGAACCAGAACCCCGCTGAGCATAAGGTTTTCTTTTTGTGTGTCCTTCCATCTGATTTGTTGGACTAAAAGAGATTCTTGTTCCTGTCTGTGGCTCTCTGTCCATTCTGGGCTGTTGTGTGCGTTAATCATGGCTTCCGCATGCTGTGCCTTCACACCGGGAGATCTCCTGCTCTCATCATTACCAGTTTCCTCTGTAGTTGCATGGCTCTGCTAGCCCTCATCATGGACAGTTGACGTGTGGCTGGTGAAAGGATAAGATCAAGAAAAATGATTAGTTGGTTTTACAGTAGAATAATGCAGTAATAAGGGAAAGGAGAAGTGTGAATAGGTTCAGTTGGTTAAAATGATCTAATTCCATAGGTCACATAAACATTATCATTTACTTTTGATTCCCCTTTGGTTCTGTTGTTACTATAAAACCGTGATATTCTCTACTACAGAAAACGTTGGAATAGATTTCCTGTGAAATGTTTCCATCACTTGTACAGAAGAAACGGCAAAATACAAAACTTTTTTTTTCTTCAGTTACTTCAATTGTTTTGACTGTGTGAAGGACATTTAAAGCTGACATACATTATTGACTATGGCTATGATGATGATAAGCTGACTGACTTTTTCAGGGTCTCCTCATCCCTGGCTGGTCAGTATCTATATACTGTATAGATGATTACTCTAATATAGCATGACAGTAATCTAAGGTGGTTAATGGTCAAATTTAGCTAATCAATATTTTTAACATGGCTAGCTAGTTTAATAGCCAAGTAATTTATTGTTAATACAGGTGGATGATAATTTAAAATAATGCCTATTAAGTTAAAAGGCTGGCCAGTCTTTTCCATCTCAACCTCATGAAATAGATTTAATGAGTGAAATCATTATTGCTCAGTCTGATAGTTTGGAAGTTCAGGGCCAGATTCACTAAAATAATTGCACGAAAGAAAGAAGGTATGCGCCATCACTCAAATGACCAAATCAGAATGACAGGTTGTTCAGTATCTGTCCACAATGACTGGAACCCTGCTGAGTAAATAAGGAAAATAAAGCCCATTTGCATGTGGTATGGCTCAGATTTACCAACCACTGTGACTAGTGAGCTCAAAAGTGATTTTCTGCCTTTAGTGAGATCTATATGGGAATAGATTTATTTGATGTTGTAGCTAATTTGAATAATTTCTGTTTGTCCTTTTTTTGTAGCTTGACACAAAGTATTTATCTCCCCTACTGCTGGCCTACGAAGAGAGGATAAAAGAGAAAGATGCACTTCTGCAAACCACAGAGGTAAAAGTGTTTATGACTCATTGTATGCATTTGTGTGAGTTTCAATTTATTATCCCCTCAGTCAGCTATCATGTCAACTTTCATGATAATGTTAGTGGGCTGTGTTATCGGAGCAGCAAAAAGTTAATCAACATGTGTTGCCTTGGATATATGCAACCCATGGGATCAAAACCAGCAATACACTTTGTGGTGAACATGAGTATTTGTCAAGGTGTTTTTTTTTTTTTTTTTTTAACAATGGTAACATTTTTGCTGTAAGTTATAAAATGGCTACCTAAACAGTGTTGAGGCTGTGCATAACTTAAACTATGATTGTAGAGAGAAACAATGGTATTTGTTGTAAGGCTGTTACTGTAAATGGTGAAGTGGAACTGAAATTTAGTTTTTCTTCATCCTCAAGCACAGACTTTGTCTTGGCTTGATAATAATAGGTTATTTCAACTGTCAAAAGAAAATGAAGAAGAGAAGAATTTATTGGATGCCGATTAGAGATCCTTCAAAAGAAACTTGACATTTTTCACACAGCCTTCTTTTGTTCCTATTAGACAAATAAGAATCAAAAAGCATTCAGTGACAGTCTTCAGGGAAAAAGAGTGTCATGCATTGGACTATTCAGTTGCCAGTGAGATTGTACTCAGCAGGTTTATGTGCATGGTGGTAACAGTAACAGTGCCAACAGGAGCGCAGGTTGTAGTCACAGTCAGGAATGGTGTCTGGCTACGGGATCCCTTACCCTTGGAGTAGAGTAGAAGACTTCTGTTTTTTTTCCAGTTTAAAATCAGAGGTCTTTGTGTGTCTGTGTCTGCTTGTAACAGGAAGAGGTGAAGAGGTTGCGTGTTCATGTAGAGCAGGTGATCAAAGAAAATAAGAGACTCCATGATGAAATTGCAAAGGTTGGAGGGGTCAGCCAGAAAGACTGGTAAGAAGAAATTCTATTCTCTGTGTTTGTGTGTGTGCGTGCGTGCGTGTGTGCGTGCGCGGGTGTGGGTGCGTGTGTGTGTGGTGGTTCAGCACTGTCAGCACTTGCTTGACTGTCACCACTCATTCTTCTCATAGTGGAAATACCTCCTCTTGTCTGTCTTGGGGCCTGTTACTAATGTTTCCAGTATATTGTGTGAAATGATAAAATAAAATATGTAAAACCTTTACATTTTCCTCTATGCTCCTATATCTTCCCCTTCACTACTATTTCTTTCATGGTCCCTCTAGCTTATGATGTTCGCTGACACTTATAAACTTACAGTATCTTCTCATAGTAAGTAGCTCTGGTGAGTCAGATAATTGCTTTCACTTTTACATGAAACAGCTGCAGTTTGAGACATTAATCTATTAAATTGTCCATCTAACATTGTTGCTGTTGCTCTCTAGTAGTAGGTGTGTGTATTGTTACTTATACATTTGCACACATTTGCATTCAGTGCATTCGGAAAGTGCTCTTATAGAGACCAACTTACTGAGTCGACCACTGAATACTGAACAGTTATTTACTATCCAGTATTCATGATTATGACAACACTACCACATTTAATGACAACCATATCACCCCATTTACTAATGATTATAAGAGAAAAAGGAATATGTAAGACAAAGTGTTAAGAGCTGTTTACAGTACATCAGTTTGCATGCAAACAAAGTAATCATTTAAGTGACTCACCATCTCTAGCTTGATGCTCATTCCATAGATTTTCAGGTCAAATGGTAAATCCTTCGTTTTTCAGGCTCTTTCACTCAGAGATCACTGATTGTTCTCCAGTCCACTAATGCATCCAAAACTAGTTATGAGGATAAAGAACGCATTACATTTAACTTAAAAAGATGTACGTAATACAATTCTTTTAAAAAATCAATAAAAGATTATAAAGAAAAAGGTATAACCTATTCAGTATCAGTTAATACAGTGATATGTGTTTTTGTTTGATAATTTATAACTGCTATATTCATGTTATTCCTGAAATGGCTTTGTGCTTTGCCTGTGTAAGTATAGACATAATCTCTCTCCCTCTCTCTTTTACTCTACAGTCATGAGCTACAACAACAGGCCATTCTGGTTTTGAAGGAAAACCAGGTTTTGATTGATCAACTTGAGGCTCAGCATGTTAAGGCCAAGGCCAACCATAGTAAACACCACTCTGAAGGTACTGGCTACAGTGAAAGACTTAAATTTAAAAATCAAGTTCTTATAGCTAACTGTAGATGCAGGTTCTTTTCTCTGATCCGCTCTGCTTTCATTTAGACTGTTTACACTCAATTTTCCTTCTCCTCTCTGTAGTTTCCAAGGTGTCTAAGCAACTGCAGTTGTTAGAGGCAGAAAAGCAGCATTTGCAGGAGGATCTGGAAGAGAGCAGGAGGCAGATGCAGAAAAACATGAGGGAGGTCCAAGTTCTGCAGGCCCGCTTGAAGGATGCTGTCACCTGGGATGAACACTGCAACATTGCTGGGAAACTCAGAGGGTACTGCATCAATGTCTTATTTTATTAAATATTTCTAAAATATGAATGAATCAGTATCAACAACTGTCCTTCTTCTAAGTGAGGACACCATTGTTTTCTCTCTCTGTTGAAGTGAGAATAAGAAGAACTTAACACAAACCCTGAACAGTGTATGTGTATAACAGTATAACAGTTTATAAGTAATACAAATTCTCACTTGCCGTATATAAGTCCATATTCTCATCCAGAAATGCCAGATGTCAGAGCTAAGTTTTAGTTCAGTTTATTAATTCAGTGTAGATTTGATTTGTAGCATATAAAACAGGAACAAGATGAGAAGAGCAAATGAGTAGCACCTGAGGATTTGTGCTTTTAATTGCAACAGAGAGGCACTGGGATGTGAAGAATACATTAATGTGGTAGAGCAGAATCATAGCTGTAACTGTTTTAGTTATGTTTGATGGATGAGGGAAAGAAAGCCCATAGGCTTTACACAAATCAATCTGAATAAGTAGTATAAAGATGTGAGTTAGGATTAGTTAGTATATTGGTACATTATATAGTGACAGGATACATTTACTAATTAAAAGTATTTTATTTATGTCAATTACCTACTGTATGTACACTCATTTCATTTCAACTCAGTGTGAGCGACTGGACTCTACACTTGCTGTCATTTATGTTACGATGTTTCTCTCCTCTGCTTTTTTATTTATCGCCGTGTGTCTTGGCCCCTCCACACACACTGAGCAGAGCAGAGGAGAGATAGGTTGACGTTCAGTGCAATAAAAGCTTTCCAAGTGTTATAAATCCCTCTCCAATAGACAGATGTCAACCCCAAATGTCTGAAAGTCAGGCCAAGATATCAGTCACTGGTGACAGTGGTGAGGATGCTAGCTGCTGCAGTTTCATGACCGCTGTCCAAGGACCACATTTCTAGGAGCTTCTAGGACCTTTTTCGTGACAGCGCCAACTAGTGAATTGGGTAAAAATAGGGGTAGGGTTAGTGTGTGTAGAACAAATCAGGTTTCTAATATGGATTGGGCAACGACACCACGCAAATACTACTTTCTGACTTAGTAGGTGGCAGCTGCATGAAAAACTAGGTTCCTAGAAATGTGGTTGTATGACTGTGGACCTGTGGAAACTGCTGCCTCCTCTACTACAGGAACATGCTACTCGAGCCTGCTTCCCCACCCTCCCCCACCCACACCTGTTCCCCCAAAGCTGTCAGCCTAGGGGAAACACTGATCAAGTAGCAGATGTTGTGTTATAATGTGCTGTAAAGTCTGCTCTTGGCTCTCAGGCAGCTGGAGCAGCAGGAGAAAAGGAACAAGAGTGAGATGGACCAGCTGCATCTTAGAGTGTCCCGTCTGCAGGAAGAGAATAGGAGTCTGGCTCTGGACAAAGCCAATCTGACTGCTGATATAAAGAGAATGGAGGCTGAGCTTGAGCTTACCAGACAAGCCAACAGGTACTAAACATTCACAGTTCTTTGTCTGCTCTCATCTCACACATGAATCCTGGCACATGCCACACAGATCCTTGATGTATATGCGTCTTAGACATGCTTTTGGTCATCGCAAGGTCAAAGTATATTTGGATTTACACCCAAACTGGATTTAGGACACTACAGTCAAAGTAAATTAGGTTAGTCCAAAAAGTCCAAAAATGATGCAGGAGATGAAGCTGTCACTTTGTGAAGCTGAGCAGGTAGCTATTACAACAGAAAGATGGAGCAGCTTATTCAAGAGTGGGATATTACATTACCACACACTTCATGTCAAAAGATTGGACTATACAAAGTGCTCTTCTCCAGACCTTTGGGTTGTGTGTTGTGTGTTGTTTGACCATGACCATGTTTTGAGCAAGGTCTCTAACCCCTAGCTGCTTAGTGGCCAACAGATTAGAATGTGGTTGTGCTGGGCAGGTTCCAGATGTGAGTGTATACAACTGTATAATCAGAACTTACCTGAAAAAGTCAACTTGGCTCTCAGTGAACTCCCCTGAATAAATAAAGGTTAAGGGTGTACTGCTACTGTTATTATTGCTACTGCTACTTTACATGAGACTAAAATGTGTGGTCAGAACTGTTCCAGCTATTATTATTTGGCATATTTTAAAATGTGTTTTTTTGTTGAACAAACGTTTTAACACAAAGCTATGCAGTATGTAGTTAAAAATAGGTAGTTAAATGGACATGTTCTAAGCATTCTAAGATTGGTATGTGGTTCTTAATATTATAGTATAAAGTAATTTAATTATGTTGTTAAATACAGAAGAATGTAGTTATTTCAATCATTAGTGTGTTTTCACTTTTTTACTTGTTTAGGGCTCTTCTCGGGACTGTGTGGCTACAAACTGTGTTTGTTTGACGTCTCCCTCAGTCTGGTAGCTTTGTTCCACCTGTTCACATGTTCATCTTTTTCTTATTAGTGCATGGATGTTTAATGACTATGTATAGTTCCCAGGATAGCTCTGCCCAAACTAGACAGAGGTGCATTCAGCTAGGATAAAAAACTGCCTGTGCAGTGCCTCTAATGGTTACAGTTTTGGCTAATAATTACTGAATCAAGGTGTGACATGGAAAATCTCATCAAACTAAACAGGAAAAAACATGAATACCTCGTTAAATCAAATTGCCCACAACTGAAGTTTTTCTCATGTTTAATATTCTCACTCCAAAAAATGAAAAGAAAAACATGAAATTCCTAGTGTGAGAGGGTGATGTTATTTAAACCACTGTACAGACATAAGCTGAAGTTTACAGTGGCTTTGAGACAGCATTACAAATACTATCGTTCAGATCAGGTTATTTTCCAACAGTGCATCATATATTTTGTGTCAGGGATTTTAGCCGTTCTAAAATATGCTCTGGTCTCTGCAACCTTCCTCTGCTCCCTGTAGGCAAGTTGAGATTAATGTTGTCTTTCTCATTCTGAAGTGTGAAGATTGTCGGGGGGGGTGTTTGATTAACCGACAGTTTTTTCACCCTGCCTGCATCGCGCTGACAGGGTCTCAAGATATTATCCACTAAGCTCTCTTCTCTTTTCTGTTCCTTTCCTACACTTATATCTGCTATCTTCCTTATCCTTAACCCCTGTTACATTTTTCTCTCCCACATTTTTCCTAAATCTCCTCGCTCCTCCGGTTTGTGCTCCTGTGTTTTGCAGTCCTCCTATCCCTCTCCATCCCATTGCATATTTTTTTCTCCCTATCCTTTTTCTCCATCTTTTGCTTTAATCCTCGTTTACGTATTATGTTCTTCTGTCCCGTCTCTCCATCATCCAGGAAGGCTGAGAGGAGGATGAGTGTATTGAAGCGGCAGAAGGAAGAGTGTGTGTTGAAGGAAGAAAAGATTCGGCATTACCTTGGAGCTGTCATTTCTGTGGCAGAGCATGTTTCGCAGGAGAGAGACCAACTACTACATATGGTACTACTAATGTTACTGATACTGTACAGCAATTTTATATTAATCATGGTACACTTTACACATGGTACTATTGACATCCTGGGCTTAGTGAGACCAGGTATGTACACACAGATACATGTTATCCCCCTGACTCTTCTGTCACTGCAGGAAACTTTTAACCCTGGAAAAAGACCAGGGTATTATATATGATAGCACTAACACTACTGACTCTGTAGAGTGGCCAAATGGTTAGATTATATTTCATGTACTGAAATCCACAATGTCGTCACATTAAACTTCTACACACACCAACACACACTCATTTCTACCATACATAAATGGAATTAGTGGAATGAATTTACCTGAGCTTTCCATCGCAGAAAATAAAAAATTCAAAGTAATTTTTTTTCTTATCAATTTCCTGTCATACTTCAAAATCAACAAGACAGATAGACAGTTGTTTTTGGAACTATAGAGTTTATTTAACCTTTAGGCTGTCACTAGAAGTGTCAGCCGTATGATTAAATTGAAACGCAGGCACCAAAACTCAGCAGGTTTGATTTGACAGCAGTGTACTTGATCATTTGCTAGGTATTTAACTAGTATGCAGGCAGGTGGGATTATAAAAACAACCACAGCAGAGCTGGCAGGCACCCAGAGCACAATTTGACAGTCAGGAAATACTACAGCAGCACGGACAATCTGGGAAATGCTTGGAAACCATAATGCTGTCCTCTGCATATAGTGAGAAGCAGCAACAGATCCACAGAGACAAAAAAAACAAAAAACTCTTCCAAAACCTTTTGCGCCTGGGGACTTCATTTATCAAACAGGTGCAGTTTCCCCTGCAATCTGAGGCACACTCTTCATGTTAGCAGTAAAATGCAGGGACAACTGTGTAAGTATGATAAGTGTGACTAATTATGCATTCGACTGAATTTACTGAGGTGCCTGCAATAGACTTGTCACAGCGGGAAAAGCACAGGTGTAATTGGAAACAACTGCATTCCATTTAGTTCGGATAGACTCATGGTTCTGGTATTACATGCTGGTTGACTGTCATGGCTTACTGGTACATTGATTGAGCAATAAATGGAAAACCACTGCAGCTAGCAATAGCCCTGTACTGAGAAGATACTTACAGTTTGGCTGCATTTCCCTCAGGATTTCAGAGAGACATCACAGAGCCTCTGTTGGACCTGCTGCACTGTCCCACCAAGTTCAATTTTCAATTCAATATGCTTTATTGGCCTGAATATCAGGTAGACAATATTGCCAACGTGTCACAGACAATACAATTATATTAGAGAAAAGTACACATATATAAACGTATATGTCAAGATTGTGGATTGTGTATAATTGTGTCTTTGAGACTTCCATCATTCAACGCATTTATCCAGGATAAGTGGGTAGGAGAGAGATGTATAGATGTGTGTATATAACATTACATAACAACATATATAACATTTGTTTAATAACTTCTATGGAATGAATGTGAAGTAATCAAGCTTAAAGATTTGGACATATTATAATTTTGGGAGTGATAAATGATTTAGGTAAGGTTGAACAATGGGAATTGTCCAGAATGACATTTCTTTTCTAGTGGACTAGTGGAAGTGTTGCGAGCGCCAACTCCAGGCCACATACCCTTGAGAAGGCAGTGCTCTCACTCCAGAAAAGTTAATTAACAGCCTCCTATGTCTGTTAGTTTACTAAATGAGCTTGATTTATGTGCAGGCTGCTGACAGCTGCAAAAACTAAAACGAGGTGACAGGCAACAGAAAAGAAATCATTTTTACTTGACAAAGGCTTCAATTTGATCAAAATCAAGCCACAATATACCTCTTATTAAATCAAAAACTAGAGCTTATCTGAAACAAATAGTTGAAAGCAAAGGAAGTACTGCAGTATGTACTTGGCTCAGTCAGCGTCATGTCTGAGAAAGTTTTTTCTGGTAAATGTTAATGGATGCAGGGACTTTGCCATATCTGTTTAGACGATAAGCAAGAGCTTGTAGAAGGTCAGACTGACACTATATTAGAGGCAGCAGGTCTAAAGCTAACAAGAACCTATTTTTTCTGGATGAGGGCAAGGTGACCACAATGATGTGTGTGTGTGTGTGTGTGGGTGTGTGTGTGTGTGTGTGTGTGTGTGTGTGTGTGTGTGTGTGTGTGTGTGTGTGTGTGTGTGTGTGTGTGTGTGTGTGTGTGTGTGTGTGTCTATTATAGTTGTTTATTTGCTGCATTGTGGCTGGAGCACAGAGCAGCAGAACTGTTTCTATGTCCACATTTAAAGAAGACTGGCACATCAGTTAAATTTTAATTGTTGTTGACTTCAGTGACTGAGACCACTAGGATAACAGTATTTATGTTTAGACAGTTTGCTGATGTTTCTTAAAATTTTGAGTTACACTCTCTTTTCTGCATTTTGTAGTGAATATCAAGGTACTTCCTGGTCAAATCCTGGTAATTATACAATTAGGGACTGAAACTGTTTCAAAAAGACAGTTTATTAGATTAATTCTCTAAATGAAATTATAGTAAATTAACATTTACTGAGGGCACAATGAAACTCCCGACCCTCTTTTAACAAATCTGTGCAGATTTGTAACTTTTTAGAGGCAGAGAGAAGTCAGATTAGGAATCAGTGCACCAGCTGTGTTATATGCTGACAGAAATTGTTTGGGTTAATAATTTGATATTTAATTTGTATTGCTAATCGCTTTTGTAATTTCCATGTACCCCTTTTAAAATCATTGATTATATAAAACTGAAAATAGGTAGTTTGTGGCAGTGTTTGTGCCTCTCAAAGGGCCACTGCAAGTTTCAACAGTCTTTCCTTCTTTTCTTTTACCCATCTCTCCCATAATCCTTATTTCCAATTTCCTTCATCCAATTGTGCACTCCACCCCCCTCTGTGTTCCACTCTTAGATCAGTAACCTCCCATCTCCCCTCTCTACCTCACCAGGCTTCAGTTCTTCAGCAGGAAAAGCAGGGATTCATCAGCAGGATACTGAATGGCACTGTGCGATTTGGAAAACTACAGGAAGAAGTCAAAGTAAGTTCCTTTATTCAAATATTACTTTCTGACTAAAATCAACCCCTTGGCCCATTTTATCATAAGAATTATGTATCAGCATTTTTGAAAAGGTAAACCAGTACAGTGGATTTGCTTCATCTTTTAGTGGCCTGTATAGAGGATTAGGGAGTTAACCAGATCTGTTGGATCATCATTAGTTCTTTAAAACTACCTTGTTAAAATAGTATATTAAAAGTAAATTCAACCATAACCCATGATGCCAGGTCAGCTTGTGAGGCTACTGCTTTGGCTCAGTTGATGCATAAACCTAAACTTCATTTTGCCCAGGATGACACTCCAATCTACTTCCTATTGATCAGGCCACTCCACTGCACTTGATAAACCATCTGTTATCGGCCCTCACCACAGTTGTGCCACTCAGATTGTCATCTCTCGAGCTGAGCGTATTGGGTCTCTAAGGACTTTAGTTTACAAGAGTCCAGAATCACGCCACACACAATCTGTGGGTTAAATGTAAAGAAAACATCACCATAAAGACATAATGATCAGTTATGATATCAATGGCACTGTGTGTACTGGTCTCTGAGACTTTGATCCACTGATCTCAGCGCATCCCTGCGACACTGCTGCTGCTGTTAGTTATGGAGTTCTCTCTAACCTGTGGTAATGCACATGGCCATACAGGCTGTTATTTTTTTACATATACTTTATTTCTGCTGCTTATTACTTTCTGTATATTATTAATTTATGGACTATACTATATGCGACATATACAGTATATACAGAACTGAAACCTATATACAGATACTGTACAAGACAGAAATGATTTGAGGCAGTGGGCAGGCACGCACTCCCTTGCTCAGATCATAAACAGAAGGCTCAGCGCCAGGCAGGCAATCAGGTAAACTGGGGAGCAAGTCAAGCAGTGTATATGTACACTTTATGAGTAGCATGACGCAGTTAGCAGTATGATGTGCTGCTGGATAGGCAGTTGTAGCAATATTTGACTCTTTCAAAGATTTCTCACTTCTGGTGTAAGTTATTTTACATTGAGTTTTTTTTTATAAAGGGTAGTTGTTATGTAAGACACAACTATGGCCATAGCTTTTCTTCATCTATTCCGGGCCAAAACTGCATGGATTCTACCCCTTTCCATGAAATGTTGTTTGTTTGTTTGTTTGTTTGTTATGCCAAACGTGAACACATTATTAGTCTGGCAGTATCAGTGCCTTGCTGTAGGTCCAGTGCTCTTTGTGTCTTCCAGCTGTCAGAAGCTCTTGTCACTCAAGCCACAGCAGGGAAAATATTTCAGTTCTTCTGACAATTTTATTAGTGTCTCTATAGCAACAGCCCAGAGAGAAAGAGTTGTGTGTTTATGTGTGTAAATGTGATTTCTGTTGGTGGTGATCAGACCATTGAAAGAGGAGAGCTATAGATGTGTAGAAGGATATTATTCCCTTCCTCCTTTTGTACTTCACTAGTGTACTCGCTCATACCCCTCCAGAAAAACAAGAGATTAAGTAAGACAACACTTAAAGGTAGAATTATGGTTCTTCAAAGTGTAGCAGAGGTTGTATTCGAGCTGTATATGATGTAAAGATTGTTTACAACATAGGTTTGAAACCCCTGACTCTGATAGACCTGCCACAACACAATAAATGAGTCATGCATCAGCAGGTAGTGATTTGCCTTTGGTTAATCTCCCTCAAATATACTGTTCAGATGACAATAAAGGTCTACAAGATGGTGGATACATTACTGAGATTTCTCTCAGATGTTCCATTTCAAAGCTCAGTGATTATATTCTCTGAAAATTGAATTTCAAATGGTATATATTTTCTGCCTTACCGTTTTACCTGCCTCAGTACAGTACAATCCCTTTTGTATTCCGTTGCAGCTCATGGGGGCTATTGAACTTGATGAGGTGTTTATCCTCACAGCAGTTGGCAGGTGACTCATTCTGAGAGGGGGATGTAGATTAATTGTATTGTATTTGTTATCTCTAGCTCTCACAGTTCATGTAAATTCCAGCAGTTGCTTTCTAACTCCACTTTTCATGTGATTGTTATAAACCTATAGCGATTGAAATGAATGTTGCTGCATTATCAATAAAAAAGACAGGACTTGTGTGTTAAGTGAGTGCTATAAAGGGAGGACAGATTGTGAGTACATTATTCATGTGTAATTAAAATTCATGCCCCATCTTTTTAAACACCTGAAAATGTTGAATATTTTATTGAGCGCTTGTATAAATATAGCAAGGTCACACGTTTGCATGACCCATGCTGCTTGACGTCAGCGTGAGATGACTTACAGGCAGCATGCTGAATTAAGGAGTCTATACTATCACGACATATCCTTGATGAACTACACTTAACTACTGTCAACTGTGCTAATTAGTACCATTTTTAAAGAGAGAAACAGTCCCTATAAAAACTGATGACAGTGAGGTCTGTGGATTATTCATTGGTACTATGTTCAGAGTTGTCTTACATTTGGACCAATATGGTCATTCTTTTTTCAGATGTAGGACTTTTTTTGTGCAACCTGCCACTCAAGCTGAGAAAGATGAAAGGCAGGGTCTTGTAGATGTCGGACAGTACAACCAGCAGGACAAACGCTCCACTGAAAAGCACTCTGTCTAACAGCTCTGCCAGTCAGGCAGAAAATAAAATCTCTTTCTACTGTCTGACCTGCTGCCATTGTCTGTCATCTCTCATTACTATGTTTCTTTCCTTTGTCTCTTCTTATTTTGTTTCCAGCTGGTTGCACTGTATAAATCAGTCTCAGCAGCACTTTATGGCTTATTACAGTGTGTCTTTGACCATCACAGTGCTTAAAAAAATCATAGGCTGTCAGTACTCACCTTATGATTTTATTGTCCAGTATTGGCCTATCACAGATATATCAGTATTGGTGCATATATTCTCCGATATGCGCTGATATGAATACTTTTATTAAGAACTAATAATGCAGTGTAAATCCTCGGGTTAAGTCAAGTTATATAGGCAGCATTTTATTCATATTTGATCCTTTGTTTTCATTCAAATTAAATATATATGATATATATATATATATATATATATATATATATGTCATATATAAACATATTTGTTCTTATGTTTTTCTGTTAGTTTATCTTAGTTATTTATTTTTATAGTTCTTTTATTTAGTTCCCAGTGAAGTTTACCGTTTCAGTGCATTGATGTCATTTTGGACAAAAAGGTTTATTGTTGAACTGTAAAATATCCTGCTTTCATTACAAAACTTTTTCACAAGTGTTTCTATATATATCGGCCGATATATCGATATCAGAATTCTTTTACCTCCTAGTATCGGTATCAGCATCGGCCCCAAAAATCCAATATTGGTCAGGCTCTAGATTTCATTAGTTTGAAGTATAACAGCATCTAGTCTCTTTGAGCTTGATGACACAGACTATGCAAGATTAAACAGTGATGACAGTATTGATTGTGCTGACATTCAAAAGGTGGACTTAATCAGCAGCCAGCATCCATGAAAATAAATATGCACACAAGCAACATATAGAAAATTATTCTCCATTTATTCCATTGTCTTTAATCAGAAGTGTGGCACTAAGCTGAGAGCTGAGTAGATCATAGACAGAAACACAGGAAAACATAGGAGAGGGTAGAGAGACAGTGATCGAGAGAAGTTGGCAAAGGAAAGGAAAAAAAGAAAGTAAAGAACTGCAATGTCAGAGAATAAACTGCACTTATACAGGAACAGTTTAGCACAAAATTATTATTATTATTTTTTCCAAAATACTACATTTGAATTTTTATGAAAAAATATCATTATCTGAAGTTTATAATTAATAATCAGTCAAGGGCCCTCAATGATCAAAGTCGTCCTGAAAAGCTACTAATTTGACTCTTAAGAGTAAAATGTGGGTGCTTAGGAGTAAAAGAAAGTTGGTAATTGTCAAATGTAAATAGTTGCTCCAAATACCGCCAAAAGTAAATCACCATGCTCTTGTACTGCAAGTTCCACTTACATGAAACAATTTATAGTCTAAAGCTTCTTTTAAATGCTGCTGGAAATGTAAATCATTGCTGTTTACGAATGCAGCAATTCAAGATGTCTTGGAGGACAAACTTCTAACACAGTAGAATATATATTGTGATCACAGAGCTATAAGGAAAACTACTTTTTGGAACCCACAGGAGAAGCTTAAAGCTACAGGAGACTTCAATGAAAGCTTTGAAATTATATTTAAAAAGTGTAATAATTGTTAAAACAACACCATAGTTTATTGTGACTTTTGTCATGATGATACACATAGAGGCATATTTTCTCTTACGTACAAAATAATCTCAAGATGCCACATAGACCCAACATTTAAGTGCCACACAATAACAAATCCACATGGCTGAGGTGTGGCAGTATATGTGTACCATGTCAGTATGGAGGTTAAGAGAGGACTCCGATGGCCATAAACTGTACCTTTGAGTCCAATCAGCTTTTTACAACCTGTACAAAAACAAGACTAGATCAAAACTGTGTATGACTGGACCATGTGGTGGGCTATTTGTCAGCTTGTGAAAGCCGGTTTCAGCCCTTTATCTGTTTGCCTCTCTCCTCCTCTCTGTGCTCACATCTACAGTATTTTGTCCCTGTTCAGACCTGGTACTAACATCCTTCTCAGGTGATCTGATCACAGGTGGACAGCTCTAAGCTCAAGTGTGAGTGCACCCAAGACACATTTAGGACGCATTTTAGATCAAATCACTCAGACCAAATTCGGAGGTGGTCTGGGCCACATGTGGCAAATTCTCTCTAATGCTAATTAGTCCCGCCACAGTTTTATAATGAAATGAAAATGTTTTACTATTTCAAATGGCTGAAATCGTATTTCATCATAGAACTGTGCACAGTGCTTTCACTCAACCCCTCCTTGTCCTGCTTTCTTTCCCTCTCACACACAAACACATTGACAACCTGTCTTTCCATAGTCAGACTGGCTAAAAACAACAACGTATACATGTTTATTTGCATATAGAGTGGGTAAGTAAGATCTGATCACAAGTGGTCACTTGAGACGTCACCAAAGATGCATGTTAATGCCAGGTCTGAGCAGGGCCTCTGATACAGCCGAATTCCCAGTAAAGTTGTTCTCATTTACATGTTTTTGCGTATTTGTTGTCAGACAAAATCACCATACACACAAGTTGAAGGCAAAGACTGTGCTGTGATTTTGACTTGATTTACTTGTAAAGTGATCACTCAGAGAGAAAGGTAGATGGTCATTAATGTCAGCTGCTGTGCATTCAGCTGTGCTTACAGAGGGAAAGCCCGACCTCACACGCATGGGGTATTACTGGTGACTCTCTTCCACAGAAAATGGCTAAGGTTTGTCCAAAAAGTTGCTAGATTTGTTGCTAGGTACATTTTTGAAAAAGGGGTGTGAAAAGTCAGTAAATGTGGCGACAAAGTCGGTAGGTTGGCTACTTCTTTGCACCAAACCATTTTGAAAGAGCAATGTCTAAAGGGTGACTTAAATGCTCGGCCATCACTCAGTCAGTCAGCAACATTTGTGTTTAGGGCTGGCTAAAAATTACAACCAAGCATCCTTGTTCAACCCAACAAGAAACTTAAGTTTGTTGCTAAACATCAAAAGAGTATCAAAAAACCTGAGATATGAGTCTGGCTTATATGTTACATGTACCAGATAGACTCAAAAAGACAACCTGAATGACACGTGTGTATTTGAGTCAGATGGAGAGAAAGAGAAGGAGGGGGCAGATTAAATAAGTAATAATAACAACCTCATCACACATACTGAATGCCCAAAGCTACTGTTGTGACAGTAAAACGGGTAACAAAGTATTATGGCCAATTCACAAATTTGGCAATTTGTGTTTTGTATTTTGAAATGTGCATTGCATGCAAATATTCTTTCTCTTCCTGCTAAGATCTGGAATTTTTGTGGTGAATAATCCTGTAATAGTTCTTGCATTGCTCAATAATACGCTACAGTGCTTTTCTTGCAACTTCAGCTAATTCATGACCTGTCAATCACATATCCCTTGAAGAGCAATATTCCATATTCTGTTTTACATAGAGTTTGTCAGCCAGGATATAAAGATGTTGAAACAGACTTGTATCGGCAGGTTTAACAGATTGATATCTTTAAATCCATAGTCAGGGCCAATGCTTCTCCGTCATACAATATACAGTTATTGATATTTTCAGGAGCTGATGGCAAGACCAGTATCACAGTTGAAATCTATTCAATTCTGAGTTACCTGTAGCTTTAACATTTAGTAGCATGTAGTGCTAATATAAATACTGGCTTATTTCCTCCACTTTGTTGTGATTGACAAGTGATAATTATCCAATCATATGCATAAATGCAGTTGTTAAGTGACTTGTAATGTAGAAGATTCAAATTCTGTGAATTTTTCTTAATAGTTTGCTCATGTGGTCTATGATATAAATACCCTTGCTATTTGGTCTGTGATGTTTCTGTGTATATTCATGGTTTAGAGTTGAATCAAAATGTACAGGCATCCGAAAATATATCCCACCCACTTAAAAATGATTGCTAAGTTTTTGTTGGTATACAACGCTGATAAATGAGGGCCCAGGACTTCGTCAAAGTTTAAGTCAAAGATTAAAGGTCTGCTCTCAAATCTAAAATGTTAGACTAGGTCATACACACAACACAGAACAAATAAGGTCACAAAAATACATTACAGAAATGTAGGTATAGGCGCTGTTCCTACTAACAGAGCTTGTCGGTGGCTGTGGCCGAACCAGTTTCTGAGTTTCATCCTAAAAGCGTAGACCATCACTGAAAATGGTCTTCCTAGATGTTCTGACTGGCCCATTATTTGCATGGAAGTAACTAACTGGTAGTCAGTCAGTCTCTTGTTGGGGAAACAACATCACTTTCACTTTTGGAACTCATATCTATCTACATAACAAACCAAATTTCGTTTTTTGCGGCTCATTTTATCCCATCCAAGGACCATCAGTTTAGTCACATCATATCAGCCTCTGGAGGAGCAGTCACACATTCCCTGACACAGACACTGGCAAAATCCATAGACCAGGCAGACTGTCAAACTTGATGGTACCAAGCTAACGCATACAATACCCAGAGTCACTCTCTGGATCACTAACAAGTAGATTCCTAGAGGCAGCGAGCCAAAGTATAAGAAACCCAGCAGCCACACCAGGATGCGTGGGACATGATTACAGAACTTGGACAGGGCATCCTGATCAGTTGGCCCATTGGAGCCCATTGATACTGAGTCCAGGCTCTGCTCAGTGTAAATGTCAGAGCGGCTTGGGGAGTGCTGTGAGTTCCTCTGCACTTCCATTATGGTGATAACCAGGCAGTTAGAGGATTCATGAGATGGGCTAGAGGAGGAGAAACTCTTTGGAGTCAGAACCACCTCCCTGTTGTGGTCAGAGCTCCAGGATTTGTCCCGCATTGCCAAGTGGGACATGATGTTAGCATCGTCAGGCAGGGATGACACCTCAAACTCTGTGATCTCAGTTTGGTGTCGGCAAAAGGGGCAGGAGATGCAGCCTGCACCATCAGCAATATCCAGGATCTTGATGAGGCAGCGGGCACAGACCCGGTGCAGGCAATCCAGGATCTTAGGCTTGCGGTTGTGGGCATTGTAGCGCTGGTAACAGATTTTACACTCTAATTCCTCTGGTGGAGGACAGTCCTTCTCCTCTAACTCAGGCTGTGGGCAGCTCATCTTCAAGTCATGTTCTGGGGAAAGATATAGAGGCAGAGACAGATTGAGAAAAAGAGTTAGAAGGATAATGATGATATAGTCCAGCATTACATGTGACTTTGAATAGTATGTTGGAGATGGCACTGAAACAAGCGGATGTTTCTGACTACAGTATCTGGTGTATCTCTGCCTGGCAGGAAAAGGTCAGGACTCTGCCTCCTTCTCTGACTGCTTCTGCTCTGTGTACCTGCTGCTGATGAATGATTTATGTTTTGGGAATTGGATCAGGGTGTCATCACAGAGCCATTTGTGGCAAAGCAAGAGCCAGTAATGCTATTGATCGTTGGGGAGAGGTGGCAGGCATAGCTGCTCCTTCAACAGTTTTTGTTGATTTGGTGTTTAGAATACAATGTTTTTTTTTTTTTAGTTCTTAATTAAATGACCCCCAAATTGAATCTTTCACATTGTTTCTTTTAGTTTTATTTTTGTTGTTCCTTTGATCATATAAAGCCCTGTTTAGTTTTTATGTGATTTCTAAACATGTTAAACTGCAAAGTAATTTCTTTGTTACAAGCCATTCACTTCCGTGTTGTTTATATCGACTTATGTCACTGAGCAGTTGAATGTTTTAGTTGGCATTAATCTGTGACAGCTGAATTAATTCAGATCAAAAATGTAATTTTAATACTATCATGCTTCTGTCTATTGATTTTTTTTTTCCCAAGATGAGTCAGTGTTGTCAGCCATGCCTTGAAGCCATATCTCAACCAATTAAATGTACTGTATGTCACCAATACTTGTGTTATTGTCACCCATGTATCAGTTCTAGTTGATGCCAGCAGCTTCACTGGAATAGTGAATAATTGCTGATAGCTACTGAAGTTCTAAAGGTCTGATACAAGAAAACTCTAGTGATCTGTTTGCTCCATGGAGAAACAGCAAGACACTGTCAGTCATCATTAATAAGGTCAAATAGCCGTGAGCATGCATCCATAGACACCAAGCATGAATAGGAATGAGGTTTCCGGTACTCTGCCCCAGACCTTTACTGTGGCAGATAACTGTCACCTGCAGGGACCTACTGTAAAAGGTCCTATGTTTTCAAGATCTTCACAATATGATAATAAAATAAAGTATGATGTAGTAATTAATTTTGCTATTTTTAATACAAAAAAAATATGGAAAAATTTATTTTAATATTTCACATTGCATTTCCATTCTTTGATTCATTTTTTACAATTAATAGCTTGTTGTGCTTTTTCTCTTACTTTAATTTTTAGACTCAGACACGTTTTGAAGCTTTTGAGGATGAAACTTAATTTCATGCATAAGAGATGTAACTAGGTGTTCTTTATTTATTATGGCCATGTGTCTAAACAAACAATTTTTTATTTTTAAATGGCAAACATAATTTCTTAAGTTTAAATGATTTAATTTCATATTATTCAATCATTCTTGTTAAGTGGCAGTGTGCTTAGACATGGTGATAACATGTTGATGTGGTAGTAATGTTTGCTGGTAACATTGTAGTAGAGTTGTAATGTCTCGGTGCAGTGGGCAATGATACTGGAATATTTCTAATATTTTGGTGAGTTTAATATGTTGGCATGATGGTATTTTTTGGAGTGGCAGTTAAATAATGATATGGTGATACTATGTTAATGAGGTGGTAACCAATTTGCAATATTTTTTAAAATATAGGTGCAGTAATAACAATAATGCTATGTCATTAGTTGTGTCTTGGACTGATTAAAGATAGAGCATGTGACTTTTTGATTGTAGAAACACTAATTACACTAAGATTACAAACCACATAGACTCACATACTCTTACACTTAGCCTCACCCTGATGAGAAAGCTAACTGGACTTGTGTTTAACATGGAATATGCCTTGACAAGAGCCCCTGACAGTGAGTCATTGGGCATTACCCTGATATAGATATAAAGGGAAAAACACAGTAAGCCATGATATAGAATTAGATAATATAAAGGACAACACCGACTATGGACGCATGAGCCCAGCTGATTCATCCTCAGTTTATGGCCCATAACATACGCCTGTAGTTTGGTATTGTGTTATAATACTTAGCACGGAAGCAATCTCTGTATTCTACCACCTCATTAACTTTACGGGACCAGGAAAGCAAAACTGTCACACTGTGGATTTCTTAAAATGTCCCTGAGAGTTGTGAAATAAGGGCCGATAGGGACCGGATGCTTTTCAGTAGCACTGTAATTTTCAGAATGCCATTTCATATTCCCAGATCAACTTGAAACGGATTGGATAGGGGACTGGATGAGAAACACTCAACTCCAGATGCTGTGATCAAGCATGGCCCAATGGTGTTGTATAAGTGCACTGGTTTCCTGTGTCAAAGATGTGTCCGACGGCAATCAGCTTGCTGATGGTAACTGATAAGACTGTGTACTTTCAGAGGTATCATTTAGTTTCACATGAAAGATATACACCAATGTACTGTATATTTAATTTCCATTCTTTCATTTAAACTTCTCATTAACTAAGTTCCAATATTACTTTCTTTATATGAGAAAAATCTAGTCTCTATACTTAGGGTAGTATCTATCACAGATTATGGAGACAGTGTAGTATGTGTATGTATTAGCCTGCAGCAAAAGATGAAATATGAATCCCAGTTTTACACTGGTAGAGAAATATACAGTAGCTTTTTTTTAACTGACTCATTTTGTTGTTGGGGACCAGGCAGTCTTGGTGGCCTTCATTAGCAGTTGTGCCAAGCGCAATTATCAGCACTGAGCTTAATGAGCACATTGAGTCAACAGCACCAGGAACTGTCCCTTACACTCATGATAATATGTCTAATAACACTTGAAGATGTTGCTCTTAGTACACTTAAAGCTAAGGGGGTTCGTGCAGATGTAGCCCTTTGAAACTGCTCCCCTTAGTTCTGGTATAGGGGGAGAAACTGTTTTTTCCTGCACTGTTTTTGACACTTCTCTGATGGGCTGATTGGTGTGGGAGAAAAATGCATCTTTGTCCTCAGGGACAGTCATCACCTTGAGTCTCTGAGGGTCTGCCATGTGTGTGGCACAGATCAACCAGCATTTTGGCTGGCCGTTAGTGGACCCCCTCACATCCAAGAGAAAAAGCTATGCTTCCTGTAGTTCTCACTGCCACCTAGCAATAGTCCTTATTGGATATTAATCCTTAGAGCCTGCTTTACATGCAACCTTTTACAAAAGCAGTGATGAAATATCTTCATGGGGTCAGAACGCCATGCCCCAGGTGGATTCTAGACCTTGTTTGAATGTTGTTCTAAGACCATCACGGTTCTGGATCTGGATCACAACTCTCTCAGGTCTCAGGTTGAAATTTCGATACATATAGTACTGAGGAACCAGCCCATGGTCTGCATGGTTGAGCATGAGGAGCTGAGTCTTTATCTCCAGTCTAGGTGACAACTACTCAGTGCTGTCCACTTTGAAGAAATATGATGCTTATTTGCAGATGTTTTGTGGTGTGTGGATTATATTATCAGCCACTAGAACATGCTGATGTGGACATCCTGTACAAAGAGTATAATCAGTGTTCCTCTTCTTAATATCTGTTACAGTAAGATGGTATGCTTTCATATGCATTTTATTGTGTATCCTGCAGATGTTACAACATTGATAGGATTGTGTTGCAGCATAGAAGCTGGCCTTGCAGTCTTTGTTCAAGTCCAGGTTTATGTGGTTAAATTCAAAGTGATTCAGTAAATGTTAAAAGGTTAAAAGGGTTTAATTAAACCTCCAAAAAATCTGAGTGCTTCAGTGACCTATTGTTGCAGTTTCTTACTTACTCGTTACTTCTTACTTTACATTTAGATTTGGTCATTAACAAGTCCCCCTCCCGACAGGAAGATGCTATATAAAGAAAAGCCAGCCATTCATTCATTCATGACCATGAAATATAGATTGAATAGGTCGATGTTGCGTTGGCAATTGCCCAGCAGGCCTCTCTGTGACTTGCTGACTGTTAAATATTTCAGCCACCAGTCTGTTGCGTTTAAAAAGCCTTCTGAAGCATGTCAGAAAGATGTCAGAAAGAACCAACTCCTACTACATCAATCCCAGGAGCAGAATCACCTAGTTTTCCCCTGAAGTCAAGGACAAATAAATGTTGTAAAGAAAGGGCACAGCACTGGGATTGTGCAAGGGAATATTCAGCTCCTTATTATGCAACCTGAACTTGAATGTAAAAGTTACAATTGTCTCTAAAGCTGTCCAGTTGTAAACAACACAGCTTTACGAGAAAGAATTTTCTCCTCAAGGCCTAAGAATATGTTTCTGATCACCAAAACTATTTTTCAAAACCTTTTTTAAATGTTTTGAAACATCATCAATATTTTTTGTCAGTTTGTTTCTCCTTTTTCGCCTCTTTTATTGACTCAATGCTACCTTTAATGGCACATTACTGTTTACAGCTATCGATATGCATTATCACTCTGTAGTTGCAAGAAGTGTGGTTCCTGTTGGGTGTTTTCAATAGATCCACATGCAACAAACCTCTATTTCCCTATTTCAAACTTTTAGTTAAACTGTGTACAAACCAACCAAATGACCAAACACCTGTTCCCTGAAGGAGAGGAGTGAGGTACAATGCATAAAGTATGGGATATCATCATGTCCTTGTGCGGCCTAACTGAAGAGACCTGTATTCACGTCTGAAGGCAGATGACCTGTGAGGGTGAATGTGAGGCTCTGTCTGCACATACTGTATGTACATCCATTAACACGGTCATCTTTCAGTTCAACAGCCACCCTTTACTGAGCCCAGCTACAGAGATGGGGCAATCAGGTGTTGTGCTTCATTCCTCTCCTTCAGGGAACAGAAGTTATAGTCACAATTCATTCCCTTTCAGTCGATTCAGTTGGTACAACACAAAGTATGGGACATGTATTCATACCCTGCAGAGCAGTCACCAAACTGGGGTTAAACATCCAACACTCTAGTGCATTATAGAGCTAGCAGAAAGGACAGCATGAGCTGCTGAAGGGGTCGTCAAATCCAGTGGTAAAACTCAACAAAAGTGTGCGGCGGCAGCACAGATATTCCTCAGAAATACTCCTTGAAACAATGCCCATGATAATGCCATATCTGTGGTCGAATGTGTCCACACACTGTGAGGCAACAGGAGGTTTCTGCTGTTGTAAGTTGGAGGGATAGCCTCTACAATTCAATGAAAAAAGCCACTGTGTAGACAGAGCTTTGCCCCTGGCTGGGTCGGCAAAACAAACAAACAACAGATCACATAAATGAACAGTCTGTGGTCTATGTAGGTGCAAAGCGCACTCACAGGAATGCAAGGGAATGCAACCTCCCCTTCAGATGCAAAAGGGAGGGAACAAAAACTCAAGAAATCAAAAGCTACAGAACTATAGCAGCAAGAAAAAAAATTGTGAACCCTTTTTATTTGCCTGGTTTTCTGCATTAACTGGTTATAAAATGTGATCTGATCTTCATCTAAGTCATGAGTATAGACAAACACAATGATCCTAAGCTAATAATACACAAAAAAACCTTAGAGTTAATAACTGGTCAGATCTCCTTTGGCACCAATAACCTCAAATGCATTTTCTGTAGCTGCAGCTCAGAACTGCTCAATGTTTAGGAGGATGTCTGGTGTGAACAGCTCTCAGCTCCTGAGGTCATTTCACAGCATCCCTATTGGGTTATGGTCTGGGCCACTTGAACATGTGGATTTTCTATGTTAGAAGTCATTCTGCAGTAGATTTACTTTGCTGTTTAGAGTCATTGTCCCGCTGCACCACCCAGCTTCTACTGAGCTGGGTGAAGCCTTGCTTATCACTTTGCAGATCAGATGGATGGTCCAGAGCTGTTCTGCTATGTTGTTATTCAGGGCAACAATTTTCTGCAGAGCTTCTGTGGTTCAACAACTGACCGTGTTTTTCTGATCTTTATCTGCTGCCACATTCTTTGGCATTGGTCTATGAAAACCATCTTTATTAGCTCATATGCCTACTCCTAGCAGCCGAGGAAGCCTGTGGTGATGAGCTGCTGAAGCATATTAGGGTGGGCCTAGTCATACCAGGCAATGCATTTCCTTCTGCGATGCAGTCTTGTGGCCTGCTAGAGATGAAAGGCAAGCCATTGCATAATTTTATTTACAGTACCCAGTAGTAGTTGGTAGTTATTAGTATTACATTAACATGTAGAATGCTTCTTGTAGATGTAAATTCTTTTTGCCTGTAATTTTCTCTGTAGGAAGAATGCTTTAGAAGCCCATCTGTATGCTGTGTTCATATATGTGTGTACAGCATATATACATTATTTATAAAAAATCTTACATCTCTCTATATTTACACACAGGCAGGTCATTTAGTACACCTACCTAATGCTAATGGAGTCTAATACTGTGGATGGGCTGGTAGAGAGGTACAATGGGATATGGGCTGATGGACTGAAGTCTAAAGGCCTCCACCAAGTTTGGTGCAAATCGGTCCCTTACTTTTTGTGTAATCCTGCTGACGAATAAACAAATAGACTTACACAGGTGAAAACATAACCTCCTTGGCAGAACTAATAACGGTGGGCTCATACAGGGCATGGTGGTACAATAAAGGGCAGTTAAAGTTATACTAAGGATTGATAGATGACCCACAAGACAGTTAATAATCAATCAGTGATAATTAATGGAATGATAGTGTAGAATACAGTGTTGTAAAGTCCACATGAAGAGAGAAGAATGTAGGAGAACACCTAGTGTTGCAGTATGTACAGTATGTACTGTATATGCTGACTGACTGAGCAGTTGATTGACTGGTGTACTGACTAGTTAACTGACTACCTGACTGACTCCCTATTGACAGGCTGACTGACTGATTACTTAGTCTCCAAGGCACATATGTCAAATTTGGTAACATTGATGTATAAAGTGTAACATTGATTTGAAACAGTTATGTACCTCCACTGTGGATGAGGAATAACAGAGGGGTCCTCCCCTGTGTTATTCCTGGACGGAAGCTGATGTTTGACATTTAGGAATTGGAAGACTGGGGAGAGTTAAGGCTGGAAAGAATGAAATTGTGTTCCTGCTTTCCAGAGTAATTTAGAAATGCAGTTACATCTTACTGTAGCTCACATATAGTAGGTTATTACGCTGTTTTTTTTGGAAAACACTGGAGGGTCACTGGTGGCTACTATACACCCAGAGAGTGTGGTTTGAAGTGTTTGAGGAAGATACATAAGTCCAAATTGGCTAAACGTATCATATCCAAGAGTTTATCTGCTACCTACATTGCACATTGCATGTAATCATCCCACCACACAAGCTAATAGTCGTAAACAAACAAAACAAAGAGCTGTTTGTCCTCATGTTATGTGCCCCTCATTCATGGTCGTACCCACCATCAAGGTCAGCGTGGTCCAGAAAGTCACAAAATAATTACCTAAAAATAACTGTACTTTGATGCTGCAATGATACGATGCCAAGAGGACCAACTTTCTCATCTGATCACCTGCTTCATTGCTTGTGTCTGGGTGGGTGGTCATTACTACAAACTCTTTACCCAGCATAGTGGTTCTTTGATTATGTCAACAAATCGACAGGCAGTTGAATCTGCCGAAGCTATGCTTCTCTTTCAATTCAGTTTGTGTAAAGTGTTAAAATGCCTGTTACAATGAGGTACCCCTATATATTTTTATTTTCATTGCAAGATTATCTGAGCGGAGGCTGGTAACATTTGCATATAAATGTAAATTGGCCCTGTGTTTACTTTCGTAACTAACACGGATCAAAATAAAAAGATTGCATTAATCAAAGCTCAGCTTTGGGAAGGGAAGATATACAGGACAAGATGAAAAAAATCTGACAAAAAGAAAGAGAGGTGATGGAGATTAGAAAGGAAGAGTAGTTACAAAGGAAAAAGCGAAATCTAAGATAACTGACAATGAAGGTCTAATTCCCACAGAAATATATGGTCTTTGGTAATTACAGTGGAAGCTATAGGCTCAATTTAACAGCAAAACAAACCTAGCATAATTATAGTTCATAATATAGTATTATTATATAAATACATTGTTGTGTAAAAAATATTTTGCTTTAGGTAAATCTAGAAAAGAAAAAAATACAAAAACACCAGAATCTGAAAATACAGCTGCCCTCCTGCAGCTCATATGCACATTCTTCATGCACACAACACAAACAACACAGTCATAGCTGTAGCCGTGAGCCTACGGAAAGTTATAAAACTATTAGCACATTCAACATAGCCACTCATCACCTGCTTTCATACTAACAACCACTACAACAAATTTGATATAACAGGAAAATGAAGTTAAAAGCCTGGTACCTGTCCAGGAGAGCTACAACAAGTTCTCTCCATCTCATAAACACTTCACTGATATTGACACAGCTGTCTCAAGGGACATGCACACGTGTCTGCATTTGTAGAACATCCAATAGGAACACTCTCTCTCTCTGAATAGACCTGTGACTGGCCAAAGTCTCCCTTCATGGGCTAGATTTTCTAAAGTCTGAAAACGGCTAATAGAATACTGCCTACCCCAGGTTTAAACTTAAGACTGCTGAAAAAGCATACTTGTCCTACCACTTTCCGATGGTTTTATAATTCAGTTAACTAAACGGAAAGACCTTAAGATAGTATAAAAGCAGTTATTAGATACAATAGATACTAGATTCTGAAGGATACAGCTTCCATGTCACTCACTACATTTTCTGTGGTGCACAGTGAACAAACAGGCAAAGCAGGATTTAATTCTAGGAAAATATCAGCTGACTACATACAACAATCTTTGTGCAGACAAAAAGAGTTTGTAGCCTTTTGCATTAGAGTGAAACTACCTTGGGGTTCATTAAGGGTTCATTATCATTGGCATCTACATCCCATTTGAGCATTTGCTTGACCAGTTGCTCTGTGTGTGCCAATCTACCTCTGTTGTGGTATTACTGCATTTGTCGCTGTTCCCTATTAAATCAGATGCTAATTGAACACATGCAGAATGAGACTGTCCCCTCAAGATTAGAAACAGAATCAGTCATGTCAGCTTGTGCCCCAGAACTTCCCTACGTTCAAATCACCAAGCCCTCTAGGACATGTTGTAATTATGATCGGTGCAAAGGAATGAGTCAGGTGATTATTATAGAGTGAAAAAGTTTGTGTAGGGAGGAGGTCCGGTGGATAGTTGTGTCACAAAAACATCAGACTCCAACACAAGGAGATCACTGTTGTTCCCTGTTTTTTTCTTGTAAGCTTGGCCATGATTGTTCAATAACCTTAACCACATGGGTGTCATTGTAACCATGATGATGAAGCTCCACTAAACCTAGCAAAGTGGTAAATATATCCAAAACTTATTTTAACCCAAACCCTAATCTTTACCTAAACTTAAGCAAGTTGTTTTTGTGCCTAAACCTAACGAAACCTTAACCATTGTGTTGTCACATCAAATCAACCACTACACTGACAAATTCTGTCATCCTAGCTATGTCAGATCAGAAAATGTGTCATTCTGAAGGGCGGTTAAAACAATGTATTTTGTCATTTAATTTGGTTTACTTAGTTAGAACAGTACAGTATGTACTAATCAACAAGTCTCTCTGAATCCCTACCACCTCCATTCATGCTGATTTGTATCTGATCCTGAGCTTTCACTGGAGATCGAACCAGAGGAGAATTTCCCCATTGCAAAAATCAATAATGTATCACATTAAATTACTCTACAAACCATTAACTGTAACAAGTCATTATTTTTAAAAGCAAAAAGTGCTTTAATCAATTGCATTATGGAAAAGACTTTGATCACCAAGCTAAAAGCAAAGTCTAAGCTGTTATCACACCTACAGAAGTCTGTACAACACTGAGCTCCAGACGCTCTGGACCTTTACAACCAGGATTACAAAACATCATTATTCTGCATTGATCGGGGCTAGTTGAATCAGATAAAATGATGTGTTTACCTGCATTCATGCTGTAGCAAAATAGAAGATATGTACTCTCTTCCACAAAATATTATTTACATTACTTTTAGCTGGTAGGTACTGCTTGGTAAGCTGGTGGTTGAAAAGTTAAGCATTTCTGCTGACAATGTTGTATTCAACATTTTGACAGCCAGACTTAAAACAGGTGTGCCACAACACATACCTCACAAAAAGCCCCTAAGGCACCCCATCCCTAAAGTCTTAGATGGCTACACATTTGTGTTTATGTGCATGACTTGAGATTTATCAGATCTCATGATAGGCAAAATGGTATACTTGTCCTCTCAGTCCTGCATGTTCTCTGTTTCCCTGTCCCCTCCTCTCAGTGTGGATTTTGTGATGATAGCTTTGACCTTTTTTGTCAGAATATCTGCTTGGTGATGCTTCTCTGAATTATGCCATTGATCCAGAGGATTATGTTCATGCTACTGTTGGCAGATCTTTCATCTTTGTTATGCCTCCAGGGCCGGAGGCATTATGTTTTTGGGTTGTCCATCCAAATGTACATCCGCCCCACTCTAGTGAACGTGATATCTCATTAATGCCTTGAGAGAATTTCTTCAAATGGTGCAAACATTCACTTGAACTCAAGGATGAACTGATAAGATTTTGCTGGTCAAAGGTCAAGGTAACGGTGACCTCACAAAACATGGTTTTGGCTTTGTGAATGCAATATCTCAGGAATTCCTGCAGGGAATCCCTTCAAATTTGGCAGAAATGTCTATTAGGACTCAAAGATGAATTGATTAGATTTTGTTTGGCAAAGGTCAAAGTTCAAGGCCATGGTGACCTAATGTTACTTCACCTCAAGATACATTTAAAAATCTCTCCAAATCTACATTGAGAAGGCGGAGAAGGGAGTTATGGGTAACCATAGGTCACGGAGGAGCCAACGTGCACACCTCCCAAATTTCAATGATGCATCATGCAGACCTGCACCTCAAGCATGCCGACTGGTTGATTTGACTCCTGACAGAAGGCACGTTCGAAACAGAGATGGATAAAAACACTGTGTTCTAAAAGTATTAAAAAAATACAAATATTTCTGAACGACCCCAGAGTTCACCTCTAACATTTGTCAAACACAGTCCACTTAGTTTTCTTCAATACAGTAGGGTTAGAGATAAATAGTACTAAGCCTTGTCTGACAGAATAGTGGGTGCCTTGGCATCATCGGGTGGATTGGTACATTTATCTAAACACACTTCTGTATAATCACTTGTGGCATCCCAACTTAATATTCTGCATATTGACCTGTGCTACTTTTTAGCTGCTGTCATTTAGACTGATATTCAGGCAATTTTTTCCCATCTTTATCTGTGACAAAGACAAATCTATGGATCTAAAATGACGCATGTGACAATATTTTGTCAGGACCATATTTTTCAAAGTGTATTTCATCATAAGTAGTAATTACTGTAGGGTTGGGGATGTAGCTCAGTTCCCCGCCATTTAATGTAGGCAGCGAGAAAAGTGAGCACTAATGGACCAGAACCTGCTGCCACAATGACAGAGGTGCTACAGTGTTCAGATAAGCCAGCACTAAAAGGATGTGTAACAGTGCCTGAACAAAACTTAAGGTAATTGACTGTAAACGCATAATATTAAAATAAGGTGAATAAAAGGGTTGACATTGGTTATATTCTGTAACTTGATGTATGGAAGTCTCATAATGTGTTAAAGGAGCATTTAAGCATATAATCTAGGTAGTGGGCTCGTGACAGTTTCTGCAGGCATGTTAAATGAAGGTGGATTTATGCCTCTGTGTCGGGTTGTTTCTGCTGTTCTGCCATAAAAGCCTTCAGTGTAGGATTTTGTTTATAGTGCAGCAGTGAATTTACTGCAGTAAAACAAAAATACCAAACAATCCATGTAATAATAATCACTTTGTGATACGGAGCAACAAGGGGAAGCCTTGCATTGGAAACTGATATGGTAGCTAGATCACAAAATACCTGAAATAATCATGTTCTATTCCCACTGCTCACAGTGATCAGCAGTGCTAGATCATAATTTTTTTTGAGTATTATTACTAAGATTACTAGCCCTTTCCTCTATTTGCTTCCAGTGTGGCCAATCATATTCCTTCATGTGGAGTCTCCACTGCCCCTGTAGATAAATGTTTGTGGAAGCACAAGTTGTTCACTTCCATCATAGCTACAGAACCCATGGATGCAGCCTCTGTGACACTGTTGCAGAAGTGTAAACCCATCTTAAGAAGTCACCTGATAGTTTACCATTCTGTACAGTAGCCCACTGATCCAGCCACTGGTGTCAGTGTAGTTTGTCAGAACAATCCTCATTACATGCTCAAGTCCAGAAGAAATGAGAAAAGGCTTTGAATGGCATGGGAGGGTTGACTGAGCACTGTTGCTTCAGTGAGCAGGCCCTGAGTTTGAGTCTCTGTGGTCATGTGGGTTTACTTTGGGACAACCATTTTCTCCATACCAGGAAAGTGCTCTTTAAGTGCTTTCAGAGTGGTTACTGCTGTTGCCCTTATGTTTTCCGGTGAATACATTATGGTGGCCTTGCTGCAGTGATACCTAGCAGTGGCAAAGCGAGTGTGGCTGCTGGTCTCATGAAATGTACATCCATGTCTAATTTCTGCTGTTGACATAGTAGACAGCTGTTCAGTTTAATACCACAGTAACTGCAACCACACTGTCCACACCACAGTGTTGTACCCTGCTGCATCCTAATCAAAATGTAGAACCTGTAAATAGAACAACATATGTAACTGCTATCTGCAGTACCAGGTCCAGATGTGAGAAAAAGATTCACCTGATTATTCTACCTTGAGCTCTAAATGATTATATACCAGAGAAATGACAAATAAAGAAATAAGAAGAGACTCAACAGGGTAAATACAGAACCAAACCATCAGGCTGTTTACCTCCTCTAACATGCTTCAAAATATCAGTCCTACTAAATACCAGCAAACTGTTGGATATCTGTCCAGCCAAACACTGATAAACATTAGTACAGAACAAAACAAGAAAACCAACCTGTCCCCACCTGCTACAGTCAGCTATTGTCATCGTATACCCTCTTTCTTTCTTCTTCTTTTCAAGCAGAGCAGACAAAAAAAATCTTATCACACCTCTTTCATCACACTACATGACAGATTACACTGTATTATCTTTTGCCATTTCAAGCCAACCTCTAGCAAACCACCACACAACTGTAGACGCCACACCACAAGAGCTTGACTCTACCTTGTGGGAGGTAGCAAATTAGATCCTCCTTGATCCTTGAGTTTTATGCTGCACACCACTGGCTTAGGGGGAGAAATGTCATAATTTCTAACCTGTACTGAAAAGCTATCTGACCTACAGTAAATGCTGTGTTTCAACCCCAGCATTCTTCACAGTCATGAGTTTTATTAATTCACATATCCACAGGATCCACAGGATTCTGCTGTTGGCGACTGGGAGCTGCCCAGTATATGTCTCATTATGCTCTCCTTCAGTGTATCCACTTGCCTCTTATTGAATGCATTAAGATGGGTGTGGAGTAAGGTCTTTTGCACTTGATTTTTGCCTGCCCAATGCAACTGCTGGGTTTCCTCTTGCTAATGACAAAAGACAGCCAATTTCTGCAGAAACGTTAATGTGTTTACACACGCAATGATTTATTGCTGATAGAATGGAGTGTAATATTATTAGTTTGATTTTGTTAGTGAGGCTGCAAGGTGTTCATCAGAATAATTGCAGGGTGGCAGATAAAAGAGAGGAGGGTGAATATACAGTAGTCTAAACAGAGGCTCAAGACTTACTCTGCATTCAGCCTGATTGTAGCAGCTGTTGGGTGCGGCCCAAATTGTATCTCAGCATAAGGCAGGACATATGGCAGTGCTCAGACATGGTTGGCTTCGAGGAGGAGATAGGACCCAAAGGACCAACTTCAGATGGGTTTTCATATGGACAAACAAGGGAATCAGGTGACTGGTCGTTTCAGAAAATTTATGGCCAGAAACCTGCGAGCTAGTTGAAGCTCTGCACTGTTAATCACTGCCACATATATTCAGCGCTCACCCACAGCATTCACCTGTAGGATCTAGGTTGCCCAAAGGGATAGTTATCGTCAGTGAGTCAGGTGCCAAATACATGTTCTAACTCATATAACGTGAGTTGGCTGACTGAAATGTCCTTCCAACAACTCCTACATAAGAGGAGGTCCTATCCTTATCTTAAATAGTACAAAATAGTTTAATGTTATCTTGGAAACAACAGAAACACGGCTGTGACTGACTGGCAGCAAATCTCAGTCCCTGCCTGAAAAGCTTGTAGCCATCCATGTAAGGCAGTATTTTTACTGAGAAGTTCTCAGGTGTGAGTTCAAAAAGAGTGAAACAGTGAAACCTCTGGAGAGAAGTGTTAACAAAATAATGAAAAACATCTCTAATACAGCTACAATCCCTCACTGGGAGGTAGTATGGAAAATATTTGTCTGCTCTGAGTTTTTTGTATTTTTGTTGTTATTGGGTGGAGAAGGTCAGTCAACATCTGGGCTACAGCTCCAAGGGGAGATATATTGGTTTGGCATTGCTCAGCTCAGCTTGTTGTGAGGGCTAAATGTCACTTGCTGCAACTGGGCTGATGCTGGCGCCCTGCTGCCTCCCTGGGGGGTTGATGGAGATTCAGGCATTTTGCTTCCCAGATTATAGTTCTCCAAAATATAATACAGTTTCCATTCATTACTGAGCACAACTGCATGCTGGTTAGGGAGAGAAGTGTGAGTGCATTTTGAATGTATGGGGCATGTACCCTCAGTGTTCTACACATCATCTGTCTCATTCATTTTCTTGAGTAACCCACAGCAAATAAACACATGAATAAAAGAAGAAAATATGAATGGTTTAATGGACAGTTTTGTTGTACAGACCAAAATATGGAAAAACTTTTCCAAATGAGGCGCAGCCTCATTTAACATGCATTTTACATGTATGTACCAATACTGATGTTCTTAATTTTAACCATATGCTAATTGTGCTAATCTGATTCTTTGTGCTACGTCAGTGTGGTTCTGAGCTCTGTACCAGTTGCATCTGAGTCATTCTTGTCTTTCTCTCCCTCTGTCTCTGAACGCTGCTTGTAATTTGTGGCCTCTTGCATACGCATATTTGTGGAAATAGAGCAGCCTGTCGAGCATAGTGTGCAGTTAGTAAGCCTAATAGCTACACAGAGGTTGGTTGATTGAAAAGTACTTTGAAATGTTTACAGGTCTGATGATGCACTTAATACTGTATATTTATTGCTTTAAACTGCTTAAAGTGCTTGATTGCTTCGAGAAAGACGCTCAAAGCTTTAGGTGACAAAAATGTGAAACATGTCAGTGTCAGTAAAGCAAGAGATTTTCTCAGAACTGATCTTATAGGTTATACCTATATTTCTCACATGCCCAGTCCATGCCAAGGTCCGGCTTTTCAGGACAAACAGTGTTGCTCTCAGTATTTCAACATCATTCACACATTAATTTCAGCAGTAGGCATTTTCGATTTGCCCACTGCTGAACAAACCTTTCCACATTTCTAGCCATGTGCTAATGATGACTTGCTCATAAGCGTCATGGGACGATTATTCTGTTTATGCTCTATAGCCTGTAATTATATCTGATAGATTAAATGCTGAGAGAGGTTTGATTGTCTTTAGCAGTGAGAGAAATTACATGTAAGCTGCGTAATGAATGTGCTGGTTAATCCTATCAAAGGCATGGAAAGCACATAGATATGAGTAGTGTCGACTGTGATGTAGGAGGTTATCCATCCATTATGAAAATGTGTAATTGATTGTGTGTCATGGTGATGATTTAATGTCTTATGGATGATGGTTTGATTTGGTTCTTTATGGACTATTTAGAAAAGAAAGAGAAAGAGGTTCTTCTCATCTTTGCAACAGGTTTCTAGCTGTTTTGCAGAAATAGTAACATAGGGTATGAAAATAGAAAGACTGTGCAACAATCAACCTTAACTGAACCCAAATCACACACCTTGAATGTCACATAGTGGTGGCAGACACACCCCCTTCAGCTTCTAGAGAAATTGGTCCACCCGGTCCTAGTTACCCTTGCAATTCTTCACATAGGTTATAAGTACTAATCCAATAAAACCCTGACATAGTAAGCTGCTTTTGATTTTTCTTTAATTGGTATGGTATGGTATGGTATGGTTTAGTATAGTGTAGTATAGTATAGTATAGTATGGTATAGTGTGGTATAGTATAGTAATAATATAGTAGAGCTTGAACTCACACAGTAGCAGTACATGCAAACACATAAATGTAGACCTAGCTGTCATTTTTTACATAGTTAATTAATAAATGACTTATTAATCATATTGTATTGTATCGTATTCATTTTTACTTCAGTGACATTGCCCCAGTGCTTTTGCACACAACCTACGGAACTTAAAAATTGATTTAACCCGCTTCCTTATTCATCAAGTCCTTTTTACACAGAGCAGAAATCATGTTGACATTCTCTCAGCTCTCAAGTCGGTCCTATGCAATTCATTTCTTTGTTCCCCATCTTTCACTAGGTAGCCTGGAAAGAGTAACCAAGTCTTTCTAAAGCAAGGCCCAAAGAAATCGAAATGGGAAAATGTGTAGAAATTGCAAAACTGTCAGTCACATACACAAGCATATATTGAAAACCACAGAGCATAGACGGAATGTGAAACATGAGTCCTGAATGTAATTGGCTGGCTAAGGTAAAAGCATTTGACACCTGTTGGTGCTTTTCTACAAAAGGCTTTATAAAGAGAAGCCACATGTAGATGCTTCCTGTTACTTTCTGTATAACAGTCTGGAGCATGTGGGGGTAAAATATGCTTTGCACAAACCCATCATGTTTTGATAATTACAACTCACCAGTCCTCTGATCTGGTATCATAACTGCTAGATTTAAAAGAAAGGGGCATTGTAGCTTCATTACAGCCTTATAAATAAATCAGTATTATAATCATCACCAGTATTAAGGGATACAACACTTTGCTTAACGGCTCCAGCACATAGTGTTAAATAATCGATTCCAAACAAGCCAGTGATGAAGCCAGTGATAATCTATCTGTGGTATGTAGGGTAAAAGAGTCAAAACACCCTTTACCAAGCAGACAGTGATAAACTCCAATGCACATACGCAAATAATTGGCTGAGAGAAAGCAAGCACACACAGTATCTGTCCTTATTCAGACCTTGTTTTTCTCATCTCTAAATCTTCTCCAACTGCAGAGCATAGAGCAGTATCTACCCTCTGTTTCTTTTTGTGCATCTTTTTCCTCCTCTGCCTCTCTTGCCTCCTCACAACGTTTTCTTTCATTGATTATATCTTGACTTTACCAGCCCTCCTTTTGCTTTATTGGCATTAGTGTTATACTGCATTAGCTGGGGTAAACTAGTACACATATCAGTAAACATGTATTCCACTTGTATGAGTGTGTGAGCTGCTCTAAGAGCAGTAGTTATGAATTGTTAGCAGCTGCTTATCTGCTTATCTGTGAATACAACAACTTAAATATGAACTATTATTTGGTGTACACACACAATAGAGTACAAACCCTCCAAACAAATAAACACCAAAGCAGTAGAAGTACAGATGCTCTCACACCAGCCTCTATACAGAAGATCTGCAGGTTAGTGTGTGTGTTGTTCCTCACCTTGTCCAAATGTGTGTGACTCCCCCTCCTCCACTCCAGTTGTCTCTGCTGCGCTGTCCCTCATGTAAATCCACTTCTTTCATAGAAACACTCCACATCTCATTCCTGTGTGCGCATGTGTGTGTGTGTGTGTGTGTGTGTGTGTGTGTGTGTGTGTGTGTGTGTGTGTGTGTGTGTGTGTGTGTGTGTGTGCGCTGCTGTTTATGTGCATTTACCGGAGGCAGGCGTCAAACAGACTGGCAGCGTTGGAGGAGGTAGCAGAGGGGAGGACAGCTTCTCACCAGAGGGAGATCCTTCACCTGCAGAGGCTGCTAAGAGAAAGACAGGAGGCTGAGGAGAGACTACTGCAGTCCAAACGGTAGGAGGGGAGAGAGGAGGAGAGAGAGAGGGAGGAGAGAGTGGAGGAGAAATGGTAGGAGGCAGCCAGGCAGAAAAAGGGAGGAGGATATGGAGAGAATGTGTGAATGAGAGGACGAGGACAAAGAATGAGGCAATGATGTGTGTAGCTGAAAAAAAGGAGGGAGGCCAGAGGCAGCGAGAGGCAACAGTAAAGTGTGAGTGGAGACGGAGCAGGTCAGTAGTTGATCAACAACTACTGATTAAAAACAGAAAGTGATGTCTAGACTTATAGATTGGTTTCAAGCTTTTTAAAATCACCGTCTTTTTTTCTTGAATTGTTTGCCTCAACATTTCAGCAAGACCACACGTGACCATTTTACCCTATCGTAGATGTACTGGTATCACATACATTTAAGGTTAAAATAATAAGGAATAGCAGTGCAAATGCCAGAGATTTTCCTTGAGGTAATTCAGGAACCGTGTTGCAGTTACATAGTTTGTCCAACAGACTCCTGACATGTTAATTTTTCAACTGGAAAATCTTTTGCCCAATGCATTCTCATAGGTCCTTAATGACCAAATTTAAAGCTGCTACAGTTATAATCAATATTTCTATATTATGTATGTAAGAGGGGTTTGCAGGGATGAACCCACAGATGATCATCACCTGACTGCAGTTCCCCTCAACTCTAGTGAGTTTTATTGATTTAGTTTTACAGCCTGCAACTTTACTTTTGAATTACTCTCACCACTCTCATCAGTTTGATTTCCAGCTGCAGCTATTTTAAGCAAAAAGCTCTGATAAAGCCACTGTATGCTTCATGCTCAGCCCCAAGTGAAACACCAACAAAGTTAGCTATTAGATGGTGAACATAGAACAGAGTATTTAGCAGTTAATCCACAATCTTTCTCTAACTTTAACCGAGTACTGCCTCAACATGACCATAAAAAAGTTTTATAACACTGAAGTCACTACAAATGAATATTGCACTGCAAGATGAGCTATATTGACAAAAAACAAATACATTCTCTTTGAAGATTTTGCTGACATGTTCAGTATCAATGCCATTGTTACTTGCCACATACATAAATTAACAATATATCCTCAATACATGTATAGAAACCGTGATCCAGTCACAAATATGTTTCGTAGACAGTGTACATGCTTTTGCGGTTTAGTTGTATAGAAACAACGTAATCATCATTGTGTGTTTACAGTTTACAGTTTATTACAGTTTATTTAATATAATGGCAATTTGGCTTTACACAACACAGCTCAACCCATATATATATATATACGTATGTGTATGTGTTTTGCACAGTTTCTATCTTTGTACAGTACATTCCCACTCTCATTGTTGGGTTCAGGGGACAGATGCTGACATCTCTACAAAACTGTGGACTCAGCAGATCACATAAAATTCTCTCTCCACACTGAGTCAGTTAGCCCCCTCATGACCAGCGATTTCTACCAGTCCTCCAGTCCTCACTGTGTATTCTCATTCACAGACGCTGTATTGTTGGGGGATGAACAATCACATCTGTTTTTCAACAGGATTCGCATAAGTAGTGCCTGAAACATTATGTTTTGGAATTACAGAGAAAGAGCCTCCTGCTATGCCAAACAGTATAACTTAATGGGGAATGATTGGTTTTGTAAATCTGTTAATATCAGACAGAACATTTTATACTGTATATGGTGTATTTATGTATACAGTGACTTTTTCTTGTATTTTGAGATAGCACTTGAGGCCAGTATGTCAAGATAAAAAGAGAAGAGCAATCTAGTAAATGAAGTCTGCTTGTTAATGATGATAACCCTGGACTATTGCATTAAGCTAATTGAATTGTCCTGGTGAGGAAGCACTGTATTTAGCAGAATAGTTGCAACTCTGTATGCAAGGACTTGGCTGTGGCATGTGACACAGAATGATTTGAAGTGGCAATGCTGGTGTCTTGGTAATGGGAGACATGAAAGAATGAAGTCGTGTAGCCAATAATTTGAGTTATGGCTGATTTTCAGGGAGAGATTATTTCAAGATATTTTTACTGCCACAGAATGACACCCTTGAAAAACCCAGACGGGTACTTTGTTGCTCCTGAAACAACCTACCACTTCCCCTTTATTCCCCTGTTAGTATGGCTGTTTTTAGCTCAGTCTCTGGGCCTGATGCCTGCTGCTATCAAATGAAAGCTAGCTAATCAGATTGTTAGAAGATCCTGTCCTGCTCTGCCCTGAGGGCATCTTAATGACAAATCACACACACACACACACACACACACACACACACACACACACACACACACACACGCGCACGCGCTACTAACCTACTGGCTCTGCCACACCACAATCCACTGCACTGCAAAACATGCACCATTCCCTGGATCATGTAGGTCATTGTGATGCATGTGGTTGAAGCCCTGACTCACCTCCAACCTGGTACAACAAAAGTGTGAAGTCAGTGTAGTATTTGTTGGTGAGCTCCTACCCGACCTGTGGTGCTGAGAATCCAGGTTTCCCCTGTTAAACTTGTGGAGGTGAGAAGTCAAACTCCTCACCTCCATATAGACAACATTATACTTTTTTTCTCTTTGATCTACTGCTTTGTATTCTGCCCATGCACCAGTAGCAGAGATGCTGATAGGTTGTGATTGCCGCCTGCCTGCTGAGTTCTGCGTACCCTCCAGGGAAGCAGCGCTGCCTGAGACTTCCAGGAGCTCAGGAGGGGATTGAGCCTTCAGATCACTTTTTTCCCCAGCAAAAGCAGCCCTGTCTCCCCCGCACCCAGCCATGAAAACACAGGAAGATCTGTATATATGAGCAAAGAGTGATTTTCACAAATAGCTGAAGTTTCTCATGTGTCTTCATTCTGACAAATGGCTCAGCTTTCATTTGATTTCTTTCAACAGTCAGCTGGCTGAGGACATAATTATATAATTAATTTGCAGATTATTAAGAAATGGTTTAAAATGCATGTGTCACATTCAGGAGGATATGCATGATTTTGAATGGGTGGGATAGAATGAGTTCAGTATTTGTATGAAGGATGCATGATAATTAGGTGAAAAGGATAGAAAGGATTAAGAACACAGAATTGTTTGAGAATAGGTTTACAATAAATTAAGTATATATCTGTAATAGTTTTATGAGATTTTGTTAGAGAGGTAAAATATGAGTTGATTCCATTTATAATTGATGAAAAATATGATTAGTAAGTATAATGTTTGTGAGGGAAAAATCCTCAGTCTCTTAAATGCAGGATGAACTTGTTTTTATTCAGAAATTTTAACAGCTCGGGGAAACACTGATGCAGTCTTAATCTCTCCTGTTTTGACACACTGGAAAATAAGCAGTGTAAACTGCAGACATTATTTTAATGGCATACACACTTGGAACCTCATGCATAATTAATGCTAAAGCCTATGAATGCAGATAAACACATTTTAGTTTTACTCAGTTATCCCTTGGTTTCCCATCAGATTCAGGAGTTGCTCTGAGGCTGCTGTAGCTCCAGCAAAGCAGAGACAATAGGTTGGAAGAAAGGCACAGGTGCAATTTTCCATGTGAAGGTCATGTTATAACTTGTATGTCCTTGTACCTTCAGTAGTTTGAAGAAAACATATAATGAAATGCATTACATGAAATTGACAGTGATGGGTGGTGATTTCTGTATATGGCGACCTTTGTAGAAGTAGCTACTATGTGGTTTGTACTCATTACTCTCCAGTCTCTCTTGAGGCTCAGCTCACAGAGATAATCCATAATCCATTTGTAGAGCTGCACCAGGATGCCATTTCTTAAACCTAATGAAATAATCAATTGTTGATATGTTTGTTGTTCATAGTGTTACAGCTCAGTTCATCAACACAAGTCACATTTGAACACACTGTATGGAGAATAAATGGAGAATAAATTCTTTTTTGATTGTCTAATGCTAGTGCTAGTGTAGTTCGCTGTGGTTGTCTCACAGACAGACCTGCCTTATAAACCCCACGGCTCAGAATAACACTGATTAATGTTAGTGTCTAGGGCTGACAGGGCAACGATGGTGAGGAAGGAGTTCTTCTGTCGTAGACTGATAGACCAAATCCTGAGATGGCTACTTCTTACTGAAGCTATAATTGTAATGGAGATTACTGGGCTGGTGGAGCTGCTGCTGAGCCTTTCTCTATAGGTCAGACTGCAGCTGTGTGGCCTGGTGGTCACCACAGCTATCCCATCAAATGACACACACACACACACCTACTGAGTTTTCAATCTCTTACTGCTGCAAGGTTTATTTTGTTATTCTGTCTGAATATTCTGTCTGTCTTCATAGGAAGCAGTGATGAGTGTGGTTGCCATGGGTAACGCATTTGTGCATGCAGTTCGGGTTGATGGTAATTAGCAGACGGTGAAGTTTGTGAGGGTCTTTACTCAAGGAAGACAAAGGACAAAATGCTTTACAGTCCATCACCCAAAAAAGCATCATTAATTAAAGATGAGATCATTTTCTCTAAATGTTTTCAAGATAAGCTTGTTGTCTCAGAGTGGATTAAACTCCATCAACGACCAATGTAAGTAACATTTCCGTATCACTTTCAACACAGCACAAGTTTAAATTGAACGCCATTGGATTAGCACAAAGTCTGCAGCAGCGCAAGTTTACAGGCAAAGAGAAACATAGAGAGATTGAATGCAAATTTTGTACCACCTTCTAAGATCACTGTAATACATTTATTATCTCAATAATTATCTTCAATAAACTAGGGAACACTGAAAGCCCATTTTAAGGTATTAAGGAGCTCAATCTTCTCATATTAGATTAGTATATAGGAACTATTTTCTCTTCACCGCGTGACCGGGCAAATGAAGTTAAAAAAGCTTCTTACCATGACACTCTGACCAACATTCCCTCTGTTCATTCATGTGAACATTGTGAATGAATAAAATAATAATTGGCCAAAAGTTAATAATAATTTGATATTAAGTGAATTAATTAAAAAAGAGTTCCAACATCCTGTCATTCAATCCTTATACATGAGATAACTACTTTAATAAGTACAGACTGTAGTGGTTTTCCTCGCTGCAGGCAAAGATATTTGGTCATAAACCAAAAGTACTGGACAAATTAAAATTTTGATCTGATGTTGGAGCTAGATGACAAGTAAAGGGATCATTAAAATGATTAAAATTCATCCTGAGTGGACATGAGTGTCTGTACCAGCTTTTAATGACAGTCCATCCTCACTTCACTCAAACCACTAATAGTAGTACCAGGATACGTTGTCTGGTAACCATAAATGTAAATGTACAAAATTTCTTGGCAAACATCGTGTGACAGATATTTCCCTGAATAAGTGAAAACTTCGACCTGCTGTTGGTTTTGTGTGAAAAGTATAGGTATCTCGGGATGATTAAATCATTAGGATTCATCCTCTGGGAACAATGAATGTCTGCGCAAAACTATAACCAACTGACATCCATGCAATGTTCCCTCCACTATAATTAGCAGCTAACTGAGACCAGACAGGGCAGCTGGTTTGTTCAGTTGCTGACGTATGAACAGCGTAGGACAGAGGAACTTTAATGCATCAGCCATTACAACAGTAACAACACACACAGGTAATTACGTGCTGTCTCCTTGGAGCTGTTATTCCTTTCTTTTCATCATTATCCCTCCTTCTTCTCCTCTCTGTATGAAATAGCAGGTTGTTAGTCCCCCAACATGCACATACTGGTCACGTTTTTGTTTTACTTGGACTTTGAAATGGCAACCAACAAGCATAGATATAATGACAGTTAGCACATGAGCAGCATTAATGGACTGGTGTTTGAATTGATCCTTTACTGTAGAAGCCGAGAGGAACTCAAACAACAGATCTCTGACAGGGACTCAACAAAACTTCTTAAACTCACAAATGTATTTATTCCTGTTATGGCTATCTTATCTAATGGTGTCACATAAGGTGTTCCCTTCTGGAAGGGTTTAACTAAGAACTAAAAAAATCTTACTCTTTGTTAAGTTTAGGTTAAGGTAACTTTTGCTCATGGTTTAGATTATGGTTAGGCAGAATAACAAACTGATTTTGCTGAGGTTAAAATAATTATTAATGTGACATTGTTTAATAATGTTGATATGGGTCACATTGGTGGGAACTGAACACAGATTTTTCTTCTCACCACAGACAGACTACATTTGAATTTTGAGACATCAGTGTTTATTTTATAACCAAACTCAAATCTCATCACATCTGTCATTGAGCTGATTAGGCTTCATATCTCTTTTAAAACGTTGTTCTGGAAGGAAACTCCAGAGAACTGTTTCATGGTTTTGAGTTTGAGTGTGCATTTCCAAGTCAGAGCCTTTAACAATCACTCTACTCTGACAGTTATTCCCATATGATCTGAATGCAGTGTAACACCCTGTCTGAGCCCCATGATTGCTGCTTTATATAGAGACACTCCACTTTTTCCTGCATGGTGCCTGGTGAGTTCACTTGATAGAGAAGTGCTCTTGTGCTTTAGCTGAATGACGCTTTCTAACATCAAGGTGAGTGTTGTTGCCATCAGACACAGATTTTTTAAGAAAAAGCTTGATGTGTATGTGTATGTTAGTGTGTGTGTGTGTGTGAGAGAGAGAGAGAGAGAGCGCGGGAGATGTGTATGAGCTTTAATCCAATCCAGGTGTGAACACTGTCAGTCAAAGTGTAAACTGTCTCCCCTGATTGGGAAAGGAGATGAATAGGGAATCCCAAAGTACTTTTAGTTTTGTGCATCGATAGATGATAGAAGTTTGAAATGGAGTTGTGTGAGCTACTTGAGTCAGTGTGTCCCCATGATCCCTGCTCACTACTACTACATCCACACTTACTGTACCTTCACTGTATTAGTGCTACCTCAGTCTGTTCTCCGTCTTTGCTTTGCTAACCAGGTGTTTTCAGAAACTACTTTTGTATTTTCATTTTACTTACAGTATGTCACCCAAACAACTCGACTGAGTGACCAACTGAGCAACTTCCTTGTCCTCTCTTCTCTATTTGCTCCTCCAGAGAAGTAGAAGAGGAGTTGGAGGTGGTGTGGCAGGCAGCAACCAGGGAAAACCAGCAGATGAAGGAGACTCTTTTGGACTCGAGACTCACTGCGGACCTCTACGGTTGGCTCGTTTCTGGCAGTGCCTCTCCTAGCTGGCCTTCTCAGGCTCCAGATGAAACCACCTCATGCACCCAGCATCATCATGGGCCTCCCCTCTTCTCCTCTCATCAAAGCCCTGTGCTTCAGAGAAGGTCCGTATTTAAATCTGACTCAGACCACCCAAACAACTCCTCGGATGAAAAGCATAAACATGGGCTGGATTTCTATTGCTAAAACCTTTTAGAGCCATTACACTGTAGGTGTGCCAGTCCATTCATATCGGGAAAGACAACTGGGCTTTTACAGTAGACCAGTTTCAGTCAATCTAGAGATATACAGTGTGCCAGCTTGAGTTTGATTCACAGATGAATACATTGTAAACTTGCACCATATTCTATTACAAACCCACAACAATAACTACTACTGTAGTTATATGTTTCTGTTATCTATCTGGTGGAAGCAAATACTGTATGTACAGTCAAGTGGATGCAGTAGATATTAAGTAAGTTCACTCAACTCAAATCAAGAATGAAAACTTGATTTGAACAGAAGGATTGCAATAAAACAAATAAAACATATCAAACACTGAAAGAATAAAACGGGGGGCACAAAATGACTTAACAACACGGTTCAGTTTTGACCAAATATGCGTCGCCAAATATACCTGACATGAGTCAGAAAGACTTCATGATTTCATGAACAGTCTGATTTCCAAAGATAATTTTTTTATGTTTGTCTTTTTAAATTAGTCTCAGGGTTTTATAGACCATTTCAAGTATAATAGATTAACAAGTGAAAGCAAAAAGACTTGTAATATATATAGCCAATGTTGCCATCTGCTGGACACATGTGGTAATGGTATTAACATTGCCACAGTAGCAATATTACATGGTACAGAGTGGCTGACAGAAAAACTACAGGTACACTAAGTGTGTGTGTGTGTGTATGTGTGTGCGTGCGTGCGTACTCATGTCTTCTAAATCCTGAGGTCAAGTGTAACATAAGTCATGTCATCCGCAAACAGGAAATTAAACTGACTTGTTCAAACTGATCAAAATGACATTGAGTGATTTCTCAGGAAGAGATTCTATTAATTGTATTTCAAAGGAATTTGATTGTTTTAAAAATAATAATCAAAGAATAGAGAAAAAGTGTTAGGGTAAAACAACTGTATACAGATATATTTCTACATGCTTGTCTCAAATCTTCTTCTTCTTTTTCTTCTTCTTATTCTTCTTCTTATTCTTATTATTATCATTATCATTATTATTATTATTATTACCCTTGTTAACTACCAGTTAACATTTTGAGGCATAGGTGTAATTTACTGTGTAAATAATAAAGGAGATTTTTCGTTGATCATGAGCTTCATTTGTTTTCTCTCTCACTGACTCAAAGCCAGTAGGTTTTTTACTAAGAAATAAAGACACAACACAGGTTTTTCTGTGACTCACCTCCTTGATACGACCACACACCTGCTGGATTAGACTGAAACCACGAGGCAGAGGACTGTCTGTGTACGGATGTACCACAAATCCCTGCTGACGAACACAGAGCAGGGTGACGGCAGTGCAGTGGCTCAGACATGTGTGATAGCTGTTATGGGATCATGGATACTCCTAATACTTGGTGTAAGGGTAGAGTGTGCAGCTTGCCAGCAAATCTACACAATCTACAGTCAGGTGGAAAATATGACCAACAAATCAGTCAGCCAAATTATAGCATTGAGCTCTTGCTGTCAGCAAGAAACATAGACACGTGTTCTTTCGTAAACTGCAATAAGACAAGTAACGTCATCCTGACTACTGTGTGTCTGCCCTCCATACACATATGTACAACTTGACCCTGATACTAACCACACTCAGACCAAACTGCTGAAACTGAGGTTTATTTATTTATTAATTACTATTATCAATATTATAATTATCACATGTCTGCCTGTTTTTTTCTCTTCTTCTCTCCTACACTCGCCCCATAAACAAACACACAACATAGTTTTTGCCTTTATTCGGGTAGGGACTGTGAGAAAGTGACAGGAAAGTTGGGGAGAGAGAGGGGATGACATGCAGCAAAGGGCCATGGGTCAGACCCCTGAAACAAAAACTACATCTGCCAGAGCTGAAACATCCAGCACACTGGAGCATGAAAAAATAGATCATCTTTAAAAGATATTTGCACTCTAAGCAGTGTGTGTATCAAACTGTGTACTTTGTTTGTTCTTCAATGGAGAAAGTGTACTATTTAAAACATCATTAATCCAACATTGTAATAACTTCATGACCTGTGTAAGACACTCGAAAATTGTCAGTTTCATTTGTGTTGCACATATTGTCGTGGCCTGTACAGTATATCTAATAATGTCAGTCACTATCTGAGATATAGAAAACTCTGATACCAGTACAGTAACCCGTAAGAGAAACTGTAGTTGGGCCAACTGAGGCCTAGCACTGTATCCAAATACAGCAAATAAAAAAAAATGCAAGTTAAAGTTCAGCTGGTTTTACAAGGACATTGAATAACAGTAAAGTACAGCAAATAACCTTTCTTTCAGTGCCTTTGGTAAGGAACTTGGCCCACTGCATCTCAACACCCCATTGTGCAACTGGTCATTAGATTTCCTCACAGACAGCCCCGGAGTTGGGAAAAACACTTCTGAGACCATCATCCTGAACACAGGGGTTCCCCATGGCTGTGTTCTGAGCCCTTTGCTGTTCACCCCGATGACTCATGACTGTTGTGCCAAGTACACCTCAAACCACATCATCAGGTTTGTGGATGACACAATGGTGGTAGTTCTCATCAGCACTGATTAGAACTCAGCCTACAGGGGCGAAGTGAACCAACCTGGAGAGTAAATCTCCCCCCTTCTTTCTCTCACCACATTCTACCATAGAGAGCATCCTGTCAGCACTTACAAGGTCAGACTGAATACATATACTCAGCTCTCAATGCTGATAGTATGTCATGTTTTTATATATTATTTGCTGCTATTACCTAATGTGCTGCTACACTGAAATAAGTCAATGCTTCTATTATCTCCACACTTCAATACTATACTCCAGTATTAATATTTACAGACTGTCATATTGTACAATGAGCTGATTGTTATGATTATCTGTTGTCATGACATCATTCACTATTTGTTATGTCCTAGTTCATCTAATTGATGTCAATCAATTGCACTGTGAGCGAGGAGGAACACAGCTCCATTCTGCTGTGCACTGCTGTCTGAATGACAGTGAAGTTCACTTTGACTTTGACTTTTGACTTATACATTTACAAATGCACATCACTGTTGTGGTGCTCTCTGTAAAGGAACTGTGCTGTAGTTACTGCTGGACTTAAATCTCACCGCTACTCATTTCTAATTATAAATCAGAGTGTACGTTTCTCTGATAAAGAATATAAAAATCCGTTGGTACCCATCATCTTTTTACACAGAGCCATGAAGTGAAGAAATTCTCAGCCAAATCCCAAGCCTGTTGTGATATCAAATGAGTATCTCTCTCAGACTGGTCAAAGCTCCCTGAAGGTCACAAAAACATTTACATCTGTCCAGGAGGCGCTTGACAGAAAAGTATCAGCAGGTCAGAAGGACTGCTGCAAAAACGTGTGTAGGAGGAGATCAGAGCCCCCCTTACTTTTTTCCTTAAACATGTATCTATATATACTATTTAATGTTAGAAAAAATGAATTTAGTATGAGTAAGAACTCATAGGTGAACTGTTATGCCAACATTTGCTTTTGTCATTTTGCTCATAGAGGAGATTGTGTCTTCCTCTTCTCTCCAAACCGAGTCATGTCACACCTGCTGTCACCCAGTTATGGTTCTGGATCACCTGACTGCTCTTGTCACCAGCCACCAGCAGAGGGCAGCTTTGCACTGTTACCTACCAGGTAATTGATATATTACCTATATTGCAGCTTTTCCTGACAACTTATTACCTGTCAGAGTTGCCGATAGCTCCACAGACTTAAGGCATCACTGTTCAGCTCAGACTCACCTTAAAGAGTTATAAGGATACAGGAAAACTTCATCTAACCACTCGACCTCTGACGCTGGAGTTTGGTCTTCAGGTTAAGTGGCCTCATGTGATTTGGTGAGGTGTTTCAGAATATTATGCACCGTATTTCGTCTCAAAATCCAGAGACTGTGGACACAAAAAACACACCTCCGTTCATTTTACAATGTTAACAATACAAGTTCTAAAATATCTATTAATTCATATTAAGTACAAATAATACAAAGACTGTTGGCTAGAGAGCAAAAAAAGCAGTTACTTTGATTTGTTTATCTAAGTTGAAGCAAAGTGTTGTTACTGCCTCCGCCCACCACTCCAGTGAGCGTAGAGGGAGATCTGCCTCTCAGCTCAGATTAACCTTTGATCAATGAGTTAAATGTTGCTCCAGTGTCAGCTTCAGAGTCATTGTAAATAAGCTGCAGTGTGTCTTACCTGTCCTCCACAAAGAGGTACTGTTCTATTTCAGTGTGCTACCTTACAGCAAGTTAGTTTTGATCAGTGTTGGTTGTTTTGTTACTTAAGTCTGTTTTTTTAGTTGCATTTGAGTTCAGTGATATTGATTGAGGTTATTTTGATTGTCGCTTTATTTAATTGATCAGCTCTAACAGCAGTTATATTAGGTCTAGTTTGGCTTATTGAATGATAGAACAATTGCATCATAATTCCATGTTATCACATCAGAGCTGTGGATAGATTTTCTTGTTTTTGTTTGTAATAGTTACATGTTTCAAATAAGAGTGCTGAAGTCCAACAGTTTTTTATCTGAATATCCAATGTGTTTATGTGATGAGATGTAAAGTTTAAAGTTACAGGACGTCTAAAGATGCAATTTTGAAATTCTGTTTTAAAATGTTTCATCAAGTGGTAAAGCAAATGTAGTCTCAAATTTAGACATGTTTTCAGGCCATGATACTCTGTTGCTTCTCTCTGTTGTGATGCATCTCTCAGACGTTCAGCAGGCATGAAGCCCTTAATACAATTTACATCAGTGGTTCTCATACTTGTGTGTGGGGACCCCCAGGGGTCCTCGAGGAGGTTCCTGGAGGTCCCCAGTAAATTATAATTCCATGCTTAAGAAACACAATGACAGAATGTATGAATATTTTAGTCATGGGTTTCAAACACTTTCTTTTAATAAGACATCTAAAAGCAAGAATCTTATCATATCGGGGTACATGGTCTAATTTGTTGCAGTTTTAGGGTCCTTGATGTGAAAAAGAGATTAGAGAATCAACTCAGGACTTTTGACAAAAGAGCAGTGTCATTGACCCCTGTTGGTTGTATTGTCTGTGGTTTTGTGTTGGTTTAGATGTTGGTTGTTATGTTGTAGGAAAAAGAATAGACAAGTCTTTTATATATATATATGAAGCCTAATTTATACCCACCCTCATTAGGCATTATAATACGTAGTATTGCAACTGATCAGAGCTGTTTCATCCACTGTGCATGAATGGTTGTAAAATATTGCTGTTTCACCTCTTCATGGATTTAGTAGAAACATGGTCACATGGACTCCTCTTCATGCATGTAATTTAATTCAGCTGCAGGAACTTTGACACAGTATGAATGGAGGTGAGAGGTAGATAGTAGGAAGACTCCTGAAGTTCATTGACACTGTATTTTCAGATTTTACTTATGAGGCATAAGTATCCAAATACTGCAAATAAGATGTAATATAGGTGACCCTCATAAAAACTCATGCCAACACATGTTATATAACAGAATGAGAGACGCAGCCTCTGGGCTGATACTATCAAACATCCGTATGTTGTAAATAAGGCTACAGGAAATGTTCCTACTTTTTTATATTTTATATTTTGTTGCCTGGTAAAATTGTGACTTTGCACACTTCGCACAGGACAAAATGAAGACGGACTATTGTCTAGAGAAGAATGGTACTCGAAGAGTCTCTTTTGTAAGTACAGAAGAAACAGCAGCTTCCAGCAGAGCATTCCTGACCACATGTTGCTTTTCCCTTCCTGAGATCTTTTTCCTTTGCCCATTGTCTCTCCTGCATCTACACTCCCTCTCTACTCTCTGTTTCTCTGTTCAACTCTGTACGTCTGATTCTCTGACTCTGTCTCTTCTTATTTCTGACTCTTCAGGCAGTAGATGGTGTCAGGTGGAGAACTGGATCTGAGGTCTCCAGTCCAGGGCATGCTGATATGGACAACAGTAAAGCACCCCACCCTTCCCCTTTCAGAAAATACCACCAGAACCTTCAGACTCTCAAACCCATCCGCTGGTCCTCCTCACAGTCAGTCTCATTGTTGGCATACTTTCTCTTTTTTGATGCACTTATCATATGATAAATAGTTTTAATATAACATTTTTACCTTACTTATATCAGGTGATGTTTCTGTGTCTAGGTCCCACCCTTTGGACAATGCAGGTTTCCTGTCCTTTACAACCTTTGCCTGGATGATGCCCATGATGTGGGCTATGTTCAGGAATAAACTGGACATGGACTCCATCAACCTGTCTCCCTTGGATGTTGCCACCACCAGTGGAGAAAGGTATGACACTCCTTATGTTTTGGTGCATGAGGGTCCAACATTTATCTACTGTAATTTGATGCAATTGCAGCACATTTATAGACCAGGCAGATGACAAGATGAGTTGATGAAACTCATATCTGGAAAATAATTCATGAAAATGAGAGGAAAGTATGTGATTTTACTCTGAGGCTAAATTGACAAGGCCAAGAATTTTGACTCTGACATGTTGGTAGAGATAATTTGAGAAAAGCAAGTGCACTGTACCATCCCCTGATTGTGTGTGTTGTGCAGGCTCCAGAGACTCTGGGAGGAGGAGGTGGCAAGGGTAGGCCTGGAGAAAGCCTCTCTGGTTCGTGTGATCCTTCGCTTTCAAAGAACCAGGCTGATTCTGTCCGTCATGATTGGTGTTCTCTTCATGGTGGCAGCGTTTGTGGGCCCAGTGAGTGGTATTTAGATCTTTGACTGAAGTGAAACTACCAGTACACTGTAACAATACTCCACCACAAGTAAAAGTCCTGCGTTCTAAACCTTGCTTATGTTGAAGTACGCAAGGTATTATCAGCAAAATGTAGCTCTCTGAGCTTAAAACAGTTAATTAAATGAAACCACCTAAGAAGTGGAACTACTAACAACTCATTGACATCTGAAACATGACCATGTGACCATGTCCATGCAGACACTTCTCTTGTAAAAGCTCACAAGTCAAAAAGATTGAAAAACCGCTGGTTTAATCTTTAACAATGTGCTGTATTTTATGGACACATCAAATTTTGCTAGAATCTTAAACTGAAAAGCAACTACCAACTATATAGCCATGTTATAAATATAGTGGAGCAGAAAGAACAACTTTCTCTGACACATAGAACAGTAGGAGTAGAAAGGGAACATAAAAGCTAAGTGAAATAAAAAGTAATTAAAAGTAATGTGCATTTAAGTACAGTACTTGAGTAAATGTACAAATTGTCTGCTCCCATACACAAATGTAATATGTTTACATATTGAATTTCCTAGAATGGGAAGATAGACATGTTTAATATAGATATTTTTAATATGTGTACATGTACACATTTTTCTATGGATATTTCATATGTTATAAACCCATATCTTCATATATCAAGAGGATTTATGTGATAACAATATGCCATATATTATAATTCCGTAAGGGCTGTATTAGCGTCAGTGCTGGATGGGAGTTGGTGGTAGTAAAGGCGGGGTCCTGGAAAATGTATTAATCTGATACATACAATCTCCCTGACTGTGTAGAAATGGGTAATTAGTAACAAACAAGTTGTTCATACATTTAGGAAAAAGTTGATGTGTTTTTGAAAGCACATGGAAGTAGCTATTCCCAATCTGTTTTCCTGCATTGAATAATGTGTGATGGTGAAAATACTGTTTATTGCTGTTTACTGTTTTATGTTACAAACCTGTCTGTCTCTGTCCTTTCAGGCTGTTATAGTTTATAAGATCTTAAACTATATTGATGACCCAGGAAAGTCCACAGTGTCCCATGGTGTTGGTCTGTCCTTTGCTCTGTTCACCTCAGAGTTCTGCAAAGCCTTCCTCGTGTCCTTGCTGTGGGCGATGAACCTGCGCACAGCTGTCAGGCTGAAAGGTGCCTTTTCGTCAATGGCCTTTCAGAAAGTCATCTCTCTGCGGGTGCTCGGCAGCATTTCAATGGGAGAGGTACAGACTGTGTGTCACAGCAGGTGCAAGAAACACAGGGGAAAGGACCCAGCAGAGGCTCAGCTAATTTAGTTCAGTGATTTTATTTACACAAAGAGGAACAACAGCTTTCAGAACAGTGAGGCGGACAACAGTTAAAACCAGGGAAGGGAGTCCAAAAAAAGGCAAACAAATCCAGAAATTCACAGGAGGAATCCAAAGTCTGGTAAACAGGCAAAAGGTCAAAATGCAGACGGACAAGAACAAATAAACAAGACATGAAGCACACAAAGGTACAAAAGTGAGCTGGTATATGTAGTGACTGCAGGGAGATTAGAGGTGGGAACAGGTCTGTGGATGGGTGCTGCTGTCAGGTGATGAGAAAATGGAAAGTATGAGCACATCTGGCCAGTTGATTCGGGGACAGGGGCAGACAGGCCAACTGAATGTGGTGCAGAAGCAGGCTGGCGGCTGGTCTATAGGCAAACTTTTTCACTTTTTCCACAATGAACATATTGAAAATACATTTTGTTATGAAATATTTTATTTAATTATTATTGTGTAATTTTTCATATTTTCTGTTTTGTAAGGTCTGACAGGATTAAATACAAGTAAAGTTAATAATATTATTATTAGTTTTAGAATAGCAGTAGTAGTAGTAGTAGTAGTGGTGGTTGTAAAAGTTTCTTATTCTAAACTTCTTTTTCAGAAATATCCTGTTATTCACCTACTCTGATGTAGTTCAAGCACCTTGCCCTGGCAATGCAACCGTGACAAATGTTGATTACAGTCTTTCTGTCTCTCTGTGTTTCTCCCATCCAGATGATTAATGTTTTAACCAACGATGGACACAGATTATTTGAGGCTGTACTATTTGGGAGCTTCTTGCTGTCTGCCCCGGTGCTCTTTGTCGTGTGCATCATCTACGCCTGCTACATCCTGGGCTACACCGCACTGACTGGAGTCTTCACCTACATCATCTTCATCCCCATACAGGTCTTTACATATAGTTCAATAATAGACTTTTAGCAGTGGAAAATAAATGGTTTCATTTTTTTCATCACAATCAAAGCTAAAACAGGATAATGCAAATATCAAAAGTTATAAACAAATACATTAAACAAACTATTTATTCATTCATCATGGTTCAGTTTGGACAAAAACCTAAGGTCTACATAATGCTGCATGAAGAATAGTTGTTTCTGTGATTTTGTACAAACAGATGACAAATCTAAGTCATCTTTACTATGTTAAACAATTAAGGTCCCATATTGTTTCCTGTTGTCCTGACCAATACTGAAGTAAAGGTGTTTAAAGACTCTAACATAAACCCATATGTCTAATTTCAGAAATAAGAAATATGACACAACTAGTTTGTAGAAACAAGGACAATATATCACAGAGTTTGTAGTTATGAAACTTCTGCATCTCACCTCTCTGAAAAACAATTTTCTTCAGTTTAATTAGCCACTACCAGGCTAATATTTCATGTTTTCCAGCTAAGTCACCCACAAAGGCACCTCCAAATTTGGCATCATTTACTGCTCACACTGTCACTAACACTGATGTTGTTTTTTTCGGCTTTCAGGTTTTGCTGGTCAAACTCATTAACACGTTCAGGTGGAAAGCCATAGTGATCACAGACAGCCGTGTTCGCACGATGAATGAGATTCTCAACAGCATCAAACTCATCAAGATGTACGCCTGGGAGGATTCATTTGAGAAGAAGATTGCAGGTAGTCAGTGAAAATTGGAAATGCAGATAGTGAGGTAGTTTAATCGGAACAATACATTTTACATTACTTCATTCGTTTTTCAGATAAGCATGCTGCACTAGAGGTTGGAGATGAGGCTGCAGCCATATTCTCTCGCACACCTTGTGCTTTCTTTACATTTCAGGAACTGTCCTATTTGTTGAAGTCCCTGTGTTAGAAGCTGCTGTGGCTGAGTTTACATTTGTTTGTGAGATTGTTGACCTCTGCCTCACTCACAAGCTAGATATTCATTTAGATAGTCATGACAAATTTTACTTTCATAATTTTATAGTCAGTTGTGGGATTGTGGCAGGCGGGATGTGCATTCATCCTCGTGTGAACATTGTATTAATTCTGATTTATAAAAGTGAAATTGCGCGTGTGTGTGTGTGTGTGTGTGAGTTTTTGAATATGATCTTTTTTTCATGCACACATTTTTGTATTTTGTGTGCTTGTAAACTTTTGGAATGGACTCGACACAGTTTTACATATTATTAAAAAGAGGCCCTAGGTCTTCAACTGTATAAACATTTAAATGTTGAAGGAGCTTTTTGCTGTTTGGAGAAAAAACTCTCACCCCCCCCACGTATGCATGCATATAACGTATGTAAAAATGTCTCTTACAGTTTTGAGGAAAAATGAGAGGAAACAGCTGCAGAGGGTCAATTATGTCCAGAATATCAACACCAGCATCACAAGCATCATCCCCACCCTCGCCACCATTCTCACCTTCATGGTTCACACCTTGCTGCGCTTAAGCCTCAACCCATCTGATGTGAGTACCATAACAACCTTTGCTCACTTTGCGATTGAAGTGGTTAATAGAGGTGTGTTGCTGCATGTACGTGGCTGCAAGTGTGACATGAAATGTGTGTTTAGATAATTGTCGTTCTGTTTTGTCACCAGTTATTCATGATAAATGCCAAAGACAGGTGCTGGCCACTAGAGCATTGTGGGTCTATTTAAGACCAGTGTATGACCAGTGTGTTGTGGTGTCTCATACTGTTTGAGCATCATTTTTTTGTGTTGATTCCAGGCCTTCACCACCATCGCCGTCTTCAACTCCATGAGGTTCTGCCTGGCTCTGCTGCCCCTGTCTGTGAAGGCTATGGCTGAGGCTGCCGTGGCAATAAATTATGTTTGTGAGATTGTTGACCTCTGCCTCACTCCAAGCTAGATATTCATTTAGATAGTCATGACAAATTTTACTTTCATAATTTTTATAGTCAGTTGTGGGATTGTGGCAGGCGGGATGTGCATTCTCCTCGTGTGAACATTGTATTAATTCCTGATTTATAAAAAGTGAAATTGGCGTGTGTGTGTGTGTGTGTGTGTGTGTGTGTGTGAGTTTTTGAATATGATCTTTTTTTCATGCACACATTTTTGTATTTTGTGTGCTTGTAAACTTTTGGAATGGACTCGACCACAGTTTTACATATTATTAAAAAGAGGCCTAGGTCTTCAACTGTATAAACATTTAAATGTTGAAGGAGGCTTTTTGCTGTTTGGAGAAAACTCTCTCACCCCCCCCCCCACCGGGGTGTGTGCAGTGTTCAAAATACTCCAAAGGATAGATCCAGTAAATGTCCATCACCAAAGAATTTAGTTAAATTTGTTTAAGTTAAATCTTTGTTTCAGCAAGTCAAGTGAACAAATACAGAGATTCTGGATCAGATGTGTATTTCCCTAACCAATAACAAGTGTTGGTCAGTCCCACGTCTGATAACCTAACTTTCCCTGATCCAGTGGAATTATTATACGAGATATCAAACAAAGAAATGTGGCATGGGCGTTTTGGATCGTCCTTCTGATTGGGCTGCTGACTGGCTTCCTGCGCTGTGCGCGTGGATCTGACTCACCGACCCTTATAGTGAAGACCCTAAACTCAGCAGGCGCCAAAAAGAAGACAGTTAGTGCTTTTACACGCATAAATTACCCCACTCTCTCTAGCCCTCTTGTTACCTCCGGTGGCCACGCCCTACCAGCATGCCCCATAAAGATGGTGCCCTTATGCAGTCGGTTGTAAACTAGTTTTACCTTGAGGCAAGGATGTGTTAAACGCAAAGACTCACCCCTTAGCAACCTGAAATTCGCACTAGTGGTAGATCAATTAAAACAGGTTTTTAGGGTTCTTAATAGGCCGAAATACTCCAACAAT
>NW_019174258.1:11978329-11991634 GCF_002260705.1 Seriola dumerili | reverse complement strand
ATAAAACGACTGAGGGTAAACTGTCACTGCTGCTTTAAACTTATATGAAGGCTCTTTGGATTGTAATATCTTAACTTCCGTGTTTAGCTATATGATATATGAATGACTTCCTTCTTCAATCATCCACAGAATCACAATCAGAGTCAGAGTTTTTATTTCATCTTCTTTTATTTCAAATATAATAAACAGCATGTATGAAGTTTTCATGAGTAATACCAACCTTCTGTACAAATGAGGCTTTGGTTGTTGTTTTGAGTTTTAAGCTTTTTTGTAGAACTTGATTTAAAAAAGGTGTTATTTTTTATTTCACTGTATTTCTGATTTTCATAGCAGTCTGAGGTATTTTCCTTTTTGTGTGTGTGCAGGATTTGTCACTGCAGCTTTGAAGGCCATTGTTCATTTCAATCTCCATTTTCAAAAAAGAGAGAAAAGCTTTTAAATGCAATGTGTGGCTGTTTCAGAGAAATATTGATGATCCAGAATCCAGAGCCGTACCTGATGCAGAGGAAAGACAGCGACTCGGCTGTAGTGATGAAGAATGCTACGCTTGCCTGGACCAGAACAGACGCAGTGTCCAGCACAGACAGTGGAGTGAAGGGACACAGGGCGGACGAGGTGTGCCCAGGATGAGAAGACTGAAACCATGCCAACCCTGAGAAACATCTCCTTCACGCTGCCTAAGGTGTGCTTTACCACTGATAAGGATAAATGAGGTTAACTCTGTTAGACTGAAGGTACATTTATAATCTGTGTTATTTTTCTGAAGGGCAAACTGCTCGGGTCTGTGGGAATGTGGGGAGTGGAAAGACATCACTGATTTCAGGCATTTTGGAACAAGTTGGTTTCTTCCTCTTGTTTTTCCTTCCTTTTGATTTTATCTTTTTATTTGCTTATAATATTTTTGCCTTTTCATTGTCTGCCATCTCTTTTACAACATATTTTAAAGCTCTTTTATTTGATTATGTTATCTCTACACCAGAGTTCACTCATGGTTGTTTGTTGATTTTGCTATTTTAGATGCACCTTCTTCAGGGCTCCATCACAGCTGACGGGAAATTTGCTACGTTTCCCAGCAGGCCTGATATTTCCATGGGACTGTTCAAGAAAACAATCCTGATGGAGTGGGAACCTTTTGACCAGGCACCAAAGTAATTAATCAGTTAACCCACAATCCATATCATTGTGACTAATTATAAGTAACTGCAGACAAACCTCAGCATGTTGAGAATATGGAAATGAATCAAAGTGAACACCATTTGTGCTGTGTTAATGTGTTTTCTGCTGTTCCTCGTGGCTGCACGGACACTGACAATTAACATCAAAGCCTGAACAGGCCTTTCTTTGAGAAATGTTTTTAACTCTTAGAAAGTTTCTCTTATCTCTGTGAGTTAGTATTCTGGCCAGGTATTTCAAACAAGAGCAGAGTCATTCTCCATTATTTAACAGGACTCTCCCTCTGGAAAACGACACCCAGAGCTCGCAAGGCAACTTGAGGTTAGGCGAAAGCGAAAGACTTGTTTGACTGAGACGCTTGCCACAGAGTTTAGATTGTAGTCACTGCACACATATAGGTAATTTGATGAGATGTGGCTTGAGTCATATATAGCACTACACTGTAATCACACTAACACAGAAGTAGAGTGAAATTACTGTAGAACACTAGTTAAGATACACCTCCTCACGTTTAAGTGTTTGTCTCCTAACTAGCCGCCACAGAAAGTTGGCTCTTTGGTAGCAGATAACTCACTAGTGAATGCAAACTTTATAATGTTCAAATGCAGAAATTTCTCTATATAAGGTCGTGGTTTTTCTCTCTAAATATATTCTGTAGGAGTTTGTCTGACGCACTTTCTCAGAAATTCCATGCTATTTTGTGTGTGTGCACTTTTAGCATTTTCAGTTGGCTGATCATTTATCTCTCAGTGTGTGTTGAAACCAGTATAGTGGAATACAAGGTAAACGTAGTGCTGTCAGAACAGTTAACTGTTTCCTTGCCATATTTGTATTCGGTGCAACAGAAACAACCGAGTTGTGGACTGTCTGGTGAGTCTCAAGCTGACTGTGAGAAGCTCCTCCCAATCGTGGACCAAACCGAACACCGGTAGGAGGCTCTCTCTCTCATTACACGAAACTATCAAGCATAGCTGACTGTTTTTAATAGTTTTTAATCATTTATTAAAAGTTTAAGTGTGATCAAACATCGTCTGAAGTCAGGTTAAAGAAACACTCTTTTGTGGACATGACCTCAACAATTAAAACACTTGAAAATTAGCTCTGACTGACACTGTCGAAGATGAAAAATATCCGTCATGTGTTGTGGGGAGCTTGCCTCATTTTGTGTTGCGAAAATTCAAGAAGCTTTTTGTTATGAACCTTTTTCTCCATATACTGTGGGGGATCATTGTCTGTGGCTGGGAATGTTTGTATATGTCCACACAGCAGCACCAAAAAAATAGTCTTTTTATTCTCAAGTTTTACAGTTTGTAACAGAGGTCATTTGGTCAAACCTATACAGTATCTCATCACTTTTATCTTAATCTAAAGTTCATATAGTTAAACAGTTGCCTAATATATGATATTATAATGGTGGAGTCAAGCGAAGTGAGTTAACTATAACTATGAATATCTATTTAATAATATTGATATACATCAGTCTAAAAATGTTCTTTATAGTTTACTAATTGGAACGTTCTTTTACATTTGTAGTTTAAAGTGTGTAATGGAATATCCAGGGAAAGTGCAGATTAGTGGCGTTTGGTGAGTGCTTTGCTCTCTTAACCAAAGTGACTCACAGTTCAAGCCTAAACATGTATCAGTATCACTACCACTACTCATACAAGCGGGTTGCTAAGTAACTCTCTATATAAAGCGTTAAAGTGCGATTTGTGCTTGCACATGAACAGAGGCAGCTTGCCTCATAGAAAATCTTGTTGGTAAGTGTGTAGAGTTAAACACACTACTAAGACAACTTTAAAGAGTGATTAAGTCAAATCAAGTCAATTTAATCTACTCCTATAGCACCAAAGTCAATTAGTTTAAAAGGGAAATTAATGTAATATTTTAAACATCTTCATAGTGTAAACACCTTCTAGCTGTTCCTGGGGCATTCGTTATTTGCTCAAAATAACGTATGCATGCGTATAACGTATGTAAAAATGTCTCTTACAGTTTTGAGGAAAAATGAGAGGAAACAGCTGCAGAGGGTCAATTATGTCCAGAATATCAACACCAGCATCACAAGCATCATCCCCACCCTCGCCACCATTCTCACCTTCATGGTTCACACCTTGCTGCGCTTAAGCCTCAACCCATCTGATGTGAGTACCATAACAACCTTTGCTCACTTTGCGATTGAAGTGGTTAATAGAGGTGTGTTGCTGCATGTACGTGGCTGCAAGTGTGACATGAAATGTGTGTTTAGATAATTGTCGTTCTGTTTTGTCACCAGTTATTCATGATAAATGCCAAAGACAGGTGCTGGCCACTAGAGCATTGTGGGTCTATTTAAGACCAGTGTATGACCAGTGTGTTGTGGTGTCTCATACTGTTTGAGCATCATTTTTTTGTGTTGATTCCAGGCCTTCACCACCATCGCCGTCTTCAACTCCATGAGGTTCTGCCTGGCTCTGCTGCCCCTGTCTGTGAAGGCTATGGCTGAGGCTGCCGTGGCAATAAAACGACTGAGGGTAAACTGTCACTGCTGCTTTAAACTTATATGAAGGCTCTTTGGATTGTAATATCTTAACTTCCGGTGTTAGCTAATGATATATGAATGACTTTCCTTCTTCAATCATCCACAGAATCACAATCAGAGTCAGAGTTTTTATTTCATCTTCTTTTATTTCAAATATAATAAACAGCATGTATGAAGTTTTCATGAGTAATACCAACCTTCTGTACAAATGAGGCTTTGGTTGTTGTTTGAGTTTTAAGCTTTTTTGTAGAACTTGATTTAAAAAAGGTGTTATTTTTTATTTCACTGTATTTCTGATTTTCATAGCAGTCGGAGGTATTTTCCTTTTTGTGTGTGCAGGATTTGTCACTGCAGCTTTGAAGGCCATTGTTCATTTCAATCTCCATTTTCAAAAAAGAGAGAAAAGCTTTTAAATGCAATGTGTGGCTGTTTCAGAGAATATTGATGATCCAGAATCCAGAGCCGTACCTGATGCAGAGGAAAGACAGCGACTCGGCTGTAGTGATGAAGAATGCTACGCTTGCCTGGACCAGAACAGACGCAGTGTCCAGCACAGACAGTGGAGTGAAGGGACACAGGGCGGACGAGGTGTCCCAGGATGAGAAGACTGAAACCATGCCAACCCTGAGAAACATCTCCTTCACGCTGCCTAAGGTGTGCTTTACCACTGATAAGGATAAATGAGGTTAACTCTGTTAGACTGAAGGTACATTTATAATCTGTGTTATTTTTCTGAAGGGCAAACTGCTCGGTGTCTGTGGGAATGTGGGGAGTGGAAAGACATCACTGATTTCCAGCATTTTGGAACAAGTTGGTTCTTCCTTTGTCTTTTCCTTCCTTTGATTTTATCTTTTTTTTGCTTATAATATTTTGCCTTTTCATTGTCTGCCACTCTTTTACACATATTTAAAGCTCTTTATTTGCATTATGTTATCTCTACACCAGAGTTCACTCATGGTTGTTTGTTGATTTTGCTATTTTAGATGCACCTTCTTCAGGGCTCCATCACAGCTGACGGGACATTTGCCTACGTTTCCCAGCAGGCCTGGATATTCCATGGGACTGTTCAAGAAAACATCCTGATGGGGGAACCTTTTGACCAGGCCAAGTAATTAATCAGTTAACCCACATATATCATTGTGACTAATTATAAGTAACTGCAGATAAACTCGACAGTTGAATATGGAAATGAATCAAGTGAACACCATTTGTGCTGTTAATGTGTTTTGCTGCTGTTCCTCGTGGCTGCACGGACACCGACAATTAACACAAAGCATGAACAGGCCTTTCCTTTGAGAAATGTTTAACTCTAGAAAGTTTCTCTTATCTCTGTGAGTTAGTATCTGGCCAGGTATTCAAACAAGAGCAGAGGTCATCTCCATTATCTAACAGGACTCTCACTGGAAAACGACCCCATGCTCGCAGAGATGGCGAGAAACAAGACTGCTGACCTGTGCACAGGATTTGATGAGTCACTGCACTTGGTATTTATGATTGTGCTTGGTCATTATAGCTCAGCTGTAATCACCACTACACATGAAGTAAATACTGTAGGAACAGTTAGATCACCTCCTCACAGTGTTTTCTCTAACTACCCACAGAAATGCTTTTTGGCTCTATAGCGTGTGCGTTGTTTATTTCTCATAAAATTCCAGGGACAGTGTGTCTGAGCCTTTCTGCAGGAATCACATGCTATTTGTTGTGCTGCTTTAGCTTTCAGTTGGAGGCTGATCATTACAGTGTGGAACCCAGTATAGGTGAATACAGTAAACGTGGCTGTCAGACAGTAACTGTCTTGCTTTGATCGTGCACAGATACAACAGAGTTGTGGATGTCTGTAGTCTCAGAGCTGATCTGGAGATCCTCCCATATGGTGACCAAACCGAGGTAGGAGCTCTCTCTCTCATACACTGAACTATCCAAGCTGACTGTTTTTAATGTTTTTAATCATTTATTAAAAGTTTAGTAGTATCACATCGTCTGAAGTCAGGTAAGAAACCTCCTGTGGACATGACATCAACAATTAAACACTGAAAATTAGCTCTGACTGACACTGTCAAGATAAAAATACCGTACATTGTTGTGGGAGTTGCCTCATTTTGTTTCATAATTCAGAAGCTTTGTTAACCTTTTCTCCATACTGGGGTCATTGTCTGTGGCTGGGAAGTTTGTATTGTCCAGCCAGCAGCCAAAAAATAGTCATATTCTCAAGTTACAGTTTTACAGGGTCACAAGTATCTATCACTTTTATAGTGAAGTCTAAAGTCAAGTTAAAAGTTGCATGAATGAAGGTGAGTCACAAGTGTTGAACATAACTATGAATATCTTTTTAAATTGATATCATAGTCAAAATGTTATAGTTACAAGGCGTCTTTTACTTTAGTTAAAGTTGTAATGATTCCAGGATAGTGGATAGTGGTTGGTGTTGCGTTCTGCTCTCTTACCAAATGACTCACAGTTCAAGCTAACTGTATCAGTATCACTATCTACTCATACAAGGGGTTGTAAGTAACTCTCAAAAAAGTCGTTTTAAGGCATTTGCTTATGAACAGCAGCTGCCTCATAGAAATCTGTGGTAGTTTTAAGTTAACACTACTAAGACAACTAAGAGTGCTTAATAGTCAAATCAAGTCAATTTTATCTATATAGCACCAAGTCATAACAGAACTTATCTCAGGGCACTTTTCATATAGAGCAGGTCTAAACCAGAGTCTTTAAAAATTTTATTTACAGATACCTAACATTCCCTCATGAGCAAACACCTGGCGACACCTGAAAGACAATCTGCAACTAACTAGTAACTAAAGCTTTCAAACAATTATATTTCCCTCTGAAATGTAGTGCAGAAGTTTAAAGTAGCGTGAAGTCAGGGGACATCTGGTGGACTGATGGAGTATTGCAGGTCAGGAGATGAAGGGATGAATATCCAAAAGGAGGTCTGCAGGCTGCAATACTAATAGTTACGCCCACTTGCAGTTATGCCCCTCCCTTGCTCTCTGCAGACAGACCCCTCTCTAAGACTCTAAGACCTATGACCTGGGAAGGGTGAGCAGGGGCTGAGGGGAACTGAAGAGCAGACTGTGACACTATTTAAACACTAGTTGGGACAATCAATGAGCAGCTTCACTTTTACCTTTCACCATTCAACCTTGTGTGTGACCTTAATGCCAGAATTGTTTTGGATGGCATCACAGTTCCAAAAACAAAACTAAACAAAACAAAAAAAGTGAAGCGTGAAAATAGAAAGTAAAAAACAGAACAAGCTGTAAGATTACAAAAACAAGATCTTGCAGTGCATGAACCATATTATTCAGGTCTTAGTCAAAACTAATTAATAGCAAGTTGAACACCGGGTCTGGTCTGTGACTCAGTTTTGGGTCCAACTGATGTTTGTATGTGTATTTGAAGCTGCGAGCACTTTCTTGTCTTCACTCATCGTACACTGTTGTAAATTAGTGAAGGTGGATTTTGAGACGTGCCAGACCCTGTGGCCTGTGGTCTTAGTGGTTTTTTAGGAGTTTTGTCTGTGTTGCTGGCAGATTGGAGAGCGGGGGCTCAATCTGTCAGGGGGGCAGAAGCAGAGGATCAGCCTGGCCAGAGCCGTCTACTCCAATAAAGACATCTTCCTCCTCGACGATCCACTGTCTGCTGTTGACGCCCATGTGGGGAAACATATCTTTGAAGAATGCATAAAGAAGGAGCTTCAGGGAAAATCCATCATACTGGTTACACACCAGCTCCAGGTAGGAAAAGACACTGCTAAACTTTAGCAGACAGTGAATATGAAATAGTGGCGATCCAGTCAGAAAGTCAAACTCCTCTATACTTATAGTATATTCTGGGCTGAGTTTTCTTCACTTGTGTTTTTCTAGTATTTGGAGTTCTGTGATGACATCCTATTCCTGGATGATGGGGAGGTGCGGGAGGCTGGACACCACGAGGCCTTGATGAAAGCCAATGGACGCTACGCTCAGCTCATCAGAAACTATGAGATGGAGCAGTCCAAAGTAAGATTGTCACAAAACTTACTGTACAAAAGTCTCATGTACTGCAGCTCTGCTATTCTTACAAGCTGTAAAACTTTTACAAGCTGTAAAACCTTTTCCCCAGTTCATTATTGTTTAAAGTTATGACACAGATGATTTTCTCAGTATAGCTGCTACATTATTTGTAAGTTGTGACTCAGGCATGGAGAGATTTCTGGTTTATAGGATGCAGAAACATTTTAGCATCAGTTCAGCAGCATCGCTGTGTTTTTGCTTATTGTTTTATAGACTCAGAAAGAGGAGGACAAGGCGTCACCCCAAGATGCTGCCCAGCTGAAGGAAGTGGAGCCAAGAGAACGCACAAGCAGTGGGATAGTGAACCCAGGTAAGGAAACGAGGAAAAAATATTTGTTAGTGTAATGACCAAAAAAAAACATACCTTGTGATGCCTCAATTCATCAGTAGAGAACTGAAAATGAGGTTGGAGTTCATTATGTAGAGGGAAGTGTTGTATGTTCTCTGTTGGAAACACATATTCACATCGAGTGGCTGGCAAAAGAGCCAATATTTAACCATAAGCAGGAAAAGGTCGTAACAGGAGTCCATTCAGGTGACAAAGGGACAATGGACGACAGAAGAAAGGTCAATGTGTAAAACAAAACCAGACAGGGCAAACAACCTACAACCCTGAAGGTCAATATACTGTCAGTGTTGTATTTTTAGGGACATTTTTATGCCTTTATGAGAGTCTATGACTAACGGACTGACATCTGTGCTTCACTTCAGCATTTGACATGTCAGATGAAAAAGATGATGGGACACCTGCTGACCAGAAATGTAAGTTCACAGCGCAAATTAAAATGTAATTGGTGTTCAGATGTAATATATTGAGTCTCCACATGGAGCTCAGGCCCATGTTGCTTCATTTTAATGTGGAAGCCTAAAAGATGAAACGTGCACATGTGAAGCTGCCAGTCTGCTTCAACAGAAGAGCCTGTTGGATGGTTGAACACCCCCCCCCCCCCCACCTCTCCAACACTGGAATTGTGGAAATGTGTCCAACAATTTCTTTAACTTTCCAAAACCAACAATATGAAATTCACACTTCATTCACACTTCGTTAGCACACACTATTTCTGTCACTTTTCATGTTTACAGCAAACATGTGCCATACCATTAATGACTTCCAGCACAGCAGAGAAAACACATGCTGCTGTCCCCATATTCAAACAATTATCACGTCTCGCCCCTTTTTAAGATGGTTGGATTTTTACTGTGCCTTTGAGTGGGACTGCTGGGAACAGCTATAAACACTTTCTTTCTTTCTCTCTGCAGAAATACTGCAGCAGATTCAAAATCTAGAGATGGCTAGTGTCTATATAAATATAAAATTATATTCTTCTGTAGTTATGTGAATTTGAGACACACTGAATTTCCACTGTTGTGAATGTAACAAATGTTTGGGTGACTGGATCTTCAGTGAAGCTTGTGTACACTTACATATTTAGTTTTTTTTTTTATTCTTTTTCTATAGGAACACAGTCCAGTTAGTCAGGACACATGCTGATCGCAAATGAAAGTGACTTTAATCGTTCTCTAAAATCCTTTTCTTCCTCTTCAGCCACTGTCAGTGCTGATGATCAGCGGGTTCAGTCAGGAGGCCTCCACAGAAGGCGCTGTCTCCTGGAGAATTTACCAGCAGTACTTCCAGGCAGCTGGAGGTCTGACATAACACACAAACATGTATGATTCTATGTAATAATGCACGAATCACCAATGCACAACCTGCCTGAAGTATTCTGTGTCACTTTGTCGCTGCAGGCTACATTATCACCTCCCTCACCGTCCTCAGCATGTCCTGATGATCGGATCCACGGCCTTCAGCAACTGGTGGCTCAGCTTTTGGCTGGGGCAGGGTACGGGGTGAGAACCATCTCTCTCTCTCTTTGTTTTCACATGCACACACAAAAACTGCTCACCAGCCCTGGTTGAAAAGTGAACGCGCTTTCAGGGACTGTGACCTCCCACAGTGGAAGCAGTAAGCCTCCATCAGGCATTTTGTGAGGTAAATTTTGTCCCTGGTCAGAGAGTAGTGATGCTGGTTTCAGAGGAACAGTGTTACCCACTCTTTTCCAAAACTGACAATCCAACAGCAACACACTTTTTCTGCAGTGGTTGCTCAGGTTGCACAACATGAAGTGTCTGCACATTCTTTTTTTTCAACACATAACTTCACTGGCCATGTTTACTGCTGAACCACACCAACTGTCTGCCTGGGTTTGCCTTTAGAGTTCTGCACAACAGTAATGACAGACACACAGATCCACACTTATATTTATTTACATTTACACAGCTCAACACACGTTTGATACTAGTGTGTGGTGATGATGCAGAGTAAACCCAGTGATTCCTGCAGAGGAGGCAGGGAGTCAGTTTACAGGCCTAACACAGACTCGTCTGCCTCTGTCCCATGAACGCAATTCTCAAATAACACAGCTGGCATCTGACCGTAACCGTGTTTAGAAGGTGATTTTTATTCATAGCAACCACCTGAAGAGAACATCTTGTCATCTCATGTCTGTTCCCTTTTGTACTAAACTGATATTGACTCTTTTTATTGGATTCATTTCACACAGTATCCACCCTCAAAGGACCTACACATAAACATAGTCAATCAGGATCTGTCAGAAAACCAGATTTGCCTCTCACTGTAATCTTGCCTTTACAGAATCCTCTTAAAGCAGTGAAGTTGGCCATTATCATTATACACATTTACATTATACCATTATACATAAATACAGCTGTGTTATTTCCAAACTTGTGCCATATTGTGTTCACAACAGCATAAAAGTCCTTCTTGGAATTAAAATAACTTTTAGTACTAATTAGTTCTTTATGACCTGATCTCCTCTAACATCATACATCTGCTGTTTTGCCCAGTCACACAACAGCACAACTTCACACCAGGCGACATCTCACAAAACCCAGACCTGAACTTCTACCAACTGATTTATGGCATGATGGTGGTCGTCATGGTGATACTTGCCATCATCAAATGCTTTATCTACACTCACATGACCATGAACGCTTTCCTGCAAAACTCCACACACATGTTCAAGAAGGTACAGTACCATCAAACATTCAAACTTTACCATTTTAATAGCAGATAACAGTGTGAACAAGTTAATTGAATGTGTGTTCATTGAAAGTCTGCCATCTAACCATCTAATAATGTGTTTGCCGTTTAAAAAAGGGGACGTCTTTCAGGCCCTGTTAGAAGCCACCAATGAGGTGCTGATGATGACGATTTTTTCTTCTGTTCCTCTCCGCAGATTATTGACAGTCCCATGAATTTCTTCGACACGACGCCAGCAGGTCGCATTCTCAACCGCTTCGCGAAAGATCAAGAGGAGCTGGACACTGTGCTTCCCCTCCACATGGACCCTTTCCTGGCGTTTGCACTAATGGTCACCTTTACAATTGTCATCATCTCTGCCGTCTTCCCCCTCATGTTGTAGCTGTGGTCATTATGGAGCTTTGTTCACCCTCATCCTCTTGTGAGTTAATAGAGTTTAGTCTAAACATGATACAATTTTGCTACAGGCACTGTAGGAAAATTACAAGTTTTAGATTGTCATGGAAATTGCTGTCTTCACAGTGGGCTGAAAAGTTGAGATTAAACTAGTGTTTCTTCTGCAGTGTCTTCCAGAGGAGCATCCGTCAGATGAAGAGGATGGAGAACATCAGTCGCTCTCCTGCATCTCTCTCACCACCTCCACCTTGCAGGGCTCAGCACTATTCATGCCTACAACATAAGAGACAGCCACATAAAGCTGTAAGATACTTCAGTTTCTCAACATGACAATATTTTGTTTATTTTTTCTGTTTGCTGAACTTTCAGGTTTTTTGAGAATTCAATGCCGTTTCAATTCTTCCCTGCTTTTTATTCATGCGGTGCAGCAGCAGTAGGTGATGTCTTAGTCACAGTATCTGGTCCTGGTTGTGTTGTATACACTGTCTTATTAATAGTTGGGGTAAGGTGGTGTTCACAAACCCTGACCTGTCCAATGTCATATTGTAGGTTCAAGTCCCTGAATGACATCAACTCCAACCACTATTTTACTCTTTCACTCTGGGAACGCGTTGGCTTTCCTTCTGGCTGGACTGCATGGCTTTCATCCATGACCTTGTTTGTGTCTCTGTTCGTGGTGCTCAGCAGTAACGACGTCATCAGTCCATCCTTGAAAGGCCTGGCCATGTCCTACACCATACAGGTGCATTTCTACAGCAAATTTACAAATGTTTGGCTCAAGACACGTTGAAAGTAAATGCAATGTGTGTGTTTACAGAATCTCTGTGTGTTTTCCAGTTGACAGGCATGCTTCAATATGTCGTGCGGCAGTCGACAGAGGTGGAGGCAGGTTCAACTCAGTGGAGGCGGATACTGGAATACGTCACGGTCAGACTCAGAATGCCCCAGAGAAATAATAACCATTTACACACAACTCCCACCATCTCTCCTGGTCCTCTTGAGCCTATTAAACTCCACTCAAGAAGTGCAGTTGTAAAAGCCTTTGCATGCAGTTCAGAGTTCCCTCCCTCAAAGTAGTCGATGTTTATTCTGTACAGAGTTGCAAGCCTGAGGCCCCCAGACACATAGAGGAGGCTCCGATCCCAGAGGACTGGCCAAAGAGCGGAGCCATCACCTTCCAGGACTATAAGATGAGGTACAGAGAGAATACACCCATCGTCCTGAATGGGCTCAATTTCTTCATCCAAGCTGGAGAGAAGCTGGGCATTGTGGGAAGGACAGGCTCTGGTAAGGCCTTACACCAGTAGTGTGAGTCTGCAGTGATCATAATTTGTTCCATAACAAGACAAATTTGACAACTGTGTAACAGCAGCATCTTTAAAATAACAATGTTATTTTTTTAACCATGACTGTACGTTCTGAGGGAAACTCTGCTTCTCTAAACAATCAGGGTTAGATGATCAGGATACTCTCTGCTTGCGCGTTTGTAGGGAAGTCCTCTTTAGGCGTGGCTCTGTTCAGGCTGGTGGGACGAAGCTGCAGGAAGCATCCGAATAGATGGAGTGGACATTATGGCACATTGGTCTGCAGGATCTGCGCAGCAAGTTGTCCATCATCCCAGGATCCTGTCTTATTCATTGGCACAGTCAGGTAACTGTAGCAGACCACCAACTCCCCACAGCATGTCTGTTTACACACTTTTTTTACTAACCAACTGTGATAATGAATGTGTTCGTCTACAGGTACAACCTAGATCCCTTTAATAACTACACTGATGAGGAGATCTGGGCGCGCTGGAGAAGACCTACATGAAGGACTCTCGGTATGACACCAGAACAGTAGATTACACTTTTATTATGGTGTGTGATCATTTATGCAGACCATGATGTGGAAAACACTTCTCATCTAACCTTCTTCAAAAACAACAAAATGTTATTGTTAGCATGTTGTTGTATTAATTATTATAAGTTAATGGACTGTTCAATGTTCATCACTGTTTGATCACTGTCCGATCTGCTGGTCAGTCTTATAGAAAGTTTGTAGCTGCAGCAGCAGTAAAAGTGATGTTATGATTATTGATTGTTCCCTCAGAG